>NC_056736.1:487410000-487462500 GCF_019279795.1 Protopterus annectens | reverse complement strand
GTAGATTTAAATGTTTTGCTAAAAAATACAAAAAAATGGTTTTGATGTGATGACAGAATGTGATTCTTTACTTCATGTTCTATACTCACCCTACAACAGTCACGTCACGTCATGAGAGAAAACAAACAGGTAAAGGTATTTGAATGAAAAGAGAACTTTTTCTATAAAATCATTAAGAAGCAAGATCCCACAGACCAACTTCATAAGTGAAATAACAAGGTTGGTTTGAGTAATCCTACCTGATATTTCCTTGTATCTTCCAGCCCTTTCTGTCTACTCCTCTTTATTTTCATTTAACAATTAGTCACTCTTTACGTGGTTAATTGTCCCATCTAGTTGCTTTTCTACCATTACTACTACAATGTATTTAATATTATTCTCAACATCTGTGCTCCTAACTTCCATGTCTAGCAGTCCTACATTTATGCCTTCTAACCTAGTTAGATCATGCAATTTTGTTTGTTCCATTGTATTCTGTCAAAGTTCTTTTTGATGTTTCTGTATTTTAATGCATGCATAATATGATTATGACAGGTGTCATAACGTAGTAACCCACTTAAAACACCTATATGCTTGTTCAGAAACATAGTATTTATTTTTCTTATAGTTGCTACAGTATATACATATAGTACATTAATTAATCAGTTATTTAATTCTAATACCCACTTTATCCAATTCTGGATGAGAGGGAATTCACAGTCTATCTCAGCAATCATTAGGTACAAGGTAAAGAAAGTAATTCTAGAGGTGACACTATTCTATCATTAAATGTACACACACACACACACACACACACACACACACACACACACACACACACACACACACACACACACACACACACACACACACACACACACACACACACACACACACACACACACACAGCCAAATGCCTACAAGCACATTGAAAGATTGCCACTTCATCTGCATAACATCTGTTGGATGGAAAGATAACCTGAACACCCATTTAAGACCCTCACATATATAAGGAGGATATGCAGGCCCCACACAGAAGGCACCTTAACCAGGAACCATGTTACAAATTAATATTATCTTTTCCAACTGAGTTCTTGATACTTAAAGGCTTTATGAGTCTCCCTAACTTGCTACCCAGTCACAGTAATATGTTACTGAAATTTAAAAAAAAATGGAAAGAAAAAAAAAAGATGAAAAAGAAAGAAAACATTAAAAAGTGAAGACAATGATTCTGCTTTCATGAATACCCATACAAAAAAGATATTAACTGAAATGTGACATGAGTAAAGTCTCATTCTTCTGCAAATCCTTTAAACTGTTGGCTTGTAAACTGCTTGCCATTGTCTGAAATAACTTTGTGTGGACACCCATGTACAGCAAAATGATGCTTCATCTTAGTAATGTCTGTACTGGGTACTACGTTAGGAAGTAAGTCAATCTCGAACCAATTGGAGTAAGAGTCTACTAACACCAAATAATGTTGACCATTCCACTCGAAGATATCTATGGCTACTGTCGTCCAAGGTAGTTACAGAATCTGGTTAAGCTGAAGTGGTTCCTTCTGTTGATGAGGTTTTGTACTATTATATACTGAACAAGAAGACCATGCTCTCTCAACGTCTTGTGACATAGAAGGCCAAAATACTATCTTTCTCGCCCTTCTATTGATAGATGCACTTCCTGTGTGACTACGATGCAAGATAGTAATGTACTCAGGTTGCAAGGCCTTTGGAACTATTACTATCGTACCTTTCATAATGATATTTTTGTCAGACAAAATCTCATCTCTGTATGGAAAATAAGGTTGCAGTTCTTGAAGTAAACTAGATTGCTTTGACGGCCATGCTTGATTGAGAAAGTGATTGAGCCTCTGTAAAACTGGATCCATGGCTGTGTGGTCTCTCAGCTCATCCATAGATGCTGAAGAAAAATTGCTCACTTCCATGACTTCAAAATCATCAGTTGAATGAGAACCTTGATTGTCATTCTGTTCAGTGGTATTTCTGGGTGATCTGGATAACGTACCAGCAAGATAAAGAAGTTTGCCTTTCTTGTATACAGGATTGCAATTAAACTTTTGCAATCTCAGCATCATACATTGCAGTCAGGTGGGGCTGAATGCATTGGTTTCCTCAGGATAGTGGTCAATGATTGGTGGTCTGTTTCAATCTGGATAGGTCTACCATAAACATAATTGTGGAACTTTGAACATACACATAGGCAACAGGTTGATCCTTTTGTAGAATGACTGCACCAAGACTACATTTTGAAGCATCACAAGAAAGTGTAACTGGTTTGTGAATATCATAGTATTTGAGCATTGGTGAACTAGCAATTCTTTGTTTCAGGACATCAAATGCTCTTTGGTGTTGCTTCGGCCAAGACCAGATAAATCTTTACGTCAACTCTCTGAGTGGTGGCTGTTAGTTGTCTCAAGTCTGGAATAAACTTGACTAGGTAGTTGACCATGTCAGGAAAACATTGCAGAATTTGAACATTGTCTGGAGCTGGCATCTCCAGAATGGCTGATTGATTTGAAGTATCTGGTTATAGGCTTGTACTCATAAATAAATGACCAACATAAGGAACTTCTTGTAGCCTGAATTTGCATTTGTGTGGATTGAGGTCAAGATTAACTTGACGTGCCCTTTCTAGAACTTTTCTGAGTTTTCTGTCATGCTTGGCTTCATCATGACCTCCTACCAGTATATCATCTACTATGTTAGCACAAGGATACCCAGAAAAAAATTTGCTCCATTGCACGTTGAAAGACTTCACTAGCAGAATTTATCTCAAATGGCTTTCTCAAAAATCTGGACCTGACAAATGGAGTACTGAAAGTAGTGAGCAATGATGATATTTTGTCAAGCTGAACTTGCCAAAATGAACTGTTTGCATCTAAAATAGAAAAAATTGTGGCTTTTGGCATAAAAGCTGTGAATTCTTCAACTCTGCGCAATGGATGATGAGATCTTCTTAGCGCGTTGCTCAAATCTCGTGGATCAACACATGTTCTGCCATCATCTGAGATTTTCTTGTGAGCTACTACTGTGGATGATACCCATTCTGTTGGAGTATCCACTGGATAAATTACACCTTGACACACCATTTTATCTAATTAATCTTTGATTCTGTCCTGCATGGCTATTGGAACCTTTCGTGCTGGCCTGATAATTGGACTGACCTCTGGGTCTAACTTCATGGAGTAAACAACTGGAAGTTTGCCTAATTTGTCTTGGGAAAAATCTGCATAGGTAGAAAAAAGGTGCTGGGCAAAGTTAGAGTAGTGGTCTTTTAAGGTAACATGGTGGACTCCCTTATTAAATGAAAGCAGTCCCATTTTCAAAGTGTCTCTGAGCCCTAATAATAACTGGATGTGCCTCATAACCACATAAAATAATAAGTTGTAGCTCCTTCCAGCAGATTAACATGGAAGCACTACTGAGCCTTCAGTATGAATTTCTTCACCTCCATTAGCAAGAAGTTTCACACACCTTGCCACATCAGCCTTTCCCCTTTACCCATTCTCACAAATGTTTTTGCAGACATAACATTGTACCTGAAACCTGTTTCAAATCTGAGCTCTGTGGGTTTGCCATTTATCTGAACAGTACAAAATACTTCATTCTTGGCCCTTAAATCTACTGAACTGACCATTTCATGAAGCACTGACACACCATCAACATAAAGAGTAGAACTGCCACAATTTAACTGATCAACTTGTTTATTAAAATCTTCCTTTTTAATAAAAGAATGTGGGCTGTTTGATTTACAAAATCTTTTGAAATTATTCCATTTTTTTTTACGTTGTATAATTGCTGGCCAAAAGTTAAACATTTCTCCTTTTTAGATTCAGATTACCACTACAATTACGACAGTTGTCAATGAAACTTGGTACATTAGAAGTGGGGAAAGCCTTGAATCCTATTGAGTTTGCTGACTCAGTCTTATGCTTCACTGAGACTGTGTAAAGTGTGGAATGTGCTAGAAAGTTCTGGGGTTTACCAGTAGGTGCTGCAGGGGTTATAGCTGCCATGGGCTTGGGCCTGTTTCTTTTAATAATGTGCTGCATACTATCAACACGAGTTTTATCACTGTGCCTTCTAGAGCTGCTCTCATTTGTAAGCATATTTGTGTGCTTTTCTGTAAGTTCGTACATCTGATAAATCTCAGTGGCCCTATTCAAAGTTAAATCACTATCATGAAGCAAAATCTTTCTCACAGCATCATGTTTTATACCATACACAAGTCTGTCTTTAATAAAATCATTTCTTAATTCACCAAATCTGCACGTTTTAGCTTTATATCTCAGGTCAGTTATATATGCTGCAAAAGTTTCACCAGGCTTTTTATCCCTTATATAAAATAAGTGCCTTTCCATTGTAACATTTGTCTGGGGGCTACACATTTATCTAAATTTATGTTTTAAGCACTCTGGGTTCTCCCTTGACTCTGCCTGTATGACAATATGATGGTTTTCCCTCTCTCCAGCATAAATAGCAGGTGCGTACACAAATGACCGCTCTCTTTCAGTTGGCTTCTGACCCAGCTAAATTAAGTAGAATAAATGTCTTTGTATGGTCATCTTTATCAGAAAATGCAGCCTGTATAAAAATGTTGTACTCTTGCTCAAACACACTCCAGTTCTCAACAATATTACTATCAAACACAAGTGCACCGGGCTTTCAAAATCCATCTGGCATGCCCACAAAGTATACACACACTGAAAATATGACTCTTTGAAATGATGTATGAACAAACTGTTGTGTGAGCTTGTAACAACATTCAAATGCACAGTAAACTCTTTGAAATACTTTACTTTGTGAAATATGCACTGTAATGGCTCTACTCTGCAAAATTTGCCTTGCAATGGCTGTACTTTTATGAAATAGCTTTAGTGTAACACAACACAAACATGCAAACACTTTATGCACTTCTTATAACTCGGATATCTTTGCTTAGTATGACAAATACATATGCTTTGTAAAAATTTGGTAATTTCCCCTTTTTTATTCTTTCTGTGCAATTTGGACTTTATTTCAAAGATTTTCCATAGTAATTTGAATATTTTTATCAATAACATACATATCTGGCGAATATAGTTTAGAATGCTCTGTATGCCCCGTTTCATATTGTACAAATAAGAAATAGTGATGAGCAAGATTTAATAATTAAATTCATTTCTGACCTGTTTTGTGAAATTTTACCTCTTTTAAGAATGATACACTCCTGTACATTCCTCCATCCGTAGCCAAGTGCATCTAATCATTTTAGCCATGCTGTCTCAAACTTCATGCCCATTGGATGCGTCAGTTCTAACTTCATGCCCTTTAGACAGTCCACTTCTAGCACCATGTCACTCATTCATCTCTAATACAATTAATAAGAAGGCTTGGACTTTCATTCAGATGTATTAATACAAAGAAACACATCAGGATGGATAGCATCATCTTTAAATACGAACAAACTAACAGACAGAGCTTGCATACATGCACGGCCGGCCTTAGGCATAGGTGAACTAGGCGACCACCTAGGGTGCCGTAAAAGCCAGCATCATAAAGGGCGCAAATTAACTGAGTTAGCAACCTTTAATTCTCTTAACTTTTCAGCTGTAAAATTGCGCCCTCCCCCACTTCCGTAATTAAAAGCATGATTCATTCACCACGCATGGGCGCCGGAACCATAGAGCGAGGGGAGGGGGAGTGAGCGAGCGAGTGTAGCACCCCCCCACAACTTTTACAGCAGTAAGACCTATAGGATCCATGCGTGCATTGCACGCTAATATTCAAACACTAAAGTGTGCAGAAAGGAAGCTCCGTTTTATGCAGGCTGAGGTGTTCATGTACTGGAAGGAAGCTCCGTTTTTATGCAAGCTGCACTGGTCTGGAAGGAAGCTCCGTTTTTATGTAGGCTGAGGTAAGGAGTGTGTGTATGTGAGGTTCCGTTTTGTTATGCTGTGTGTGATATGCAGCCAAGGCAGGTTGGTTAGTCCAGCTGAGCACTGTTGATTTTCAAAGAGGAAACGTAGAGAAAAAGTTCACAATAATACAATCTGATAATAGTACAATAAACTATAATTGCATGAGGAATTTGTAGTACTGGTGTAATATTACATAAAAAACAATGATAATTAGCAAACTTTTCATGAGGAGTACCAACTGTAGAAATTTCTTGTCATAAACATACTCTAGAAATTTCCAATATGAAATGTAATATAGAAAGCTTGTCTTTAATTATGTAAGAACAGTGATATCTTAGTAATATGCAACAGTGTTAAGAAAACTGTAGCTCGACTGCAAAGATAGGAAACTAAACTTAGTGGATCATGTCAAGATATCCTTACACAATTAAATGATTATTTGCACATATGCAACAATCAAAATAAACTTAGAAGTTTTACATTAGTAATTGATGAGCTTTCTTCTATGCATGAGTGTAGAAATAAAGTATATGTTTAGATACTTTCACACTTGGGGCATGATGGTGGTTTCAGTAGTACAGGTATAACCTGTTCTTGAATGGTGTGAGGGAGTGTAAATTTTGCCTGATGACATACAAGAGGTTGTTTCAGTTTTTTGCTAAGACATGTCAGGGAACTTTATTATCAGTATTCGAATAAGATTTGTACACTGTGAGTTTATGCAGATTATGGGATCTAAGATCCCTAAAAAATTTATGCCAGGTTAAGTCTGCAATATCTTGATAAGCATTTTTTATGAAGTAATTTATATTTTTCTGCAGCTTGCATGTACCGGGTCTTTGTTTGAGACTTTGCAATCCAGTTTTTGTATCACAGTACAACCATAGCATGGAGCTCTTTCTCTTCTATTTTTTTTTTGGATGTTATAGTTTCCATTTGATGTTTTGCCTTGTATTATATTGTATTGTACTGGATGACATCTTCTAAGATTTTTTTCACTATGGAGTTTTTCTCCCTGGGTCTCTGCTGAAAAGGGGCCTATAATAGTATTATGAACTGCCCCCTGTAGTAGTATTATGAACTGTTCCCAGTAGTAGTATTATGAACTGTTCCCAGTAGTAGTATTATGAACTGTTCCCAGTAGTAGTATTATGAACTGTTCCCAGTAGTAGTATTAGGGGGTTCTGGCACAAAACTTGCGTGGCATTTCCATGTGAGCTACAATGCCAAAACCAGAAGGTTGCAGCACCGCTTTGCCATAGAGTGTTACAGCTGAAAAGCACAATCACTGGTGCTTTAATCTCCAACAAGAAACCAAGCACATTGCGGAGACCCCTATGGACAGCTATCTGGCTGTAGAAGAGTTGTTATCATGATGTACACAAGCACAAGGAAACTGGAAAAAAGTATAAAAGGAATTATTTCATATTTTGTCCAGTTTCCTTGCACTTGCATACATTGAAACAATAACTTCTAGCGCAGCTGTCTCTGTTGGAATACAGCCGGGTAGCTATCCTTGGGATCACCAGTCACACCAATATGTGCTACTCTGTTAACTAATCATTTGGAGAGGGTTTGCCTTAGTGAGCTGGCAAACGATCTTGGGAATTATTCATTAATAGGTTCCCACCATTTGCCTTAGTGGCTATTGAATAATGCTGTCAATTTCAAATTGATCGAAGACGGCTGTACTTAGGAGTTAACATTAAAAAACTAGTGCAGAAAAAGGACCCTACATCAAGCAACCAAATGCTAACTTATGTGCTTTCTTATTTGGCTTGTTTCATAAGAAAGATGTATGCATATTCTGAGTGATTAATCTGTTGTCTGTTTCTTGAACTAGCATCTGTCAGAAACAGTATACTGCACAGATACACAAAGGCTATGTGATATGCATCTATAGATGGTGCAATGGTAATTATAGGAGAAGAAAGGCTGCAATTTTGAAAAAAAAAGGAACTTGATCTTAGGATAATGTTGAATGCCTACTCAAGTTACATGTTCACATTTAAAAAAAAAATCATCAATACGCTGAAAAAATGTGGGTGACTGATAGCCTATAACCATGGCTCATACATTATTTGAATTACTTCATATTTTAGAGTTGGTCTAATTAATAAGTGTAGGAATGAATTTCTGCATTTTAAGAGTTTTATCAGGATATTAACATTTCTCTTAGTAAGGACAAGCAGGTTCCTGGAATGTTTGGGATGCTTGTTATGTTTGGTAGAGGTTATTTTAGGGTTCCACTGAACAACATTAAGGGGCTAGAAGCCCTGATAGATATTGTACTATCTAGGAATAAAATTAAGATGAAAGTCATTTAAGAGTATACTAGGCTATCTGGCCTTTGTGTGTATTGCAATTTAACAGGAAGACTTTTCTGTAAAGGTTGGTGTGACACATGTGCAGGCAACACAGACAGGGTTTATTTCTAGGTACAACTGGTAGTAGACATAAAATGGGACTCTGGAAGCTTGACATGAATTTGTGAGGCAATCTAAGGGGGTTCTCCTTGACAATCCAACTATCTGTGTACTTGGAACTTAACAGTTATGTATAGATACAGCAGCTAGTGGAATTGTAATGGGAGAGTTTCTCCAGGGCAGGTGATTTGAGAGCTCTAGCCTCTGGGATAGGAGCATGCTGAGGTGTCTAAAAGACAGCAGTTTTCTGCAGTTGTTGGCCATTGGGACAGCACTGTTGTTTGGGGGAGGCATTATCCCGCATGTAAGTGACTTTCATGACAGTCAATAAAACAGTTGTTGCTATTCTGATACATGTGAGAGTGACATAGAGAAGCCCAGTCATTTGGTAGCTCTTTTACGTGTAGGAGCTCATTATCAGTGTGCACTTAGACAGTTCATACTACTGGAATCCAAGTGTTCTAAAAGTGGCAAATTTTTATCCCGCATGTTTAAGTTGAGGCTTTCATTGACAGTTATAGTTGATGTGATCTTTTAAATTTTCTCAAAGTGGTTAAACACGGAAGAAGTTATCAGGGACCTGGGGACCCAAGTTGACAGTAACCTCTCTTTTGACACTCACATTGCCAAAGTGGTTAGGAAGACCTTCTACATTGCCCACCTGATCATGAAGGGATTCACATCCAGATCAGGAGAGGTCATTGTACCCCTGTACTCTTCACTTATCAGACCAATGATTGAGTACAATGCCCCATTCAGAATGTACCTTACCCGAAACCTGCAGCAGTTGGAAAGACCCCAAAAGTTCCTCACCAAAAGGATAAAGGGGCTCAAACATATGTCATACGATGCCCGACTGAAGAAACTCCAGCTCTATTCAGTCGCATACCGACTGCTCAGAGGTGATCTGTGCCTGACATACAAGACCATGTCCAACCCGGAATTAATGGACATGCTCCACCTCAAAAAATCCAAATCCACCAGAGCCACGAGAGCAAGACACTTAAACCTCAACACGGATATAAATAGGACGTGCTGGAGGGACAGATTAATCACCCAGAGACTCCCTACACTATGGAACAGAATCCCAGTCCATGTGAGGCAGAGCCCCTCACTGACTCTGTTCAAGAGAAATCTTGACGAGTGGATGGGAGATCGTAGGTTTACCCCGGGAATCATCTCTGTATCACTGCTGGACAGAGGCACAGCAAATTAATGGGTATAGTATTCTCATCCTAAGGGGTGGTGAAAGCCACACACACTCTGGCTAGGCTTATAAATGCCCTAGGGCAGATAGCCTAGTATGAACCTATGAACCTATGAACCTATGAACCTATGAACTAACAGACAGAGCTTACATACATGCACGGCCGGCCTTAGGCATAGGTGAACTAGGCGACCACCTAGGGCGCCGTAAAAGCCAGCATCATAAAGGGCGCAAATTAACTGAGTTAGCAATCTTTAATTCTCTTCACTTTTCAGCTGTAGAATTGCGCCCTCCCCCACTTCCGTAATTAAAAGCACCATTCATTCACCACGCATGGGCGCCGGAACCATAGAGCGAGGGGAGGGGGGAGTGAGCAAGCGAGCGTAGCACCCCCCACCACTTTTACAGCAGTAAGACTTATAGGATCCATGCATGCATTGCACGCTAATATTCAAACACTAAAGTGTGCAGAAAGGAAGCTCCGTTTTATGCAGGCTGGGGTGTTCATGTACTGGAAGGAAGCTCCGTTTTTATGCAAGCTGCGCTGGTCTGGAAGGAAGCTCCGTTTTTATGTAGGCTGAGGTAAGGAGTGTGTGTATGTGAGGTTCCGTTTAGTTATGCTGTGTGTGATATACAGCCAAGACAGGTTGGTTAGTCCAGCTGAGCACTGTTGATTTTCAAAGAGGAAACATGTAGAGAAAAAGTTCACAATAATACAATCTGATAATAGTACAATAAACTATAATTGCCTGAGGAATTTGTAGTACTGGTGTAATATTACATAAAAAACAATGATAATTAGCAAACTTTTCATGAGGAGTACCAACTGTAGAAATTTCTTGTCATAAACATACTCTAGAAATTTCCAATATGAAATGTAATATAGAAAGCTTGTCTTTAATTATGTAAGAACAGTGATATCTTAGTAATATGCAACAGTGTTAAGAAAACTGTAGCTCGACTGCAAAGATAGGAAACTAAACTTAGTGGATCATGTCAAGATATCCTTACACAATTAAATGATTATTTGCACATATGCAACAATCAAAATAAACTTAGAAGTTTTACATTAGTAATTGATGAGCTTTCTTCTATGCATGAGTGTAGAAATAAAGTATATGTTTAGATACTTTCACACTTGGGGCATGATGGTGGTTTCAGTAGTACAGGTATAACCTGTTCTTGAATGGTGTGAGGGAGTGTAAATTTTGCCTGATGACATACAAGAGGTTGTTTCAGTTTTTTGCTAAGACATGTCAGGGAACTTTATTATCAGTATTCGAATAAGATTTGTACACTGTGAGTTTATGCAGATTATGGGATCTAAGATCCCTAAAAAATTTATGCCAGGTTAAGTCTGCAATATCTTGATAAGCATTTTTTATGAAGTAATTTATATTTTTCTGCAGCTTGCATGTACCGGGTCTTTGTTTGAGACTTTGCAATCCAGTTTTTGTATCACAGTACAACCATAGCATGGAGCTCTATCTCTTCTATTTTTTTTGGATGTTATAGTTTCCATTTGATGTTTTGCCTTGTATTATATTGTATTGTACTGGATGACATCTTCTAAGATTTTTTTTAACTATGGAGTTTTTCTCCCTGGGTCTCTGCTGAAAAGGGGCCTATAATAGTATTATGAACTGCCCCCTGTAGTAGTATTATGAACTGTTCCCAGTAGTAGTATTATGAACTGTTCCCAGTAGTAGTATTATGAACTGTTCCCAGTAGTAGTATTATGAACTGTTCCCAGTAGTAGTATTAGGGGGTTCTGGCACAAAACTTGCGTGGCATTTCCATGTGAGCTACAATGCCAAAACCAGAAGGTTGCAGCACCGCTTTGCCATAGAGTGTTACAGCTGAAAAGCACAATCACTGGTGCTTTAATCTCCAACAAGAAACCAAGCACATTATGGAGACCCTATGGACAGCTATCTGGCTGTAGAAGAGTTGTTATCATGATGTACACAAGCACAAGGAAACTGGAAAAAAGTATAAAAGGAATTATTTCATATTTTGTCCAGTTTCCTTGCACTTGCATACATTGAAACAATAACTTCTAGCGCAGCTGTCTCTGTTGGAATACAGCCGGGTAGCTATCCTTGGGATCACCAGTCACACCAATATGTGCTACTCTGTTAACTAATCATTTGGAGAGGGTTTGCCTTAGTGAGCTGGCAAACGATCTTGGGAATTATTCCCTTAATAGGTTCCCACCATTTGCCTTAGTGGCTATTGAATAATGCTGTCAATTTCAAATTGATCGAAGACGGCTGTACTTAGGAGTTAACATTAAAAAAACTAGTGCAGAAAAAGGACCCTACATCAAGCAACCAAATGCTAACTTATGTGCTTTCTCATTTGGCTTGTTTCATAAGAAAGATGTATGCATATTCTGAGTGATTAATCTGTTGTCTGTTTCTTGAACTAGCATCTGTCAGAAACAGTATACTGCACAGATACACAAAGGCTATGTGATATGCATCTATAGATGGTGCAATGGTAATTATAGGAGAAGAAAGGCTGCAATTTTGAAAAAAAAGGCACTTGGTCTTAGGATAATGTTGAATGCCTACTCAAGTTACATGTTCACATTTAAAAAAAAATCATCAATAAGCTGAAAAAATGTGGGTGACTGATAGCCTATAACCATGGCTCATACATTATTTGAATTACTTCATATTTTAGAGTTGGTCTAATTAATAAGTGTAGGAATGAATTTCTGCATTTTAAGAGTTTTATCAGGATATTAACATTTCTCTTAGTAAGGACAAGCAGGTTCCTGGAATGTTTGGGATGCTTGTTATGTTTGGTAGAGGTTATTTTAGGGTTCCACTGAACAACATTAAGGGGCTAGAAGCCCTGATAGATATTGTACTATCTAGGAATAAAATTAAGATGAAAGTCATTTAAGAGTATACTAGGCTATCTGGCCTTTGTGTGTATTGCAATTTAACAGGAAGACTTTTCTGTAAAGGTTGGTGTGACACATGTGCAGGCAACACAGACAGGGTTTATTTCTAGGTACAACTGGTAGTAGACATAAAATGGGACTCTGGAAGCTTGACATGAATTTGTGAGGCAATCTAAGGGTTCTCCTTGACAATCCAACTATCTGTGTACTTGGAACTTAACAGTTATGTATAGATACAGCAGCTAGTGGAATTGTAATGGGAGAGTTTCTCCAGGGCAGGTGATTTGAGAGCTCTAGCCTCTGGGATAGGAGCATGCTGAGGTGTCTAAAAGACAGCAGTTTTCTGCAGTTGTTGGCCATTGGGACAGCACTGTTGTTTGGGGGAGGCATTATCCCGCATGTAAGTGACTTTCATGACAGTCAATAAAACAGTTGTTGCTATTCTGATACATGTGAGAGTGACATAGAGAAGCCCAGTCATTTGGTAGCTCTTTTACGTGTAGGAGCTCATTATCAGTGTGCACGAGACAGTTCATACTACTTCGGGAATCCAAGTGTTCTAAAAGTGGCAGTAGAGGAAGGTTTTGTGTGTTGATGTGCCACGATGACCAGTGCTGCTAGATTTAAATTAAGTGAGAATTTAAAGAGGGGCTGAGGAAATATTACAGCTGTGGAAGTTTGTGGACTAGTTATATGTCAAGCATAAAATTACACTGCTCTGTGCAACTGGTACTCAGACTGTGCAGATCAGTGTAATAAGATGAAGCTTGTGAAGCTCAACACAAGCAGTTTACACAAAGCAGAAATGGATAAGTAACTCGCTAATGTTATAAGAGGGTACCCTTTCTAGAATACAAGAGAAGAGACTTATATTTGTATGTACTACTTCAGAAGATTTTTACTTCTGCAGAGATTGTGCTTATTGATTGATACTCTCTCTCGGCTTTTCGCGGTTAGGGGTCACCACAGCAGATCACCTGTCCGCTCATGACTGGTTGTGAAGTTTTATGGTGTCGAGTTGCCAGCCCGGCACCCAACCTTCCACGGAAGGCATGCACACACTCACGCCTAGGGACAATTTAGCATGTCCAATCCACTTACAGCATGTCTTTGGGATGTGGAAGGAAACCGGAGCACCCGGAGGAAACCCACACGACCACAGGGAGGACATGCAGACTCCACACAGAAGGCACCCCAGCTGAGCCGAGGATTGAACCAGAGAACCTCTTGCTGTGAGGCGACAACACTAACTGCTGCAGCACCGCGGTCGTCCTTCCATATTGATGGATACTGAAGGATTGTAATGACAAGTCTGAGTGCCCTTTTATTGTTAAAATGTTCTGAAATGGGCAGTTTTATCATTATTGGTTCATGCATTTTTTCATTGTTTGCTGGAAAAATGTTCAGAATTACAAATTTAATGCATACTAGCAACTGCTACTGTATTATACAAGGAATATAATTTATTACAATCAGGAAGGTGAATCAAAGAACACATACATGAATGCATGGCCATAAAAATGTGTTCAAGGAGCCTGTAATTTGAAAATAGCCCAAAGGTAAACTTAATTCTCCACTTTCCAGATGCATTTCATTTAAATGCAGGTTTTAATGTTATTTCAATGGCAGAAAATACCTAATTGTATACACACTGAGGTTTGAACATTGTTCATAGTAACTGTGGAGAAATAGCCAAGTAACAAAACACTGGTATGGCTGGGGAGGGGGCTGCTGCAAGAGGGGCTGCTCGGGGGGCCCCAATCTATACCCTGCCTAGGGTCCCATTTGACTATGATTTTCTTTGCTAATAAAGTATGAGAGTAATTTACATGGCCTCTTTAAATCCCATAAAAACACTCCATGGTGCCGGCGTCCTCTCTTTTAAGGAGGAACTGTAGAGCTACACATACTGATATGAGTAATGGGTCATGAAAATTAGCATTTTCAACAGTGGGTCTTGGTCCATAAAGGTTTGGGAACCACTGCTTTACACCACCTACCAGACTGCTGACAGAAAGGAGTTTGTGTTTCAGTACATTTCAGGGAATGGAGTTTTCAGTGCATTTTGGTGTATTTTCAAGGGATTACATTTCAAAAGAAAATTTACTGCTGCTCATGCTAAGTCCGTTTTCAATGTGCAACTGTTTTATCAAATGGCATACTGTTGTAGAATTTTAAAGCAGTGTTAGTAGCATAATTGCCTTTGGTGCAGAAGGCTGTGGATTATACTCCCACGCCATGTAGATGAAGTGCTGATATCGCAGTACCCATATGATTGCAGATTATTTGGTGTATTACAAGGAGGAATAGAGGTTCTACTCTCCTGAGTTTCCTCCTTTTGTATGAGATGCCTAGTAACTATGAACTTGTTGGTTTTAGTCATTTCCTATTGCAATATTACCAGTTTACCAAATGTTTTAATGTAATATAGATTAACACAAGGTCAGCAGACACTGAATTTATAGATGAAACATTGAGGTGTAAAGTTGTTTGCCAGTAGCAACCTCTTCATTCCTCTTCATTAGTTACAGATTTCTTTTAATGTGGGATTATTCCAATGATTTTACTTCTGTAGAGATTGTGTATCGAGTGATATTGGTGGATTGTCATGACAGACGTCTGGGTTGCCTTTTATGGTTGAAATTTTCTGAAATGGGTAATTTTGTCATTGGTTTATACTTTGTTTCATTGCTTATTAAAATGTTTAAAACTACACATTTTAAAACATTCTAACAAGTGGTGTTGTATTATTCAAGGAATATAATTTAATACAATCAGGAAGGTGAATAAAAGAACAAATTAATGTATGCATTGCCCTAAAATGTGTGCAAGGAGTCTATTTTGAAAACAACTCAAAAGTAAACCTAATCCTCCACTGGCCAGATGCATTTTCTATGAGTGTTGGTTTTCATGCCGTTTCAATGACAGAGAAGTTTACTGCGTATGCTAAGTCTATCTGTGTTTGTGCTGTTCTAGTTTAAGCTACTGTACACAGGGAGGAGAGAGATTGTTATTCTGCTTTCACTGAGCTGTAAGGCTTGCTCGCCTACCCAAAGTAAATTAAACTGTTTAGATTAACTTAAGCATCTCTTTGAAAGAAGGCACATGGGCTTGTATTTTCTGAGGACATGACTTTACAGTAAAATGTGTGAAGGAGCAACAGATAAAGTAGGCTTATTAAAAAAAATTCCACTTCACTTGCTGTTTAACTATATTACAAGGTATCTTTTCTTCCTGTGCTTTAAATAATTGAAGGAAATGACTGGAGTGGCTTTCTTGGGAAGTGACCTTCATGTGGGTGTGGCTTATAGGGGTGTTTCAGGAGTATGGTGTGGGTGGGGCTTAAGGGGCACTGGTGTGGGTGGGGCTTAAGGGGCGCTGGAGTACTACTTCGCCTAGGGCGCCATTTCAGCTAAGGCCGGCCCTGCATACATGCATGCTTACATCTCAACAGCTAACTACATAATGGCAGTCAGGCTCACACATGCTCGGTATTTATACTCTAGTGCAAGTCCTTAGATAGATTCTTAAAGGTATACACACACTCATTGATCTACACATTCAACTTACCAATTTAACAATGAAATAATGTAAAAATAAATGCAGTTCAGGGATCTGACAGTAGTAAGTCAGATAACTACCAATGCCCACACATGGAGAACTGACTCACTGAGACAGGGCATCCAGAAGGTCAGGTAAATTTGTTAGAGTTTTATGCTGAATGGAAAAATAGATGATGGGGAAGGGGTATTTTATCTTTACTTGTTATTCTTTTTATCTTAAAAAGCTCACATACAATTACTATGGAATGATATTCTTCAGTTCAGCAATTTCAAAGATGTGCTGTGCCCACAAAAATGTGATTTGTCCATCATGTAATGCTAGGCTCTGAATTGTATGCAAAACATTGGAGCTTGTGAGGAAAATTACAGGAAGTGTTTATTTTTTCAGTAAAAAAAAGTAATATTTGGCAGATTTCAACGAGGATAGGATTCTCATTTAAAAATATGGATACTGATAGGTTTTGCACACATCAGTGTCTATACTTGGGATGCTTGACCCTGGTACATGCCTAATTCCTGGAACTCTGACACTTAGGTATGGCTAGGAGTTGATAATAATCTCCATTCTATTCTACTCAGACTCCAGCTAAAAAGAGTTTGATTCTCAGCAATTTATTTCAAAAGCCAACATATCTAGGTTGCATCTGAAAGGGACACTTCTGCTTAGCAAACCCAACCAACTAACACATTAATAAAATAAACACAAGCTATGGAGATTGCAAAGTGATGTACAGCAAATATGCAGGATTTTTTTTACATTATGCTTTACTTGTTTTTTATTACATTCTTCTCATCTGTCTTCAATATAAATTTTAATATCCCACAACTTTAGTCTTCGTAAGCAAACCCTTCCTTCCACCAGTACATTTACAAAATACTCTCATTGCCGGTATATTAATTTCTTATACATTTTATGCTCTATACCATATGGGCCTAATACTGATCAAAATTCATTTCCTAAGTACTTCATTCAGTTCGCTAATGTAAATTTCTTTTTCCTTAACTCATTCTGGAAATTTCTTTAACTTTCCATTCTTTCTTATTTTCCATCCTTATACTCTTATATTTTCCATGTGCTGTACTACAATACTTATTATCTGCGGGTGTGTTCATTTTACTACTCTTTTTACAGTTTTCATTTCCATCATTATACTGACATCCATTTACTATTTTACCCAAATGTGCCGATACCTCCTCCATTCTAACTTGTATATAATATCTGTGCCTTAATTTTTTTGATTTCTTATCTCTCTCTCTCTATATATATATATATATATATATATTTTTTTTTTTTTTTCACTTCAGAAGACTAAAAACCCACAATCTCGACACCCAAAATCCTGAAAACTCAAAATCTTGAAAATTAAAAATCCTGAATCCCAAAAGACTGAAAACACACAGGATACAAACACTGACTATAGACAAGACAAAGCATATTAGTTTCCACCAAATATGAGCAGGGGGACAAGCCCACCTGTGGCCTCATGTGGGGGGCTGTGCCCCCCAAACCACCTGCTAATTAAATATTTCAACTCCAAGATCGCACTCTACATAAAAAAAAGGTGAATATACCATTACGTGTTTCATGACTGCCTGTTGTAACCTTATTAATATTCCCTTCTATCTCGCTATACTACAACATAACTCATGTTAGTGTATTGAAGTGCAATCTTGGAGTTGATATATTTAACAAATATAAAGACAAATAACTGGTACCAAAGTCATGGGCTAAAACTCAATGCAAAAAATGCATTATCATCCCATTCAGCAAGAGCGACATCCCTGCAGATTAACAAATTAATTACAATACTCTAACCACGCAATCAGTGGTGAGAGATTTGGGCATACAGGTTGACAGCAACCTTTCCTTTGACCACATCTCCACAGTGGTAAGAAAGACTTTCTATATTGCTCACCTCATAAGTAAGGGCATTGCATCCAGGAAAAAAAGAGGTTACAACCCTCCTGTACTCCTCATTCATCAGGCCAATAATAGAGTACAATGCTACCTCTGGTATGTACCTTACTAGGCACTCGCAAAACTGGAAAGACCTCAAAGGGTTTTTAAAAAGAAAATTTTGTGTCTTCAGCATATGTCATATGTTGACAGACTGAAATCACTGCCACTTTACTCTGTGTCTTACAGACTACTCAGAGGTGACTTCTGCCTTGCATATAAAACAATCTCAGATCCTGCTCTAATGAAAATGCTACACATTTATAAATCAAATAATATAAGATGCACTTGCTCTAGGGAACTTAACATAGTATGTGACGTGACATCAACAAGATTTGCTGGAGAGACAGATATGTCTCACAGAGACTACCTCTCCTTTGGATCAAACTTCCAATTCAGGTAAAGCAGAGCCCCTTGCTGACCCTATTTCAGAGTAATTTGGATGAGTGATAGGAAACTGCAAATTCACCTTGGGAGATTCCCCTGTGTCCCTCTTGGACAGGGGCAGTAGTTGTTGATTTAGTTTGTACTTAATACCTTGATATTCTTGGGAACAGGGGTTGTACTTGGCTATGCTTGTAAGGGACCTAGGGCCATTAGCCTAACAATCTCCCATGATCATATGATGCTATGTATATATATATATATATATATATATATATATATATATATATATATATATATATATATATATATATATATCTGTCTATATCATAATACTCTCTTGTATGATTCTTTAAATTCTCTGATACATTTCTGTGTATTTTCCCATACTTCACTTTCTTTTTTTCTTACGTCATCATGACACTGAAAAGAAAAACAGATTTTATACTTCTTTTTAAGTTGAATCTACAACACAGGCCATTTTTTCTGCATTTATGTTTATATGATTCTTCCATAACTAGAATATTCCATCCTCTCCAATTTTATCTCATAAATTCTCATTCTTTCTTTTTACTCCCTTTCCTGTTTTACTATACACTTTTTCTTCCATCGGCTACATCCATATTGCTAAATGGCCTGAAAAACCTGTTACAATTGTATCATCAACTGTGCCCCCAAACGTATGGATCAAACAAAATAACCAATTTCAAATTCAAGTGCCTCCCTTCTATAAGTTCATTGACTTTTGTTCCATATTACTAATTTACCATATTTCATTTTTTCTGTATCTTTCCCTTCCTTTTTATGTCTTCCCATTATATCACAATTAAAGTCCCCTACAATTATAATTTCATGTTAATCACCGCATAGTCTTCTATTTGAGGAAACAAATTATCTCTTTCCTCTCCACCTCACATTCACAACTGTTAACCTTTCCATCTTTATCAATGTTACGTTTAGGATTTTCACTGTTTTTTACACGACACAGTCATTTCATATCATATTTCCACCCAACAATTTTTCTGTTTGCACTCTTTCTTTACTTTTCAGGAATCTTAAATACTCTGACAGAAAAACATTCACATTACATTTAGCACACCATTGCAGGGTCCCTACTCTTCTTACAGTAATAGTAATACAGTTCACATTCACTGAAAGTAAACACATTGTTGCTTTTCCTTCTTATTAAGTTTAGGGAAAATATTTTAACATTTTTTCCTTATATTTCTCTATTGAATATTTTTCCTGTGTTTATATACAAATAATCCTCGATTGCCAGAATCAGATTTTCCCCTGGCTAGACCTTCAATAAACATTACTATCAATCCGTTTCCTGCATGTTCTCTTTCTGTCTCCCCCCCCCCTCCTTTTCCCTTCCATATGTTTTTCTTCTTGTACAGTTTCTTCTTCACCTCTTCTCCTGTCACTTGCTATCCTTTCTTGTGTATGTTTCCTCCTTTTCCCCTTTTCATTTGTTACTGTTTGCTCTTCACAGTGTATCCAAACTGTCCTTTTTTAACACAATCTACATTCAGCCACACACCTTCTTGCTTTGTATCCTTTCTCCCCATGCAGGTTACATTGTATCATATATCATTAATAAAATGAGAAAAGATCCCAACAAAGAAACATGATTAGGCTGAACAGTATATCTTAATGTCCTTCCATGACCAGCCACATAAATAACACCCAAGTGTTTCATCATGTTTTTTTTTTCACATTTCCAGCTTCTAACCTCCACTCTCCATTCCATGTGTCCATTTTCTCAGACTTTCACAGTGTTATTAACATTTCACACAAACACTGCATGCATTCTTTAACATATTCTTCTTTCAGTGCATCAACTCTAAATTGCAAAGTAACATTTTCAAAGCAAGTTACTACCAGAAAACAAATAACTGTTCAGTGGATAAATGCCTTTTTTTTTGTTACCTAGTTCCAGAAATTGTATCTTCAATCCATGGGTTTCAGATGTTAAATCACAAAAAGTCTCTATCCCTATATGCATAAAAGACAGAATTTATTAAGCTTTAAAACCCAGAACATCTACCAAATTGCCCCATATGTAATATCTGTCTATAAGTGTCCATTGTTGTTCTTATTCTCACAGATGGTCCTCCCTTATTTTTAAAAACAGTTTTACTTACGGTTTGCTGCCCTCCTTTTCTATCTGCTGTCACTGCTGCATGTGTTTTAATTACTGCAGTCTGTGCTACCACAAAACCATTCTCCTCAATTTGTTGCTGCTTTCCTCTTTTACTTTCTGTCACTGCTGCATAAGTTCCAACTGCTGCATTCTCTACTGCCATATCACCTGGTTCCTCTTCCACATTACCATCCTCAGCACTTCTGAGAATGCTATCTGCCATCTTACCTGGAGAAACACTAGAACAGTTTCCCAGATCATCATGCTTGATAATTTTCAACAGAACATCATCTGTATACCTCCTGACACTAGTTATGTTACCTGCACCACTCCAGCAGATGTGCTTGTTTTTTCTGCATTGAGAAAGCTAAAAACTGTTCATTTGTATCCTGCACCAAACAAGAACCTTTATCTCCATTCTGACACTCCATATAATTCTCATTTTCCGCCTATAACCTCACTACAACTTTTCGTTCCCCCACCATACTGCTGTTTCCTTTATGTCTCTTCCTTGCTGCTGTAGGAGCCTTTCAGCACCATCTAGCAGCTCCAAAGAGCAGTTCCATGATGCCCTGGCCAAATTTCCCTTAGTAGTATTAATAGCACCTTGGTTCTACCCTGAAAAGAATAAAAAACAAAAATAAATATGAAAACAGCATTGTGTGCACTGAAGTCAGTGTTGGTAAAAAAACTGAATATTGGTGTTTCTGTGATGCTGATCCCTGTATGTTGATAGCACTGGAGATAATAGCTACTACTATCATGGGAGAAAATGAGCATTATCATGTTGTGTTATTGTGTTAGCAGTGCACTAATGCTGCTTCTTACTACCTTCTAGTGTATAATTTAGAGTTATAATGCTTGCAGTTTATATTAATTTACTCACAGCTTTATTCATTAATTTGATGACTAAGCGTATATATGCCTTTTGTAGATAATTCCTAATCAAACCCTGAACCAAAAAAACAAAATAAGGGTGGTTAGTGTACATTGTCAGCATAGATAGTGAGAACACAAACAAAACAATAAAATAAACAAAGCAACTGCCCAAAAAGAGGCGAAAAACTAAGAACCAAAAATAATAAAAATAGAGTCACATACAACGGTTATCCCGCAACACAACTTTATTTGGAATCAAAATGACTAAGCGCTTTCACCATAACGTTTAAATGGTTTCATCAGAGTCATAAAAAACTAGCCAACTGGCTCCATTATATATTATACTGATTAATTAACTAATCAATCAATTAAGCAACAACCAATCATAAAAAAAACATGATGTAACAACTTCTAAAACACTACAAATTAATATTGAATAAAATAAAAAATATATATATCTATGAGTGGATCCATCCAATCTAACTACACACACTGATATGCTGGAGTTAAAAACAAATATGCATTAAAACTGCAATTGTTGTATTCTAGTTCTATTGAACTTCATATGTGTTAAAAACGTCTATGAAAAAAAGTTAAATAACTTAATTTTGTGCTTAAAATAATAATGAATAATCACACCGCTATTGCCCTTTGTTTAAGAATAATGGCTATAGATATAAAATCATTCGACCCTTGTTTACAAGTAGCATTAAGTCTCAATTGCCATTTGGACTCTCTCGCTTCTAATTCCAGCTTGCCATCCCCACCTCTCTCGCTGATGTGTACCCTGCCAATGATGAAAAATATAAACCCTTTATAACTGGGGCATTCTAAAGTGTGCAAGTACAGCACATTATCTGTATTTTTGTTCTTAACATCCCTAAAATGCTCAGTGATATGGTCATGTCATTTCTGTATAGTTTTCCTACATAAAAACATGGACATGAAAAACAAGTCATTGAATATACCACCATACTCATGTTACAATTGCACCGACCTGGACATCCAATCATACGGTCATATTCACTGACTGATACACAGGTACCATCATTAATGTTCTTGCAAATCCTACAAGACCCACATTTGTACATTAATGACTTGTGAACTTTGTTAGACTTACATTCACCCTCTAGGATGTTCTTTATATTCCTGCCCCTGCTATATACCACCCGGGGTTTCAAACCTAATTTCTCCTTCATTTCATCATGAAAATGCAAATCCTATAATTTACTAACACAAGCCACTAAATATGACGTTTCCTGAGTGTATTGTAAAACTAATGCATGATTGTTCCTCTTACCCTGAGTGCCCATATGGTTAGAGCTAGAGACTTTTAAACCTGGGTTAAATGTTGTTCTTCTTTTTGTTATTATTTCCTTCTTAACATTAAGAAGTGACTTCATAGAATATGGCCTGCTCCTAAACATTCCAATTAAGGTGTACATCTCCTTACAAAATAATTCAGCACCACTAATGAGGCAACACAGTCTAACCATCTGCCCCTTGATGATACTTTTTCTTTGGTGTATCGGATGGCAACTCTTGTAGTGAAGCAGCATATTAGAGTATGTTTCCTTCCTGTGGATAGTGCTTATAAACATCCCACTAGTTTCATCCTTAATAAAGTGGATGTCTAAAAAATCAATGTCCTTGTTATGCCAATTATATTTGCATTTAAGGAAGGTGGTTGTGCTATTGAGGTAGTCAATAAAACTTGAAACTTCACTTTTCTCTCCTCGCCATAAAATCAAAATGTCATCCAAAAATCTGACATATAAAAAGATATTGTCTATAAAGGCAGAGGAAAACACATGGCATTTCTCCCACTCTAGGAGTACCGCATTTGCAAACACTGGGGTACATTTGGCCCCCATGGCTATAACAGCCACTTGGTGAAAAAATTCTCTTTCAAACATCATAAAATTATTGGTCAAAACCATCTCCATAAATTCAACCAACAAATTTACCATAGTGTTGCCAATCCCCTTGCAACCCTTCAAACTTTCATGGAAGAGATCTAACCCCTCCTTGTGTGGTATCACCAAGAATAAGTTAACCACAGTTAGGAAAGACAATTCATTTTTTTCCAGCACTAACAATTTCTCAAAGTATGCGTAACTTCACTCACTAGTATGCTAGCCCATCTATCAATATATGCAGCTATGGGTTCTGTCTTTGACCCTCTAGCTGCCATGATAGGTTGAAAAGGGGGATTGTATAAAATATTATGAGTCTTGGGTATCCCAAGTACGACTGGGATAATAGGTGTCTCAACTCTTAAAAATTTTTGTTCGTTAATATCAATACAATTCTGAAACAAAGCATCGAATAAAAAGCTATCTATTCTGGTGTAAGCTCTGTTCATCTCATTTTTTGAAACCTTACAATAAGTTGAAAAGTCATTCAAAATGTCATACATTTTTGAGACATAGTCTATCTGCATCATTATAGCAATTCCCCCTCCCTTGTCTAGTTTTCTAACCATATAATTTTTACCAGTCAAATCTTTCAAAATCCTTGCTTCTTCTTGTGTTAAATTGTTAAATTTACATTTTCTCTCCCTAACAATTTTTCTAAATTCATGGTTGCACATCTTTTCAAAGGAAGGAATGGCCAGGTGACTTGAACGGATGAATAAGCTCTTATGTTGCAAACAATTGCCCCTATTTGCTTCATTCATTTGTTTGTTGAAAAATAATCATAAATTCAGTTGTCTTGTATATAATTTTAGACCAATAAGAACAGTGGCAATGTCTGTTTAGTAGTCCGGAACAAAGGAAATTCCCGTCTTAAATAAATCCAAATGTACATCACATATATTTAAATTACTAAAAGTGTAAATTGAAAAAACATCACTTTCAAGTATATTACATAGCATTTCATCATTTTGTGCAAACCTATCAAGATCCTGGTAGTCATTAAAACTGCTATGACAATCAAGTACATTTAATTCAGTCAATGCTAACCTCTTCTCTGATCCCCTCATTGCCCCTGTTGTAAAAATTGTTGTTTTTGTTGTTGTTTTGCTAGCCCCTCTGTGACCCATTCCCTTGATTTCTCAGTCTTTCCAATATCTTTAGTTATTATTGGGTTGCTGGATAACCATTGTATGTGACTCTATTTTTATTATTTTTAGATAGTGAGAACATATTGTTGGCATGACCTTAATCTTTGAGCAGCATGTGCAGAGAAAGTTATTACCTGCCTTGTCACAGGGGATGACTGCATTCCTATACAACTTCAAGAAGGCAAGTTGTACAGCTTCAAGAAGGCAAGTTGTACAGCTTCAAGAAGGCAAGTTGTACAGCTCTTACATGTTACCATCACCAGTGACATCTGTCGATTTCCTGTTATCACTGATTAGTAATATCTTTGTATAAGTGCTATAAAGACACTGCAGTGTGAGCAGTTTGCCATCACCAGCAAAGGTGTTTTCTCAGTGTTGTGACCATGTGATGTCAGCTGGTGCCTCTTCTTTTGTAAGTGTGTACAATTAAGTGTGAATAAAAGGGCATCCTCAGAGCTAGGGGGAGTAGAAGGCTAATTTGTTGAGTTTTGTTGGAAACAGCAGATATCAGAGCCCATCCTCTACCATCAACTATTACTTGCAATGAAGGGAAGTTCTGGAAATAGAAAGCAGTACATTAACATATAAAGAGAGCTTGCAATATGTGCAAATTTTATTGTTACATATAGTTGTCCTACATAGCAGGGTAAAAAAGCATTAAGTTGTTACTATTGAGCACAAAAGTATTTCAGCTCTGCTTTTGGCTTATTGTACTAAAATTATCTTTTCCCCTTCGCATCGGCTGTATTAACTTTGATAAAGCATTCCACATTTTTTGTCAACATCATCACATCTAAAATTTGACAAAGTTACTTATCAGATGTACAAATGCAAAGTAACATTTGACTAGTCACACTTTTTAGGAAAGTTCCCTGACATACTAAACTTGCAGCTCATTTCTGACTTCAGCACTGAATGTGCTTTCTCTCAACACAGCAATGTTAAGTATTATATAATCTATAAAACTATTTTGTCTTTTTTCTTTTAATTATTTAATTGTTTCAAAACAGCCTTTTGGTATTAATACTGCTAAATGAATTTAAGTAAGTTCACTGAAGCATCTACCATTGAGACCACAGTCACTGAATCAATAACACTGATAAATAACTGAAAATAATCCCAAAAATCACAATTTTCTTGCACTCAATCATGCACATAGGGCACATCTTTTGTATTAGTGGCAGATGTTTAATTCAGATGCACGATCTTATATTTGTCACTCTGCACTCACTCTTCTTCAGTATGAACTGAGTGAAGTATGGAACAACAGTTCTGCGTCGTCATGTATTGATAATCACAGGAAAGAAACTACACCCAGGTAGGTGGCGGCAAGTAAGGTACTCTGTGTAGTAATGCTGTAAATTGTGCAGTTGTAAATAGCTTAGAAAGATTGACGGACAGGTTGCATATCTAAACGATAGGCAGTGTCACCGGTTATATATCCATGTGTTGAAAAGTAAAAGAGACACCTCAGTATCTCATCACCTCTAAGTTCTTTTATCTTCCTGTCAAAGGCATTGAGCTTCATATATAAACAAGTTTTTCCCTCTCCTCCATTCACTGCAGTAAAGTAACCTTCTTTGATTCTCTGATTACATTTCTCAGATTCTTTATTTTTTGAATGTGTGAATCCTTCCACCTCTGTAGTTGACTTCACCCGCATTGTCCAACTAATTGTTTGTGATCAAGCTTAATGAGATGTTTAATATCATAATTAATGAGATCAGTTATGAAACACTCCATACATTTAAAGACTCCTATAGTACAGATTGGTCTGTAAATATCTGTGACAGTAGTAGGGACACTCTTGTGCAGGGACACCACCTCAGCAATGCACCAGGATTTGGGTGCCTAGGTTACAAAGTAGAAGGGGAGGCTTACAGAGAGGCCTGTTTGACACTAAGCATCCAAGTATGTTATCAGGACCAATGCAAGAAATATCATTGGCATTAAATAAAACCAGATAATCAAATCTGTGTTGGGCAATAGGTGTTCTGAGAGTGAAGCTTGCAGAAAACTTGTTTGCTCTTATATTTGCAGCATCACTTGGGTCAGAGAAGAGGGTTCCACTAAAGAGAAGTTCACAGCAACTTAGATTGTTATCCCTTAGTTTTTTAACATAGCTAAAAAGGATTTGCATTTTCCATTTTCTACAGAAGCTAATCTCCATTCATGGGTTGCTTTACTGATTCTTGTAAGTGGTTTTCATTTTCTTTCTAATACTTTATAACATCCACTTTCTGCATAGCTCTTGCCTTACTGCACAATTTAATGAGCTTTTTTTCACTTCTTATAAAGTTTTATAAAGTTTTTTTATATATCAGTCGGCCACCATAGGACATTGAATTAACTTTTCCCTTGTATATGGCTTTAGTTGGGACTGCTAGAGATATGCATTTCTCTAAGTGGACATAAAACTGCTTAATGAAATAGTCTGCTATCAGTGTCACTGGAAGCGATGTCATGGGTACATTTAGAGATGTTATCAAATAGTTTAAGATTCATCATTTTGAAGCCCTTAGATATACAGATTTTGGTGAAAAGGTTGGTTGCAGTTTTCAGTGCAAACCTCATGAGTATATTGTCAAATTTAACTGAAGAAGGAAAGATTTGGACAATGGAAAAGGTAGAGACAATATGAATAGGGACCAGATACAGAATATTGTGGTCTCTAATGGGTTCAGTAACTATTTGGTCCATGGAATTCCTATTTATCAAATCCAGAAATTTCTGGGCATACCCTACTTTAAGGTATAGTCAGCTATGGCTATAAAGGTATTGCTGATATAGATTTGTTCCACAATTTCAAGGAATCTAATGTGATGACATGGAGACATAAAGGGACTTCTGTAGCATGCTATAAGCTGGTAGCATGTCTTGTCTATAATAAACTGGATTTCTAGAGCTCACTTTGTGGAATCACCACTGCAGTTTACGCTAGGCCTAAAGGCATATGGAAATAGTGCTTTATTTCCATTTAAGCCATGTTTCTGTAATTACACATAAGTGGATATGATCAGGCTATCTGTTATTGAGACTCATTGCATTGAGAAGACCTACCTTAGTGTGGTCGAATTTATTGTTACAAGACTTTGCTAATTAAGGATGTTAATTAGATGGGACTCTTTCTAAAAAACACTGTGTGTGCATTAAGGACATTTCAGAGCATGCAGAAACCCTACAATGAGAGACATTGGTTACTCTGAGGAAAACAAGCATGATTATTTATCAACTTGTCTCAGATTCATAGGTTCTTACTAAGGTCCCAGAGGAGACCAGGAAGAAGGTGAGCCACATCATCCAGTGCTGTCCAGAGACTAACAATCTTCTGCTTTAAGTAGATTTTTGTCAATTATCCCTGGTGAAAATGTATGATCATCCATCAAGTCATCTAGATTGTTTTTAAAGGTTGACGGGGATGTACTCTGCTGGATAGGTAAGGCTTGCATTTTCCATAAACAGTGAGTATCTGGGATAGGAATCTGTAACATTATCTGGTTTTACTGATATGATTGTTTAGGTTTAGATGTCTTGGTGGGATGTTTACTGTGCCATTGTTTCATTTTAAGAGAAAGAGTTAAAAGAGTACCAGGTTATTTACAGCATGGAAGTCTATCAGAGTGGCTAATGGTACTAAGACTGAGGTCTTTTTGGTGAGGAAACCTTGAGGTTTCTAATGCTGGTTTTTATGTGTACTGAAGTATATGACAAAGAGTGTATTATATTAAATGATGTGCCTAATTAGAGATTAATAAAATGGGATTATAACTTCTATGGGCCTTGAGGGGATACCATGAAGGATCAGTTGTGCAATATAGAATGAGATTCTAACCTCCACGGAGACATGGTGGTTAAAGGAGAGTTTGTAAATAAATCCGTGATGAATATGCCAAATTTAATGTCAATTTATCTATATGGTAAACAGCAGTGATACTAGATTTACTAAAGAAACTACTGTGCATTTTCTGGGGCTGAGGTTTTAGCTCATGAGTAAAACATCAAGCATTTCATTTGATCAAGCCCATGATTGAGAATTTGAGTTTCACAATCTAATGATAACAACCTCAGCAGGTAATCAGCAGCAAACATAGTTAACAATAGTCCATCAATATTATCTTCTGTGTCACAGAAATATATACCAAAGAACAGGGTCCAAGGACAGAACCCAGTAGGATACCAAAGGTGACATTTATTTCTGTCTAGAAAGAATACCCCCAACCATAATGACATGATTTCTTCCAGACAGCCATTTATCATGCCAAAAGCCTTTGCCAGGACCAGATAAGCAGTATAGGCACTATTGTCCTTATTTGCGGTCTCAGGATGGCATAAGACTTGGGAGCTTGGCATAATGGTTAAACTGTTTACCTTACAGATACATGGAGCAGGGTTTGATTCTCGCAAGGGGTAATTAGCTAGGCTTAAAATTGCCCACAAGGGCTGTTAGCCTAGAACTAATCTATGAACCTATAAACTCTTCAGGCCCTGTATCTGAACAGATTTCTGCTTCTTTGTACTGAGACAAACTGAGGTGGGCTACTAGCCACAACTTTGAGCTTAGATGCCAGATGACTAGAGGGTTCTGAGGTTCAAAAAAACGTAAGTCGCCTGTTTATTTGTACTATTTACTGCACTTTTTATTGCCTGCTGCCTACTTTTATACTGTATTTATTTACTGTGTACTAAAGTACACTGTTATACTGCAATTGCTTGCTACACTCTGCCTGTAAAATTGAATTTTATTGCTGTTTTCACTGTTTAGCTAGCTTTTTTGTTGTTTCCACTGTTTTAAGTATTTAATTGTATTGTTTCACTGTTTTAAAGCTACCTTTTCTGCCTGCAGGCAGGTTTTCCCACCAAGCAGTACTTAATTAACTGATCTGTTAACTGTTTAAATCATTCTTAAGAGCCTCCTGGCTAATTTTCAGTTGTTTTAAGCATTTTTCATTGTCTTACTTTTTTTTTCTGCTTTGTTAAATATTCTCTAGTGTTTCCTGCTAAAACTAGGGTAGCTAGTAGCTGTAGCATATTCCAGATACAGGCCTGCAGCTTTTGGAACTGCTTGGAGTGGTTTGTTTGTTCTGAGCACATTTACCAGGCCATCATGGATGGAAGGGGCCTATCTGCACTTTTGTGAAAGAATTGTGTTTGATTGGGACCTGACTGTAAAGGAAGGCCAGTCTATGGCTTAAAATAAGCATCCTCATTGGTCCTTTTGGATTTTGTCAGAGTTTTTTTCACCATGCACTGCTGTGCAAATGTGTGTCAAAGCCGGACAGTTAAATGCAACAAATTTTCCCTTAAACCCAGGCAGAAATATCCATTCACTGAGCTCCTCTGTGATAATTTCTGAAAAGCTACCCCTAGTGACAACAGTTATCAGCCTGGCATTATGGACAGTTGGATGACCCTTGTTTCTCCTGGTAACCTTGTTGACCTGGATCTCTTGAGGCAGTGTAGCAATTACCTCATGTACACAGACAACCCTCTACTAATAACACAGTATAGTACAGAGTTCCAGAAATTTATTTACACCAAGAATCTAGAATCCATGCTCTGTCTCACTCAAAACAGTAACATGGAAAAGGTTGTCAACTTACCCACCACTACATATTCTCATAGTACCACTACTCATACACATAGTACACATCAAACACATAAATCCACATACACGGAGGTTCTTTTGAAAAATTTACCGAAACACCAGAGACCTCCAAAACACAAATCTGCTACAGCTAACACAGTCTCCATAGCACCCATGACAGATAGCAGTACCAGTGTCTCACCCACCAAGCCTGTAAGAAGTAACACTCATAAACCAAGTTTTTCTGTCATTGGAGACTCAGTAATGAGACACACAGTTCACCAGGTTGGAAAAGGAGAAAGGCATGGTCAGCTGCCTGTCCGGTGCCAGGATTCACCAAATCATGCATGCACTCAGGTCTCTCAGCAACAAGTACTGTTATGACTCTGTCAAAGCTCATGCTGGTGTAAATGACCTGAGATGTATCTCACTGGACTATATGAATAGAGACATAGTCGAGTTCTCTGAGTATGTGTCCCAGGCATGTATGTCTCTAGCATTGAGCAACATACTACCCTCACCTAGAATGATGCCACAGTATAAATGAAAATTATTGATTTCCATAATAGGCTTAGTTTTTGGTGTCATTCCAAAGGAATCCAGTTCCTGTCTGCCTGGGAAGCCATGGTCGAAAAACCTCGCTGCATTGCCAGAGACAGTTTGCACCTGGCACCCCAAGGCTTTTGGTTGCTGGCAAACGCTCTTGCCTCTCCCATAGTGCCTTTTTTTAGGGAAAGTCTCAAAAGCAACATTACCGATGTGAAATTAACCAATGAACACAAAATAAGGGTCATGCTGCTAAATGCAAGGAGCTTAAACTAAAAACTTCACTCCCTGGAAGCACTTCTATCACTAGAAGATTTAGATGTCTGTGCAGTCACAGAAACCTGGTTTAAGGCCTCAGAGAGTATGCCAGCCCTGCATGGCTACAATGCCTTCCACACCATTAGACCGCAAAATGAACATGTGAAAACTGAAGGAGGTGGTGTTTCAGTCTATATTAGAGATAAATTCACCTCACGTCTAGTCAGATTGGACAACTCCATGGAGTTTCTCCAGGTCCAAGTTACAGTGGATAAGACCCCATTCAAGTCCTAGTCAGTTATAAATCCCACTCCATGGGTCACAACATCCATGAAACCTACTTAATCAAACTGAAGACAATCACAGTTTTACCATACACTGATTATGGGCGATTTAAATTATTCCACCATCAACTGGGAAACCTGTTCTAGCTCAAACTCGCTAGTGCAAAAGTTCCATGACTTTGTGAATTCAGAGGCCCTGAAACAAATTGTCCATACCCTGACAAGTGGAACAAACATTCTAGATCTGGTCCTCACCAACATGCCAAACAGGTGCACTGCTGCAGGTGTTGGACCCTTATTAGTTAAAACTGACCACAAATCTGTCACCTTCAAACTGACACTAATGCCAGAACTCAAAAAGGGTGAAATCAGACTAAAAGACTTCACCAAGGCTAACTATACCCTCCTAGGTGAAGATATAAATGTATTCCAAGCTGTGCCCCAAGCTGAAAGTGGAAAGTACACTGAAGCTTACAAGTCTGTCTGCCTGGCATGACATGCTCAACAAGCCAAGCTGCTTCACTATAGATGGCTTGTACCTGTCACCCTTAGGCTTTTGAATAATTGCCAAGGCTATTGCCACCCCACATAGTGCCTTTTTTAGGCAAGGCTCAAAAGACAAACCCACTGCCATAAATAGCACAAGTAACAAAAAACTGAGGGTAATGCTACTCAATGCCAGAAGTCTAAACCTCAAAATGCATGCACTCGAGGCACTCCTCAGTATGGGTAAAATCAATATATGTGCAGTAACAGAAACCTGGTTTAAGGCTCCAGAGAGCACACCAGCACTACCAGGCTACAACTCATACCATACATTTTGGCCACAGAACCCAAACCGAAATACAAAAGGCAGGGGAGTATCCATATTCATCAAGGATACCCACACCTCCAGGTTAGTTGCACATACGTTGCTTCAGAGATCATCCACGTGCAACTAACAATGGGCAAAACTACAATTCAAATTGTAGCTTGCTACAGATCACCCACCATGTCCCAGGACCCACATTCCGCATTTCTGGAAACACTGGAAAACATAAAGGTCCTACCAAACACCCTAATATTGGGTGATTTCAATTACCCAAACATTAACTGGGAGAACTAATCAAGTACTAACTCCCTTGCCCAAATTTTCCTAGAATTTATAAACTCAAATGCCCTGGTTCAACTAGTCAACACTCCCACCAGAGGTGACAACATATTGGACCTGGTCATCACCAACATGGGCGACCAGTGTTCCACACCAGAGGTCAACCCCTCGCAGGTTAGATCTGACCATAAACAAATCACTTTGGATATCCATATTCCACCCCCACCCCTGGACAAGAAAGCCACCATGAAACACTTTTCAAAAGCAAACTTCACGTTACTTAAGATCGAAGTGGAAAGTTTCAAAGTCCCCATGCTGAAGGATAACGCTGTCCAAGCTGCAAAATCCTTTATTAATGCATTCTATGGGCAGCTACAAGAATGCATGGATCATGCCATCCCAAGCAAAACCAAGACTCACTCCTCCAAGAAAAGGAAACCAGTCTGGTGGACTCCTTCCATAAACAAGCTATACAACAGAAGGAGGAAACTAGTACAGAAACGAGTAAAATCCCAGGAAGGGAAGACATCCCTGATCAGTATCAGCAAGAAACTATGATCCCTCATAAAATCATCCCAGGTGAGCTTTGAAAGAAAAATTGCCAAAGACTCCAAAGATAACCACAAGGCATTCTTTAGCTATGTCTAGAATCTAAGGGGTAATGCTCAGATCTGCTCAGAGTTAGTGCAGAATGGCACAAAATACACTGAACCAACCGATATCGCCAACATCTTGGCAGACAAGTTCAGCACAAGCTTCACCCCCCTCTCACCCCCAAAAGGGCACATAACCAAACCAGAAGAATGTAGAGTCCCTGAAATCACAGGCACTCAGGTTAAAACAGCCCTCTCCAAAGCCAAAAACACAGCATCAATGGGACCGGACGGTGTCCAAGGCTGTGTCCTACCCGAGCTCAAAGATGAACTAACCCCTCACTTAAATACACTGTTCAAACTCAGCCTCTCCAGAGGCTACATATCCATAGAGTGGTGCACAACAACGGTTATTCCACTCCACAAAGGTGGAACCACAACAGACCCCCGGAACTATCGCCCTATAAGCCTGACTAGCTTGGTCTGCAAGGCTATGGAGAGCATCATCATGGAACTCATTAACAGAGACATTGGGAACCGCCAAACACTGGCCCCTACCCAGTTTGGCTTTGTTAAGGGCAGATCATGCCTCCTAAACCTGGTGGACTTCTTTGAGACAGTTACCAAGGTATAGACGAGGGAAAAATGGTACACACAGCCTACCTAGACCTTGCAAAGGCCTTCAACACCATTCCCCATTCTGGTATTATAGACAAGCTCACCAGCCTGAACATAAACCCCTACATCACAAGATGGGTTGCCAACTGGCTCATGGATAGAACCTATATGGTGAGAGTTGCGGGAGCTTGGTCTGACTCTAAACCGGTTACAAGTGGCATTCCCCAGGGCTCAGTCCTAGGACCCCTCCTCTTCGGCATATACTTCTCAGAGGTATGGGCAAGCACAGGAGGACTATGGATGACCAAGTTTACAGACGACTGCAAACTAGGGGCTATAATTGACTCTCCAGCTGACACAGACATCCTCCAAAAGGGTCTCACTGAGACGGATACCTGGTGTCAAAATCATGGCCTCAAGCTAAATGCCCAAAAATGCATAGTCATCCCCTTTGGAAAAAACAAAGTACCCACAAACCATCACATAGGTGGTAGTCCCCTAAATATGGAAGGCGTAATAAGGGATCTGGGGTCTCAAGTAGATAGTAATCTCACCTTTGATAATCACATTGCCAAAGTGGTTAGAAAATCCTTCTACGTGGCTCACCTAATCACAAAAGGGTTTGCATCCAGATCAAACGAGGTCATTGTGCCCCTCTACTCATCAGTCATCAGACCCATCTTAGAGTACAACACTCCATTTGGGATGTACCTTATAAGACACCTGCAACAGCTGGAAAGACCACAGAAGTACCTCACCAAGTGGATCAATGGCCTCAAACAGATGCACTATGTAGCTTGACTGAAGAATCTCCAGTTGTACTCAGTTGTATACTGCCTACTCAGAGGTGATCTCTGCCTGACATACAAGGCCATGACCAACCCAGAATTGATGGGCATGCTCCACCTAAAGAAAACCTTATCCCCTCGAGCCACATGCTCTAGGGAACTAAACCTCACCCAACAATAAATAGGACATGCTGGTGGGATAGATTCCTGTCCCAGAGACTTCCCATGCTTTGGAACAAGATCCCAATCTACATCAGGCAGAGCTCCTCGCTAACACTCTTCAAAAGAAACCTTGATGAATGGATGGGAAACAGAAAGTTTACCTCGGGGATCACTTCAGTGGCTCTGATGGACAGAGGCACAGGGAACTAATCCAAGGGGGTGGCGAAAGCCAACACATTCTGGCTAGGCTTGTAAATGCCTTCAGGCAGATAGCCTAGTACCCTCCTATGAACCTATGAACCTATAAAAGCCCTGTACAATCACTTGTATAAGTGTATAATCTTGGCTGTACCAGATAGAATCAAAGCCAGAACCCCAAGTAAAATCAAGCTGCCATAGTGGACTTACAGCATCAACAAACTCTACAATAAATGCAAAAACGTTGCTCTCCAAGAAAACAAAGACAAGGACCCAGCAATGGAAAAGCACCCTCCTCAGCCTTAATAGGCAAATAAGGCAACTTGCCAGATCATCCAAGAGCTCTTCTGAGAGAAACCCAACAAGTACCACCAAGAATAACCATAAGGTCTTTTACAGCTATGTACATAACCTAAAGGGTAAGACCCAAGCATGTGCAGAACTGGTGACCGACGATATCACACACACTGACCCCACAGAGATAGCAAACCTGGTAGTGGACAAGTCTGGTGAAAAGTTCACTCCTTTATCCCCTCCTAACTTACAACAAACCATCCCACAATCTCCCCCCAACCTTACATATCTATAGAGCAGGTCCTCAAAGCCTTGTCCAAGGCAAAGAACACGGCCTCTATGGGACCAGATGACATCCCAGGCTGTCTTCTAAACAGGCTAAAACATGTACTATCATCACCACTAAGTACCATTTTCAGTCATAGCCTAACTATAGCTTTGTTCCTGTGGAATAGAGGACAGCTGCAGTTATACCGCTGCACAAAGGTGGCCTAGACACAGACCCGAGGAATTACAGACAGATAAGTCTGACCAGTCTCATCTTTAGGCCATAGAATGTATCATTATGGACCTCATAAAAAGACATGGGTGACCTCCAAACCCTGTATCCTACCCAATTCAACTTTGTGAAGGCCAGATCCTGCCTGTTAAATCTGGTGGATTTCTTTGAAAGTGTGACTAAGGCCACTGATGAGGGAAAATCTGTGCATGCAGCAAACCTCAACTTGGCAAAGGCTTTTGATATGATCCCACATTCAGGCATTACCGATAAACTTAGAAAATGGAATGTAAACCCCTTCATTGTCAGATGGGTTGCCAACTTGATCACAAAGAGGGCACACACTATTAAAATGGGTGACTCCACATCAACGAGCAGACCTGTTACTAGTAGGGTGCCACAGAGGTCACCGCTAGGCCCCTACTGTTTGGTATATACTTCTCAGAAGTTCAGGTCAAAAGTAAAGGGCTGCGAGCCTGCTGCTGACCAAGTTTGCAGACAACTGCAAACTAAGTAAAATCATTGAATCCCCAAATGATGTCATTATACTCCAGAATAGTCTCAAACAGACCAACAACTGGTGTATTAGTCATTGTCTCAAACTGAATGCAAAGAAATATATCATCATTTCCTTTGGCACAAACAATGGCCCTTTGCACTATCAAATCAATAACAATACCCTAAGTACCCATGAAGTTTTAAGGGACCTGTGATCACAGGTTGACCACAACCTTAACTTCATCCACCACGTCTAACATTGTAAGGAAAGCTTTCCACATATCTCACTTGATAAGCAAAGGCATCACCTCAAGAGCAAAAGAAGTTATAACCCCCATATACTCGGCACTTATCCGGTCCATAATTTAGTATAACACCTCATTTGGTATGTGGTGTACTAAGCACCTACAGTAATTAGAGAGACCTCAGAGGTTTCTAACAAAGAAGATCAAGGGCCTCCAGCATGTGCCTTATACGGACCAACTAAAATCCCTGCCACTATACTCCATATCATATAGACTTCTTAGGGGAGACTTATGCCTGGCCTACAAAGCAACCCAAGACCCAAACCTAATGAACTTTCTTCATATCCATAAATCAAATGGGTCTAGGGCTACCCATTCCAGGGACTTAAATATGGCCTGTGACTTAAATATGACATGCTGGAGGGAGAGAGTTATCTCCCAGCAATTGCCACATCTTTGGAACAAGTTACCAATTCATGTGAAACAAAGCACCTCTATAACACTGTTCAAGAGGAACCTGGATGAGTGGATGGGGCACCATAAATTCTTACTGGGGATAGCACCCATATTCCTTATGGACATGAGCAATCATCACTGAATGCAGTCTTGGGTATTGACTAGTACCTCTACAGTATTACATTGAGTTGAAATGGCTAGGCTTAAATGACCTCCGGGTTGATAGCCTAGTAATCTCCTACGATCCTATGATCCTATTCAAAGCACTCAGACATGTTGAACAGTTATGATTGACATTTTACAAATCTGAATCAGCGTATATCCAGGGATATCACTGTTTATTATTTCAGCTATAAAATGTCCCATAGCCTTTGAGTAACACGCCTGTAATTCACAGGGTCAGTACAGGGACTAGCTTTATGTAAAGGTACCACAACTGCCTTTCTCCACATCTCAGTGATATAAACAGAGAAAAGCCTTGGATTGAAGATGATGGACTGGTTTTACAGGGTGAGATATTGTGCTCCTCAGCAGACAGTCAGGGATTTTGCTAGAGATAATGCATGTAGCATTTTTAGTTTTGGAATACAACAGAAAGGACTTGGTGCAAATTGATTTCAGGAGGGTGTGTTGTGTGTGTGTGTGTGTGTGTGTGTGTGTGTGTGTGTGTGTGTGTGTGTGTGTGTGTGTGTGTGTTTGTGTGTGTGTGTGTGTGTGTGCATGTGTGTGAATCCAAATTTATCTTAGGAGAGTTAGTGCAGGGGATGCATACTTATTCCCTCTGGAATGACACCTGTTATTAAATGAATTGTTAAATCCAGTTATCTTCTCTTTATACATAGGCATAATTTTTTGGGAAGTAGGGATTCCACTCAATACATGAGTCTTACCTGCATTCACCACATGCCTAGAAAGTCCTGACATCTTTATCTGCATGTCTGTCAGGGTTTTGCACCCCAGGTCATCAACTTCACAAGAACCACCACCATGCCATAGTCATACTTGTCTCAGACAAAGTTCCTGGGATATCTGTGATCCTGACACCCAAGAGGCAGGTAGCAATAATCCTATCCTTGACCAGCCAGTGGAGTGGGCAATGATATGTTGAAAAATTGAGACACCAATTGCACATACATTCCAGTCGCAAACTAGTTAAGCATTACTTGACTGGGAGCAATTGCACTGTCACTGACTTATTGTTCTAAGTGTGTTTGGAATAGATGAGTTGAATTACTTCTCCTTAGGCTTGTTCTTACAAGTTCTATGAGGCTTTGACAAGGGTATTTTTATAGCATTAGCATATGATGTTTTAGCATGCTCATTTGAAAATGTAATACTTGTTGAGAAGAGGGCAAAGGCCACAACTGTGTGATGCACACACTGTATTATTGTTTGTGAGAGATGTCTCCATATAAGATAAGTACTTACACCTCACATGGGCAGAGCTTTTTTCTCTTAACTAGGAGTTCATTATCAGTGAGCTACTGTACTGTGTTAGGATACTAAATGCTAAGAGGCTGACAACGGAAGGGGAAGAAGTTTGTTGGCCCTTCATTCTGTTTAGTGCTTTAAGTGTTATCTGGATAAGTGCACAAGAAAGTTAAAGGAGGGAGGTGCGGAGTCATATCAGTGTAGTATCAGTGCTGTCCACAGGGCACTGAAGCTTCCAGTGCAGATAGAGATAAATCAGAGCAGCCGATGTAAGCTAAGTGCAAGCTAATGCTGGGCTGGATAGAACTGAGCAACTGCCAAACTGGGGAAGCATTGATGGTCTAGAGAAATTAATGTAAGGGAAAAATGAAAATGTGCTCACTATCCACTATTCAACTACAACTACAGCTTAGCTGCATGCAACCAGCTTAGTGCTCAGCAGGGATAGAACAGCTATTTAATAAAGCCAACAAAAGGAGCACAGGCCAGCAAGATACTCTATAAGGATCAGTGGTACATAACCACTTATAAAACCATAGCAACTGAAATTTTCAGCACAAGAATAACTACTACAATTTCCAAGATGAATTATAATACCTGGCTAAAGAAACTGTTTCAGTTACAGAAAAAATATATACTTATAGTTTAAATGCTACAAAATGAAAATGACCAAGCCTCAGCAAAAGAAATGGCAAAACAAAATCAAATACTATATAGCTTTTACTTCCCTGCTGCAGAGAAACTCAGAAAAAATTTTAGCCTAGGTTGAAAAAGTCTCAAACCAAACAACTGAACTGATGTGCAGATTCGGAGTAGTCCAGCCATAAATGACAGCAATGGCATGCTGGGCTGTACTATAGACAGCCATTAAATAAAACAAAGAAACAAGAGAACCAACCACCAAACAACTCTGGAAGAGTCAATTGTGCACAGGTACTTAGAAAATGTCAGTAATTAACCTTTGTTCACAACAATAACTCCTATAATTTTAAAGTTGGCCCCCAACACCTGACTAAATAAACTGTTTCATTTAAAGAAAAAATAATGTGGTCACAGATTATTCAAAAATGTTTCCAGCAACAGTAGTAGCAAAACAAAATCAAGTGCAAAATAGGCATACAGATACTCAGGAAATCATCAGTTTAGGTTGAAAATGTCTTCAAACCAGTTCACCAAAGAGCAACTTTAGAGTAGTCCAGCTATAACACAAGCTATAACACACTGATGTTCCTCTCACCAGACTGAGTAAGGAGAAAGTTTTGGTCAGCTGCTTAACAGGGGCTAGGATCCATCACATTCTGCACACACTCAGGTCACTGGAGCACAACTACCAGTATGACTCAGTCATAGTGCATGTAGGTGAAACTGTCCTGAAACATACCTCCCTAGCCTATATGAAGAGAGACATAATGGAGATCTTCGAATATGTGTCCCAAGCTAGTATGACACTACCATTGAGCAACATTTTAACTTCTCCAAGGATAATGCCACAATATGAACAGAAGATGATTGACTTTAATAATTGGCTTAGTTTCTGGTGTCATTCTAAGATGGTGCAATATTTGTGAGTATGGCAGGAGATGGTAAACAGACCTCCCCACTTTGCCAGGGATGATCTGAACATTATAGGAAATTCACCCCAGGGATCACTTCAATCACCCTGTTAGACAGGGGACCAGGGAAGTAATAGCCAGGGAATTGTTACGGCTAGGCTTGTATAGGCCCTAGGACCAATAGCCTAGTACTAACCTATGAACCTCTAAACATCTCACCTCTAGGCTTTTGAATATTAGTTAAATCATTATTCTCCCCATAGTGCCTTTTTTAGGCAATGCCAAACTTAAAGTACTTTTAGCTTAACAAATTAAAAGAAAAAAGTCTAAAAGTCTCTAACCAAAAAGCTGCACTCTCTATAAGATCTCCTCACCCTACTGAATGTGGATGGCTGTGTGGTCACTGAGACATGGTTTAAAGTCACAGAGAGTACACCAGCAGTCCAAGACTATAATGCCCTCCACACATTTAAACCAGCTACAACACAGATTGGGATGAAAGGTGGAGGTTTCTCGACTTACATTTAAATATACCTCAAGGCTGGTAAAATATGATGAGGCACTTGAGCTACTCATAGGTTCATAGATGTTGACTAGGTTAATGACCATAGTGGCCTTTGTAAGCCTAGCCATGCATCCCAAATCTCTGACAAGTTCTGGTACACTTGATAAGTGTAAGCAGGGTGCTTGCAAATTTAAATATTTATAAGCAGGGGCATGGGAGATACCAGGGATGAATTTCCTGTTCCCCATCCAATTGTGCACGTTACACTTGCATTTGGTTAAGTAAAAACTCTACTAAACATTGATGGGGAGCCTGTTCCAGTGATGGGGTAGTCTCTGGGATACATACCTGTCTCTCCAGCAGGTCCTGTTTATAGCATAGCAAAGGTTTAAGTCTTTAGAATGGGTAATTCTGGTGCTGTTTGTTTTTTAGATTTCCGGAGGTACATCAGATTGGCATCTGACAATGCCTTGTATGCCAGGCATAGATATCCCATCAACAGCCTGTAGGAGACAGAATACAGGGATAGTGCCTTGAGGTGATCTGCAGAGGATGTTACTTACGCCCTGCATTCTTTTAGTGATGAACCTCTGTGGACATTCCAGTTGTTGGATATGCCTGGTTAGGTACATACCAAATGGGACATTGTACTCATTGACAGGTCTGATGAATCCCAAATACAGTGAAACAATGACTTCCTTGGACCTAGATGCCATACCTTTGTTTATAAGTTGTGCAACATAGAATGATTTCCTCACTACTGTAGACATGTGAATGTCAAAGGCTAGATTATTGTCTATACATGTCCCCAAGTCCCAGACTACAGGGCCAACTCTTAAGAAGGATACTATTATGCGTTTCTTGGCATTTAGTTTTAGTCCATGGCTCTGACACCAGTTGTCTGTCTGTATCAGCCCTTCCTGGAAAACATTTGTTTCAGTGTGGGATTCGATGACAACTCGTAATTTGCAATCTTTTGAAAATTTAGTAAGTCAAAGGTCATTGAAATTGGCCTTGTGTTCAGAGAAGTAAATGTCAAAAAGGAACAGTCCCGGAACCAATCCCTGAAAGACTCCATTTGTGACCGGCCTCTTAGTAGAGGTGGTATCCTCAATTCTAACTTCTTGGGTCCTGTCTGTGAGTCAGTTGGCTATCCACTGGATGACATAAAGGTTTGTACCTAACCTCTTAAGTTTGTCAACAGTGCTTGAGCATGGTATTGTGTCAAATACCTTGGCCAGGTCAAGGTGGGCAGAATGAACTATTTTGTTTTCATCCATTGCGTTGGTGACCGTCTCAAAGAAGTCCACCAGGTTAAGTAGGCATGATCTGTCCTTGAAAAAAACAAATTGGGTTGGTTCCAGCGTCTTGATGTTTACTATGTCATTATTGATCATTTCCATGATAATTCTTTCCATGGCTTTACAAAACCAGACTGTTGAGACTAGTGACACTCATGGGTCTGTAGTTTGCAGGGTATGTAGATGTCCCACCTTTATGCAGAGGGATGACTATTGCTGTTCTCCATTCGTGAGACATGAAGAATGTTTGGAGGCTACAGTTAAATAGCAATTCCAGAGGGCCTGATAGAGCATGTATCATGCTATTTAGGAGACATCCTATGATATTGTCTTGGCCCATTGATGCAGTTTTTGTGGCCAGAGACAGCATTAAGAACCTGTTCTCTAATGATAGCTAGGGGAGTTATATTTAATGGTATTTCCTAAGGAAAGGTTCAGGGGATGAGAGGGGTAAAATTGGAGTTGAATTTTTCTCCATGTTCAAATCACCAAAGACAATATCCTATATCAGTTCCTTGCAAAGTACATATCCCCATGTATGATCTAGGAAACCCATAACATATTTAAGCTTACTAGAAACACTCACCATACAACCCAATACCACATTAATGGGTGACTTTAATTACTCTACCAGCTGGGACAAATATGCAATACCAAACATGCAGCCACAGAGACTCAGGATTTTTGTAAAATTCCCTGGAACAGATTGTCAGTACACCAACCAGGTTACAAACATACTGGATGTGGTCATCACTAATATTGGAGAGTATATACCCCCTAGTGTAATGTCCTCTCTGGCAAGGTCAGACCATTTTCTTCTTTGAAGTCAGAATAAAACCTGATTCCCCAGCTAACCCTGGAATATTCAGGAACTACTCTAAGGCTAACACCCTACTATTAAGTGATAACCTGGTAACATTTCAAGCCCCACTCAACAGAGAGAAGACTTCTGCTTACACAGAACTGTTCATAGAAACCATATACAAGTATTTGAATAGCTGCATAGAGGTAATTGTACCCACCAGGAATAAGTGCAGAACTAATCCAAAAAACAAGGCACCCTGGTGGAATCACAACATCAATAAGCTGTATAACAGAAAGAAGAAAACAAACATGGCAAAAATTAGGAGATATAACACCTGGCAGGATAAAAGCATTCTCATGAAGTTAAACAAACACATATGAGGAAAAAGTAAAGTCTAACAAAGCCAAATTTGAGGTAAATTTATCCTCCTAGGCCAGGGACAACTACAAGACATTCTTCAGCTATGTCCACAACATCAAAGGCAATGCACAATAGTGTGTAGAGGTCATTGTTAACAGAGCCACTCATACTGAGCCAAAAGATATAGCAAACCTAGTAGCAGCCAAGATGAACTCTAACTTTGCTACTCTCTCCCCCTCAACTTCTCCACATAAATTGCATCAGATATAACTCTCACTACTATCACTAGGGAAGAGGTCCTCAATGGTCTCTCTAAGGCCAAGAAGGCTGCACTGATGGGCCAAAAGAATATCCCAAGATGCCTTCTAAAAAGAATGACATATAACCTATCAGGCCTTCTGAAATCAATATGTTACAGCAGCCTATAAACAGTCTTTTTGCCTAATGAATGAAGAACAGCAACAGTCATCCCTCTACACAATGGTGGAAAATCTAGAGACCCATAAGTCACACTTGTATTGAAAGCCATAAAAAGAATTATCATTGAAAAGATCAATAATGACACAGGAACCCTCCAGACACTGCCCAGTCTGGTTTTGTAAATTGCAGGTCATGCCTACTCACCAATGTGGAATTCTCTAAGAAGATCACCAAAGCAATGGATGAGGGCAGAATGGTTCACACTGCCTACCTTGACCTCGCAAAGACATTTGAGGCAATACCCCACTTAGGCATTGTTGACAAATTCAAGTTAGGTATAATCCCTTGTCACCCAATGGCTAGCCAGCTGGCTCATAGCGAGACTCAGGAAGTTAGAATTTGGGAGTCCACCTCTACAAAGAGGTCAGTCACAAGTGGAGACCCTCGGGGTTTCAATTCTAGGACCACTCCTGTTTGGCATTTACTTCTCTAACTAAATTTACAGATAATTGTAAAGTAATAGCGGTGATGGAATCCCCAAACAACACTAATGTTCTCCAAGAAGGGCTAACACAGACAAATAACTTTTGTCAGAGCCATGGAGTAAAACTAATTGCCAAGAAATGCATAATAATATCTTTTGGGAAGTCATCTACGTCTGGTAACTATCATATTGACAATACAACCCTAATAGCTGACGCAGTAATCAGGGACTTCGGGACACAAATAGACAGTAATCTAGCATTTCACCATCGTATGTCTGACGTAGTGTAGAAATTATTCCATGTTGTGTAACTTATAAACAAAGGTATGGCATCTAGGTCTAAGGAGAACATTGTCCCACTCTATTCAACATTCATCAGGCCTGTCACTGAGTACAATGCCCTCTTTGGTATGTATTCATCCAGACACATCCGACCACTGGAATGTCCACAGAGGCTTCTCACTAAAGGAATACAGGATGTAAATAACAATTTCCCACCTCAAAGCTCTATCCCTGTATATGCGTGTGTGTGTGTGTGTGTGTGTGTGTGTGTGTGTGTGTGTGTGTGTGTGTGTGTGTGTGTGTGTGTGTGTGTGTGTGTGTGTGTGTGTGTATATATATATATATATATATATATATATATATATATATATATATATATATATATATATATACATATATATATATCTATATACACAAACCAAAGAAGGACCAAGAGTAGGCTGTAGAGTCCAGTATAAAGATTATTTATTGTACAACAGGCCACAGAGTAAAAAACATAACGCTTTCGTAGGTGTGTACCCCACTTCATCAGATCTGATGAAGTGGGGTACACACCTATGAAATCACTTATTTTTTTTACTCTGTGGTCTGTTCTACAATAAATAATCTTTATACTGGAATCTACAGCCTACTCCTGGTCCATCTTTGGTTTGTATGCTTCTGGACTTTTTTGGCCTTTTGGACCTGGAGACCTGCTTTTGGTGGTAGCTGTTTTTTTGATATATATATATATATATATATATATATATATACGTATAGATATATATATATATATACATATATATATATATATATATATATATATATATACGCACACATATACATACATGTGTGTGTGTGTGTGCGTGTGTGTGTGTGTGTGTGTGTATGTGTGTGTGTATGTCCCAGATATACTAATCTTCCATGCTATGCACAGAAGCAGCAGTTTAAGAGGAGCATGGCAGCACGTCATGCACATTAATGAAGGCGTGCTGCCTGAACTACTAATGTTACACTGAGCGTAGACGAGTGCCTGAACTCCTAATGTTACACTGAGCGTAGACGAGTACAAGGGGTGTGTCTGAGAGCAGAGCTCTCAGAATAAACACGCCCCTGCAAAGTTGAACAGAAGAATGTGTAAATAAATGATTGAGACTGCTCATTAGTGTCTGCATATCCCCACCAAGAGTCCCCATGTGTTCAACAGCAACAGTACAGTCAAATAAAACGAAGAGACCCTTTTATTTATTTTTTTTTAAAACCCCGAGTACAGCTAACCATAGGTTTGCCCATTGCTTAGTGATGGTTAAAGCAGCTGAAAAGGCTGAAGAGGATAACAAGGAATATATATATGCAAATAACGCAGCACAGCAATAGTGAAGTGGTTAGAGCATCTGCCTAACAAATAGGCATTCCCAGTATGAGTCCTACTGCAGCACATATTATTTTCCATGTAAAATCTGTATATGAACATATTTTTACATCTTATTGTCATATAATCTACATAATAACATTTAAATGTGAACTGGAGTACTGCATTACATGCACATGTGAAGTGTCAGTATCAGAATGAATAAGGCACTAGTAAGCATGTTTAAGCACAAATAAGCCGTAGTAAGCATATAAAAGCACTAGTAAGCGTGTTTAAGTACATTTGCGTGGGAGTAAGCATTGCCTGCACAGATTAAGCAAAGTAGAAGCTAACTGAGTGTAAGAAACTGTAACCGGAGGTTAGCAGTGCTTACCGTCATGCAAACCCATGCAAACCCACTTACAACTGCTTTAATGTACCTTATTCACTCTGGATCCAATGGCCCATGTTTTGCCCAGCAACAAAATATACTGCCTTTGAAAGGTTCAAACTCAGGACCCTGTACAATATAGTCACAGTAGTTAACCACTAAGCCATCATAGCAATAGATGTGCATGAGGTATCAGCAAACTAATTCTCACCACAAGAAAATCAAACCAAACATGTGAACTGAATCCATGTACAGTGTGAAGTGGTATAACCTGCTACATAACATAAATATGTGAACTGGAGTACTGCAGTAAGGCCAGATGTGAGGTGTTATTGCAATAAAGTGTTGAAGTTCCCAGGACTGCATACAACGTATGTACACATGAATCAATGATACAAGACACATATATAAAATGTAATGAAGAAGACTTCAATGCCAAAAGGCAAATATCATGCAAATTGAATATTAAGCACTGCTATCCAGACTTCTGGCAGGATACTACCAGTGGGAGAAACAGTGTCAACCTGCAAAGTGTAATCTTAAACAAACGCATGTTCATCCCTGGTGGGACGACCCCAAAAATTCTGCTAAAAAGAGTCCTCGGGGTAACATACCATGCCTTACAGGTAAGCAAAGAAGGATATGTATGTTTGCAGACTGAATGTGTGGGAACTCTGAAGATCCATGGAGTGAGACAACGTACATGATGGGTCCTGAGAAGTGGAGAGTGGGCAATGCGTAGTGGTGTGGTGTGGTGATATTCGGATGGAACCTGTACGAAGGTTGATTGATGTGGATGAGGGAGGGAGGGGGTGGAGAGAATGATGGGTAAGACATTATGGGCTGAGGCATGCTGTGGTTGGACGTACCCGTTCTAATGGGACTGCCCATGGATGTAAGCAAGAAAGGAGGTGGCAAACAGGAAGGGAACTGAGACATACCATTTCCCATGGCAAAGCACGGTATGAGCAATATGTATGTTGTATAACCCATGGAATAACATATATATATATATATATATATATATATATATATATATATATATATATATATATATATATATATATATATATATATATATATATATAGTACTGCAGGAAATGCACATGTGAGGTGTCAGTATCATTATGCCATTATGCATAAAGCAGTACTCAGGTTAAGCATCAAGAAGCAATAGTAAGCATATGTCAGCACCAGTAAGCGAGTATAAGGCTGTGTGCGTGGGTTTGTGTGAAGGTAAGCACTGCTAATTTCCGGTTACAGTGTCCTACACCCAGTAAGCCTCTAAATTGCTTAACCTGTGTAGGCAGTGCTTACCCTCATGCAAACCCGCTTACAACTGCTCAAAAGTACCTCAATCACATTGTATCCAATGGCCCCTGTTCTGCCTAGCAAAAAAATAACCTGCCTCTGCAAGGCTCAGACTCAGAAACCTGAGCACTATAGTCACAGTAGTTAACCACCAGGCCATCAATGCAATAGATATGAATGAGGTATCAGCAAACTAATCCTCACCACAGGAAAGTCAAACCAAACATGTGAACTGAATCTATGTACAGTGTGATGTTGGATAGCCTGCCACAGAACATAAATATGTGAACTGGAGTACTGCAGTAAGCATAGATCTGAGGTATAATTGTAATAAAGTGTTGAATTCCCCAGGTCCCCATACAGTGTATGTACACATGAATCCCGGATACCAGACACATATATAACCTGTAATGAAGAATAAATCATTGCCAAATGGCAAATATAGTGTTAATTAACTATTAAGCTATGCTAACCGCAGCACAGCTCACGTTAGTAAGTGTAAGCAATGTGTAGTGGGGCCAATTCAATCTGCCTAGTGGTATACCTCTTTAAGTAGTGCCAACCTTATGTAAGCAGGTGTGCCCATAGCTTAGCCTTTTCAAAACTGGCCAATCACAGGAAAGTGTGGGAAAATGGCCGTATTTAAACCCCATAGGTGGGCATACTTCTCATAAGTGGTTGCAGCTTCCTACTGCAGGCAGAATGGCTGGAGTGGGTGAAGGCACTCGATTTAGAGTGTAGCGCTGGGGCATCCAGGAGTCAAAAATCATAGTATGGTTCCTGGTAAAACACCATGATCAGAGACTACTGCAGGGCCAGTACCAGGGCTCGCAGTATAAAATGTAGGCCTGGGACAGTCTCGCCCATGACTTCACCACTGCCACAGGTATCCCCCGTACTGGTGAGCAGGTCAGGCACCACCATGCTGACCTGAAGTGGTGGAGGGGGGATGTATTGGAACAGTGGATCCAGGAGTCTTGGCAGATGCCCAATGCCCTAAGACTGAGTAAGTACTCATTCTGCTAAGTAGTAAATAATTGCCTAGCTTGTGTATACTATGGATAGGTATGGCTAAATATCACTGCATTTCTCTGACAGCTGCAGATGAGCGGGCTGCAAACCAGCAAGCCCATGATGCTTGGCTGCAAAGGCTGCTTTGTGAGGCAGGTTAGTAATCAGTCTGCATGTACTGTCATAACAAATAAATATAAGAGCCTTAGAAAGTGTTGTACCAGTAGAAATAAATGCTTAATAGTCTGTGAATAAAGGTATAACCCCCGGAGTGCTTCTGTTTACTCTTCTCTCATATGTTGGCGATCTGTTCCATACTATAAATAGTACTGTTGTATCTTAAGCAATGTCACCCACACCATGGTATGCAGATAAAATGGGCATGAAGTCCTGCATAAATATGTTGGAAGTGCCAAGAAGTCAGATATATTGTACAAGTTAGGGAGACTTAGATAGAAAACAGTTGAAAGCTGTACATCAATTCCCTGATAGCACAGTGTACTGTGATGTTAGCTATAATATTTGGTCACACACAGAAGGGGTTTGAATCCTGGGAGTCTTACTAAGTTGTATGCATAATCATATCCCACAACTGTTCCAATCTGTCCAGCATGTCTAGATAAATAGCCCTTATCACCAACTTGGTACCCTGTTCCTCTGAAAAGCCAGTGTGATGTTTCAAGAATTGTAGGCAGCTGTCAATCACATATAACTGATATTCAAACGTGTACATAGTCAGAGATTGTATATAGAAACAAACTTGTAAATCTAGCACCTCACACAAAGTGTATGGCAGCAATTCTCAGCATATGTTGCATTAACACCTGCAGCCTGTCACACCTGTATGTAAGACACAGGTCATGTATATAATAATCTATAAACATACTAGTGTACAATATAAGGCCATTGTGTAGTGTAATAATAAACGTAAGGGAAAACCCACTGCAGTGACTAAGAATGTTGTGAAAACTACAAGGATATATTAGTTGTTAATTGAAGTCTCTCTCTCACCCCTGCCATATGTGCATAATAACCCAATGACACTCCTCAACTGGTATATGTACACTCCAACATTTTGCTGGGACATATGTCTTAATGGTTTATAAATATTCACATTTGATTATATGCATGTGCCATGTGGAAATACACCCATATTGGTGGCCTGTTACCATCAATGAAAATCTGCATACTCCTGTTATGGCCACTGTTGTTCCATATATGCATGTGATCTGCTTGCTCTGCAGCTGTGTTCATTCTGGTGTGTTGTGTTAATGGGAATACCTATGCATGCTGTTATAACTAATCCTGAATGCTGTTAACTGTTACTAACCCATATCTGTCATAAACCTGTGACAACACAGTTCGTATGGGAAGGATGGTTCCAGCGGACCCACCTGTCCCACCTCAGCTGGCCATGGCACCGGACACCAGCACATCTGGGGCCCAGCCTAGGACATCCTCCTCCGTGGGCCCTGTGCCACCCTTGGGTGGAACCGCTGCAGGAAATGGGGCTCTCCCCCCCTCGGAGTGGGCGTGGAGGGGAACCTGTTACCCATCAACAGGTCCGGGCCGCGGTGTGTAAGGAGCTCGATCTGGAATATCAAGAGTGGCTATGCCAGCTTGAGGGCTGAGTGGTGCTATTAGAGGGTGAGCCTGCCCTTCCTACACAGCCCCCAGCACAGTCACCTTCGGGGCCGTGAAGGTGCAGTGGTGACTGCCCATGGGTGGGGGCCTCAGTCCCACTGTTTCCAGCTGGGGGCTCATGGGCTTGCGACTTCCAAACACCCCTGCGTCCAAGGTGTTTACCTCCCACATGTGTCATATACTGGCCCTGTATGCATCTTGTGTGTCTTGTCTGTAAACCTACCCAACCTACCTCCCCAAATATACCTACTACCCCTCCCCAACATCCCACTCTCACCTGAAAAAAATAAAAAAAAGGGCAATCTGTTCCCACAAAAATATCTCGCCCCATACATAGCTGTCCATTTCACATACATGTCCACTGGACACGTGTAATCTGGTCTAATTAGCATGACAATGAATATATGTTATCTTCACCCCTCTCCCAGGGGTTTGAGGGTCCAAATGTACCTGCAAATATAGCGTATATGCACAGCTGTTGCTGCAGAAGAAATGTGCAGTTGTGGACCTTTCCTATACCCTTCCTGCACATGCCTAGCTATTTTCCCTACTGTCCTTCCCTCTTTGTGCCCATTTTTCACCACTTTCTTATCAACCCCTTTTTCTTTTCTTTTAAAGGAATTAGCATGGGGGTAAGTGACAGTAAACACTTTTAAGCAGCAGTAAGCTGATTTGCATGGGTTTGCATGGAGGTAAGCACTGCTAAACTCTAGTTATAGTTTCTTATACTCAGTTAGTTGCTGAATTGCTTTACCTGTGTATGCATTGCTTAGCTCCATGCAAACCTGCGCAAACTTGTTTACAACTGCTTAAAAGTGCCTCAGTCACTCTGTAGCCAACGTCCCATGTTCTGCTCAGCAACAAAATAAACTTCCACTCCAAGGCTCGAACCCAAGACCCTGCACTCCATAGACAAAGTGATTTACCACTAAGCCATGTCAGATATGCATAACCTGAAGTTTTCACAAGCACATCATGCAGGGATCAAGGATTTATGAACATAATTATAGCATCAATAATAAAATTAACACTAATGCTTTAGCTAGACACATCTCAGCATTTCCTGCCCACCGTTTTACGTTTGTGGTGCTACAACAAATGGAGTTTAAACAGAGAGGTGGACCTTGGGAACTTAAACTGGAAGAAGCAGAACTGGAATGGCAGGTTGGAACAGCAGCACATATTTTCCCTGGTTTAAATGAGGCCCTATCCATTAAATGTTTATTAAAATTGAAGGCCCTCACTAGGTAGGAATGTTTTTTATATGCATATAGGTTCATAGGTTCATAGGTAGGTACTAGGTTATTGGCCCTAGGGCCTATATAAGCCTAGCCAAAGGTACCCTGGCTTTCGACACCCAAGAAAATGATTTTCCTGTGCCACTGTTGAGCAGAGCCACAGAAGTGATCCCTGGGGCGAATTTCCTATCTCCCATCCAATCATCAAGATTTTTCTTGAAGAGCGCTAATGAGGAGCTTTGTTTGATATAGATAGGTAGTTTGTTCCAGAATATGGGAAGTCTCTGGGACAGGAATCTATCCCTCCAGCATGTTCTGTTTATTCTGGTGACAAGGTTTAGGTCCCTAGACCGTGTAGCTCATAGGGATTGGGATTTCTTTAAGTGGAGCATGTCTAAAAGCTCTGGGTTTGACATAGCTTTGTGTGTTAGGCAGAGATCGCCTCTGAGTAGGTGATATGCAACAGAGTAAAGCTGCAGTTTTTTGAGATGGTCTGCATAGGGCATCTGTTTGAGGCCAGTAATCCTCTTTGTGAGGTATTTCTGTGGCCTTTCCAGTTGTTGTAGATGTCTTGTGAGGTGCATACCAAAAGGGGCATTAAACTCTATAATGGGTCTAATGAGTGACGAGTAGAGGGGAACAATGACCTCTTTTTTCCTGGATGAGAAACCTTTTGTGATGAGGTGTGCCATGTAGAAGGATTTCCTGACTACTGTGGTGATGTGATCATCAAAAGAGAGACTACTGTCCACCTGTGTCCCAAGGTCTCTTATCACACTTTCAGTGTTAAGTAGACTACCGCCTATGTGTTAGTTCATGGGTACTGAGTTTTTACCAAAAGGGCTGACAGTGCACTTTTTGGCATTGAGCTTGAGGCCATGGCTTTGACACCAGGCATCTGTCTCAGCGAGGCCCTTTTGTAGGATGTCCACATCTTTTGGAGTTTTGATTATGGCTCCTAGTTTACAGTCATCTGCAAACTTCATTAGCCAAAGACCTTTTGTGTTGGCCTGTACTTCAGAGAAGTAGATACCAAACAGGAGAGGACCCAGGACTGAACCCTGTGGTACTCCACTTGTCACTGGTCTGAAGTTCGATTTGGAGTCTGCTACTTTCACAGTGTGGGTTCTTTCTGTGAGCCTGTTGGCAACCCATCTTGTGACATAGAGATTTATACGTAGTTTAGTGAATTTATCTATAATTCCAGAGTGGGGGATGGTGTTGAAAGCCTTGGCGAGATCTAGATAGGCTGTGTCAACCACCTTACCCTCATCTACAGCTTTGGTGACTGCTTCAAAGAAGTCTATTAGGTTTAGGAGACATGATCTGCCTTTTACAAACCCGAACTGGGTGGGGTCTTGAGTTTGGAGATTATAAGTTCCATGATGATACATTCCATAGCCTTGCAGACCAGGCTCGTTAGGCTAATGGGGCAGTAGTTTCCAGGGTCTGTGGTGGCTCCCTCTTTGTGGAGTGGGATAACTGTCGCTGTGCGCCATTCAGTGGGCACATAGCCTGAGGTGAGGCTATGATTGAACATGGTACTTAGGTGGGGTGCCAGTTCATTCTGTAGTTCATGTAGAACACAGCCTGGGATGTCGTCAGGTCCCATGGATGCTGTGTTCTTGGCTTTGGATAGTGTGTTTTTTACATGTGCAGCCGTGATTACAGGAACTTTGCATTCTTCTGGTATAGAGATGGGCCCTTTAGGGGATGACAGGGGGGTAAATCTATCTGCCAGGATGTTGGCAATATCAGTTGGTTCTGTATATTTAGTGCTGTTGTGCTGTAACTCAGAGCAGATCTGAGTGTTGCCATTGAGATTCTTGACATAGTTGTAGAATGCTTTGTGGTTGTCTTTAGAGTCAGTGGTGATTTT
>NC_056736.1:487225000-487405000 GCF_019279795.1 Protopterus annectens | reverse complement strand
TGTAGTGGCAGTACCAGCCCCAGCACTGTGGGGGGGTTTGTCCACAACTCGTCATAACAAACCACATGCACATGGCCCTGGCCAGTCCCAGGAGGGACCTGGATCCAGTGGATGTCTGTCAAACTCGGGGGACAGTACTCGGTCTGGCTCTGTACCTGATACTACCTGTTGCACCCCTGCCAGGCACAGGTCCCGTGTCCGTGTCTGGAGATGGTGAACTGCAAACCCTGCCAGGTACAGTCTGCAACTGTCCCACAATTCCCTGTATAGGGCAGCCACATGGAGGAATTGTGTGCATGCAGACACACACACACATAAACAATGAACCTAGGGCAGCTACATACCTGCACACACGACATCACCAGTGGCCCAAAACAATACTCAGCCCCCTCATACACACACACACACATGTTGTCAATTGTATGGCTCAGCCTAGGCCTCTGGCAAAACAACAACACACCCTGTGCATATGATGATACCTGACATCCGTAACATCGATGCAGGGACAGGCTAACATGGTTCTGATGCACAGGGTGACTGTACAACAGTGTAGCAATGGAATGATGTGTAGCATGTTGTCAGCAGTAAAGTGAAATGTTAGTATCTTGTAAGGTGTAGCTGTGTAGCCATGATGCATCATAGCTTTAATTAACAATGTTGCATTGTTGTCACCAGTATCTGTTCAGATTGTGTTGTGTTTGTCCATGTGCCCCATGGCTGATGGGTGTAGTGGTGTCTTCAGGCCTTCTACAGTGGACACCAGTAAGTGTAGTGGTTGGTACACATGCCATGGCTGGGTACAACACACAATGCCTTTGGTTACAATGCAGTACAGGTACAAGACTGTACACATAGAGGTATGTCCCCATGCAGGTAACACAACTGTTGCACATGTAATCCCACCAAGACAGGATAGGCACAACCACACAGTGCTATATATGCAGTCTGCAATGTGGATGACACTAAACATGCTAACAGCAGGGTGTATGTTCCTCTCCCCACTCTACTGTGATCCTCACCTAAGTAACATGTGTGTGCCAATGCCGGTGGCATAACCCTATCCTTAGGAGGGTGTGAGGTGCTCAACTACTGTAAATGGTGTAGACAACAACTAACAACCTGATTACATACACTGTACAGTATTACAGACAGCTATGTGGGGGGGATAGATGCAGCAGTAACTGCAATTATGGCAGTCGTGCCCACAACAGCTACGCCCAGTGAGTTATAGCAACCCCAGTAGTGCTGCACACCTCAAAAGTGTGGAGGAGGGCATTGATACATCTATGACCTGTGAAGGACTGTGGTATGTTGGCATATGCCAAGCAGTCCAGGTGGAAACATAGCCTGTGAACAGTGGTAGCTCCTGTAACAACTACACACATTCCTACAAGCGGGATGGTGTACAAAAGCCTGCTATGATCTACATAGGCATTGTGCACCTCCTAACCCTCATCTATACCTGTCATGATTGTGTTAAGGAGATATAGCAGGTCAGGTTGTATTCTGTGCCTTTGACAAGTCCAACATTGGTGGGGTCCCGTGTATTGGGGGAACCAGTGACATTGGCCATGGGTTCATTGTTGGTATGTTCCATGTCCCTGCAGAGCACGGTCATCAGGCTACCGGGTGGTAGTTCCCAGCTGACATGGTGGGTTTGTGGATGTCCTTGCCAACATTTCTTTTTATTTTATTTATTTATTTTACATTTGTTGACCGGGATAGTCCGACTGGATGCATGTCCATTTTCAGCGGAGGCCCGGGGAGAAAAGCTCCAAGGGTAAGCAGATACAGCATTACATAATACCAGCATTACATATTACAAACAGACTATTTACAGAGATTACATAAATAAGCAAGTTAAACAAGTTCCACAGGTTACAGTTAATTCTGAGCACAAGTCAGGATTAAATTAAATTACACAGTAAACTGGTTAACAGATTTTTACACATTCTAGAGAGAGTTAGCCAGGCTTGATACATTGACATAGCCAGTTAAGTGACAAATGTTGCTTGAGTCTAGTTTTAAATTGACCTAAGGTGGAAAGTAAGGTAATATCAGCTGGAAGAGAGTTCCAGGATCTACTTACAGTTTTTGCAAAGAGAGAATCACCAACTGTGTTATTAATTTTGCTAGTCTGAATTAATAGTTTGTTAGAGGATCGAAGCGGTCTAGGATTGTTATAGGGGGTGATAATATTTTTAAGTGCAGGAGTATTGTCCGGATTATAGAGGATTTTATAGGCCATAATCAGTTAGTTCTACTGGATTAGGCTGGGTAATTCAAGCCAACCAATTTAGATTGATGCAATGATGTGTCCTAAAAGGCAGCCCAGTGGCAAACCTGGCAATGTGGTTGTAGCAAATTGAGAGTTTGTTAAGGACAGTCTTGTTTAAATTCGAGAGTAGAGGGGATGCATACAGAAGAGTTGAAAGAAAGTGAGAGCGAGCTATGGCAATTTTAGCTGGAGGAGTTAGGAAGGCTTTTATTCTGTAAAGTGACCCTAGTTTTTTATTGATGGTTTTGATAGTTTGGTTAACATGTAGGTCAAATTTTAGATTATTGTCTATGATGACACCTAATAGTTTTGTAGATGGGTCAGGGGAGATTATTGTGCCACCATTTGATTTTATGGTAAAGGTGAAAGTGGTAGACCTACGTGTTGGTGAAAATAACAGCATTTTAGTTTTTTTGGGATTTAGGATCAGACGATGTGAAACCATTGTCAGGTGTAAGGCTATTGGATTGTATGAGGGATCCCAGCTACTTACAGCTCCTGCCCTGGGGGCTCCCCCAAGCATGACATGTCACTTGACTGTACTGCATGATATGTTAGTAATGCCAGCCTGACATCCTACAGGCAGGATGGAGTACTGTTAACATGTACTGCCCTTGTTGTATAGGGTCCTGCTTATGGGATCTACTAAGGTTGGTATTGTATTGCAGGCCAGATGTATTTGGCTGGAGGGGGATACCTATCCATGCCAGATGTATGTTGTTTGGGTCTCTCAAACCCATCAATGGTGCATGTGGACATATATGTTGTGGTTATATTCCCAGTTGCATCTACAGATGTATGTCCATATATGCCTATATTGATATATACGTGTTCACCTTTGGCAGGGGGACAATCATTCCTTCGAACAGCCCTTTCTGCAAACTGAAAGGACTAACCCATCATTTCTTACTGTACCACAGTTAAGAGAACTGCAGTTCTAAAGGCACCTTCGCTGACACTCGAACTGCAAGTTGGAATACATATTGTAATGGCGGGGGGCATGACTCCCTGCACCCCCCGCTGGGCCCCCCACAACCCCTCTACTGTGATATATGAACTCCTAGTGTGCACTAATGTGGGGATAGGCAATTATTCCCCATCCCCACTATAGTGGCATCCGTAACCAATTTGCCTAATCTGCAATGAGCAAATGCTACTGACATTCGCACATTGCACATTATATGCATGCTTGCAGGATTGTGCAATGTTGAGAACATACTTTAGGCCTACCAGCTTCCGGACACATGGATTTCTCCTTTTGAAAGGTGAGCCATATATATGCTAACATATATGCATTCCTAGTGCTGTCTATATGTGGACATGTGGATATATACATATATATCGATGGCTGTATGTGTATCTATGTATATCTGTATGTATTGGCATATATATATATATATATATATGTCTATACCTATATCTACACATATAATTATGTTATATCCATTCAATGATGAATATATATATATATATATATATATATATATATATATATATATATACACACACAAATACATCTACATGGTAGAATACATTCCTCTGTATGTTGTATACTTGGGCTGGATGATATGTATGTGGAAACATCATGATTATGCATATCTGCCATGGCTTAGTGGTAAATCACTTTGTGTATGATGTGCAGGGTCCTGGTTACTAGCCTTACAAGACCTGTTTATTTTATTGCTGGGCAGAACACACAAACCTGCTTGCAACTGCTTTATGGTGCCTTAATCACTCTCTATCCAACGGGCCATGTTCTGGCCATCAACAAATTAAACAACTCTGGCAAGGCTCAAACCAAGGACCCTGAACACCCTAGACAAACCAATGTACCATTAAGCCATGACAGGTACACTGATATTCAATGTTTCAGAAACATATCAGCCAGTCCTGTCATACAACAGTGCAGAAAATGTATACCAATATCTAGATGTCTGCGTGTGTAACTATACTGCAACCTTAACAGGTATAACATACCCATATATGTATAGATACACATGTATTCAAATATATATGTTGTTTTACTAACTCTATATACATATATATCACTATATATGCACATATACCTATATATCTGTTAGCAGATAAATATATCTATATAGGTATATATGGCCATACATCTGTAGATAGCAATTGCAGATTAACAAATAGACCTATGTCCACAAGCACCGTTAATGGGGTTGAGAGGCCCCACACACTATACGTCTTGTACGAATAGGCATCCCCCCACAGCAAAACACCTGCGCTCTGCAATACACTGCAAAGTACAGTCTGCCTCCCACATGGTATGTAAAATGTGGAAGCCGTCAAGTCCCCAGGATACAGATACACATACACATTTATGCTGATACAGATATACATATATATATATATATATATATATATATATATGTGTGTGTGTGTGTGTGTGTGTGTGTGTGTATATATATATATATATATATATATATATATATATATATATATATATATATATATATACACACACACACACACACACATGTGACTACATATACACACGCAGATATATATACAGTAAGATACGTATGTAGGAGGTGCACACAATATGGAACAGCCAGTATGCCTACAGTTAACACCTGAACAACTGGACACTGTATGGGATAAACATACTAATGTCAATCATTGCCTGCAACATAGACCCATGGAAAGGTCATAGGAAAGACACCACACACAGGTTTGCAGAAATGGGACTCCTTTAATTGTGTACCATAACAGTTCTATATGCTGGGTCCAGGACGACTGAATGAAAGTTCAGCTGTCCAAAACCAAATCACCAAATCCACTTTAAAGAAAGTGCCTTTTGCCGAAAGAGCACTTTCGCTAAAGTCCCTTACAAATAGTAAAAAAAAAACAAATCAAACACAAAAAAACACACAACTCATGTTTACTCAGGGGGGCAATCCCCCCTGCACCCCCCTACTTTTATATTCTCACTCCGATATCCCACTACAGTGGGGAAAAGGGAATATTCCTTTATCTCCACTGTACTACGATCTCAGCAACAGCCATTCCCCTAACGGTTTCCCTTACCTTTTAGCATACTTCCGTGAAAGTGCTTTTTCGGCTAAAAGTACTTTCGCGCAAGTATGCCCAGCCATTTCACTTTTAGAGAAACGTCCGTTCGGCAAACTGTCCGGGACCCCTATATGCCATATCATATAGCTGTTTGAATATTGACAACCATATAAATGGAGTATTGCAACTGTGAAACAGTTACATTTATACAGTAGTCTGGAAAGGTTCACAACTGTCGCAGTCCAAGCCAAGCCCTTCAGAATGTACAATAGTGCTGACAGACAGGGCCACAGGGTACCACACAAGCAACAGTATGTACTACAGGTGTGTAGTTCAGCAGCCTCTCTCTACACTCTGTACAAACTCCGTAGGAGGTAAAGATGTTTTGTGATCATATGGGTTGTACCCAGAACATAACAAGGCATAACGCACAGAACAGTCTGTATTGCAGGAGGCAGTAGGCTTGCAGTACCTCAAGTCATGTAAGTAATTGCAATATAGGTGGAGTATACGGTACTGTAAATCCACATACCTTGTTGCAGCTCACCCCTGATACCCCCACATTTGTAACAGCCTATGTCATTTATGGGGCTCCCCACCTGGACTCTATAATACAAGACCATATACCACTGTTCCATACACTGGTCTCTACAGTGCATAAGGGTGCACATGTGTTGTGTAGGTGACGCCACACATATATGGCTCCAGCCCCAGTGTATGTGTGGGGGACACAACAGCATTGTACTAATGGCAGCAATGACAATGTGATATACTCACAGCCCACTACAGAACAACCCCCAACAGCATGACAAATGTGCACAGCTTGGTATGTAGATCGGGGACAGAGGCTGGAACACAGGCACATATGTGGAACACTGCTGCCATACACTAAGCAAGGTGCTGGTGTTACAGGATAGTCTGCAATATACCCTTAGTCAGGGAATTGAGGCTAGATATAGACATGGATACAGCCATGTACAGGTAGCCCACAACACACACACACTGCCAGTGTCACATCTGACACAGGGCTTGTGGGGTGGACGGACAACACATGGTAGGCATACCTCTGCCCAGCAAGAGGTTAGGCCCACCATAGTGAGCTCTGCAGACAGACTTCATTCCAAGGTACACTAGTATGTACACAAACTCATCCTGTAACACCAGTTCTATGCAAAGCATTACACAACTCTACCCACAGTCTGTCTGTACTTCCTGAACCTCCTACAAATATGTGTCTGTTCTGAGTGTGCAAGTTCTTCTGTAAGAGGTATTGCTACCTGCTGCCTGTATCACTGATGCCCACACACAGGACGGATGTCCATTACACAGGAAATGTAAAGGGACCACAGCCACATGCTGTAGGGATTTATAGTGGGTGGTGCCCATGACAGTGCAGTGGTAATTCAATGTAGTACACATGTGTCATTTTATATATCTCTCTCTATATATATATATATATATATATATATATATATATATATATATATATAGATATAGATATATATATATAGAGAGAGAGAGATATGGCTATCTGGATAGGTATATGTACATATATTTCCACCATATGTCCTGGACATGGAGTGTAGCCGTACCCCAGCCCCTACAGTCTCAATGTCATAGTGCAATGGGATGTCAGGTATGTATAGCAGGTATATTACTGGACTGTTGCTACTGCCATTGGTATTGTCTTCACAGACATGGTGTGTGTGGATGCTGAAATTTGCTTATAACATGTGTGCCGTTGGCTACTGACAGACATTCTAAGGAAATCTTTGTAATGTACCGCTGTTAGCATGTAATGCCCCTGTGGAGTGCAGCAGAGATATTGACCACTATATATGGAAATTCAAAGACACCCTGTACAGTCCAGAGGTATACACATATTCCCTTAGTGCACCATGTGTACCAGGCCTGACAATATGGATGTAGACAGCCATGTAGATGGGTATGACACATAACGACTCGTATACATTTGGCACCATAGGTGTTGGATTCACACACTCCTGTCTGGCCTGACATATAATGACTGCTGGTACAGGGGTGCCATGGACACATACTACCCACTAGATATTGACATACATCTGTACAGCATCCCACTGCTCTGTCTGACATACATGACTTTTAAGGGAGGCCTGGCAGCAGTACATCTGGCAAGTGTCTGCACATGACATCCCACTGTTTAAGTACACTAAGCTGCTAGACATGTAACAATGCACTGTGCAGGCTACAGGCAGACTGGCTCAACACTGGACTACTTCTCGTATGGGGGAATGCACATGTACCTGCATATATAGCAGGCTCAACAGCCATGTCACAGCACAGGGTAAGATGCACATGTGTGACAGTGCATAAAAACAACCAATGTGAACACAGTCACAGCCACATATGGTAAGCTAGCATAATATTGCAGTATATGGACTATCTGTTCTACACCATCCTCATATGTGCCACTCACAGAATGCCCCTACATATACTGGGCTGCTACACAGTTTGGTCTGATGGCTGTCTGTGGTATGGGACATGTGTGTGTATGGCCCTACAAACATGTATGGCAAAATGGTACCATACAGTGGGGCAGCATGTAACATCTGATAGAAGGTGAGCTAGGACAATGACATCTACCACAGGCTAAAGTACATATTAACAATACACACACTGCCAACATTCACCATCATTACACAGACCTCAGTACTGTACAAACATCCACAGAACATACAGCTTATGTCATGAAATATAACCCCTACTGTACATGACGTGTAGCAATCTGATATATCACTGGCTTGTTATCAGATAAGATGACACTATTTATGGTGCACGGCACATATGCACTACTTCATGCAAGCCATAAGTACAAACATTGACAGTGGTATGGCTGACAGCACAAACACAGGGCCAGTATAGACATGCTGCTGTAATAACCTTGTATATTTTCCATTGTAATGGTGTCTGTTGCAACATATGTCCTATGAGGGATATGAAGTCAGAAACTGTCATGGCCTTCAACATCTACAGACTGCAATCCTCACACTACTGTCTGGATTCCACAGAGAGATGCACTGTGGCTACCACATGAAACCAAATGCACAACACTGCCCAGTCTGCAGATGACCCTGCAGATGGGGATTCCTCATATACATGGAACTGATATGGCAGGTATTGCGACATGTACGACAGGCATATCCAGACAAACACTGTTAAACCAACATTACTCCAAATGCAGTATAGCAGCACTTACAGTCTGTAGTCAGGTCAGGCACATCCCCTCCTGTTTGTTGCCCTCTTTCCACAGTGTGTGTTGTTAGAGGTAAACTCCAATCTATCTGAGATGCTGTTTGCCAAACAACAGATCTAGTTCCTGCTCACAGTGACTGAAAAGGCCCAACACCACCATGATGTTCCTAGGTATTGGAGTGTGTTTCCATGCAATTGGCTATGGGATTATTACCACAGCTGTTCCACATGCAATCAGCTAGAGGAGGGCTGCAATTCATGCAGAGCCCTTCAGCTGATCATGAGCATCACGTAAAATACACATGCTGCTGCCTAAGCAAGGCAGGTGTGGGTCTCCACATCCACCAGAGAGGGAGTGGGGGAGGCAGACAGAGGCAAATACATGTCAGGGAGGGGTGGGAGTGTAAAACTGGAGCATGTTTGTGTCACACACCTACCAGCAAAGGGTATCAACCCCCCCGACAACTATGTAGTGCTGTCACAGTTCGATGCAGTTATTGGATGCACCACATGGGTTACCTGATGTAGAGCACTCAGAACATATATGTGAGGGTGAGTGGCATCTGCAACAGGGATACAGTAGATATACAGTTGGTGTTGTACACGTGCCTGTCTGCATGAACAGGTGCCAGCGTCAACACAGGCATACTCATACAGAGACGCACACACACTGACACACTTGGCAGGACCAGGAGTGCAAATCATCACTAGTGGGATTGCCACAACACATTAATGTGCAGGTATCACATGCACCACACGGGTCATACAGAGGCAGTATGGGCAAAGAGTATGAGGAGATGTCAGACCTCAGACAGCATGCTTCAGTATGCCCTGGGGGGTAGTAGTGAGTGTGGATGTGGACATACGTCAGAACTCCCAACCTTCCCGAATTACTCGTTTTTTACCGAGTTTTGGGGTCCCAATAATGGGGTGCCACGATTCCCGAGTGTCACCCCTTCATTTCTGATTTTTCATCTATTTTTTTAGACTTTTTCATTTTTCGTGCTTTTGGAGCTGATGTCAGCCTGTCGGAAATAAGTCCAAGGGATGTGCAAGTGTGGGAGCATGTCTGTTTGAATACTGGGACTGCCATTTTGGATTTAAGCTATTTAAGCTCTACGGACTGCTACCGTACAACTGCAGAGTTTTCCAGGCAGAAAGGGAGTTGCCGCACAGCTTGCTTTGTTTAAGGTAACTGAAATATGTGTGTGTGTGTGTGTGTGTGTGTGTGTGTGTGTGTGTGTGTGTGTGTGTGTGTGTGTGTGTGTGTGTGTGTGTGTCTGTGTGTCTGTATGTGTGTGTGTGAGCGATCGGAGAGAAGGTGAGTGAATGCAGATTTGAAAGGTGAAGAGTGTGTGTGTGTGTGTGTGTGTGTGTGTGTGTGTGTGTGTGTGTGTGTGTGTGTGTGTGTGTGTGTGTGTGTGTGTGTGTGTGTGTGTGTGAGCGATCAGAGAGAGAAAGTGAGTGAATGCAGGTATGAAAGGTGAAGAGTGTGCGTGTGTGAGCGATTGGAGAGAGAAAGTGAGTGAATGCAGGTATGAACGGTGAAGAGTTTGTGTGTGTGTGTGTGTGTGTGTGTGTGTGTGTGTGTGTGTGTGTGTGTGTGTGAGAGAGAGAGCAATTGGAGAGAAAGTGAGTGATTGCAGGTTTGAAAGGTGAAGAGTGTGTGTGTGTGTGTGAGAGAGCAATTGGAGATAGTGAGTGAGTGAATGCAGGTATTGAAGTTGAAGAGAGCTTGTGTGTGAGTGATCAGAGAGAGAGTGAATGTTGGTATGAATGCTGAAGAGTGTGTGTGTATGAGTGATGGAGAGACAGTGAGTGAGTCCTATTTAGTTATATGCTTGTCACCCTGCTTCTTTTACTAATGCAGCAATGCAGTCCACAGGCCATGTTTTGGACAGCTTTAAGATGTCAAGATCTTTAGTCTAGCATAGAAGTTTGGAGCTAGAGACTCAAGGCATGAATTTATGAAATGCAAACATTTGTCTAACTGAAATTTGAATGTCGCTTGTTCCCTAAGTGAGACGACACTTGATGCTGTTGACATATTGGTGTTTTGTTATATGACTAGTTCTTTAAAATCGGCATTCATTGATTTTTTTTTTTCAAGGGAAAGGAGATAATAGGCAGTAGGGTTGAACAAGTCCTGAAAAGCAAAACTGGGTTCACCTGATAAGAATCTATAGACTACACAAAAAGAGGATGTATTTAAAATACTGAAACTGTTACTATGTATGTTGTGGAGGATTTCCATTTCTGAAAGAATTTAAGAACATGTCCGTTCATAGTTCTTATGCACTACATATAAGTACCATTCAAATAGTAGGGGTTTTCCAATGCCTAGAGGTAATTTTCATACAGACACTAACATTTGTAAAATCTTACCCTAGGCTAGAACTAAGGTTATAATTCTGAAAGTCGAAAAAAGAGAGTCTTTTTCATGTGAACAAGCAGATTTTATGTATAGTAATTGTCAAAAGTATTGAAAGCCTTTCACTGATCACACACAGACTATATATATATATATATATATATAGTGTGTGTGTGTGTGTATGTATACATATATAAATATATATATTATATATATATATATATATATATATATATATATATATATATATATATATATATATGTATATACATATAATGTGTAACCATTGCTCAGATATGACCTTCCATGTCATGCAGTTCTTCTGTACAACACCTGCTCTGTTGAAAATCTCTGTACAATACTGCAGTCTGTACTGGTGTTATTCACAAGAGTAAGTTTAGAAATGCCTGTGCACATGTCTGCAAGGGACCCATGCTCATATACACACCTCGCACAAATATGTAGAAAGTACTTACTTGATTACTTACTTTTTTACATATCTGTCTCTCTGTCTTTCTGCCTCTCTGTTTATATATTTATTTATGTTTGCTTTTTTGCAAAATAGGGTACTTGTGGTTTACACTACTGTCATTCTATTTATATATTTACACTTTTATGATGGAAATGTTCTTAACTGAACAGTTTTTGTCATTATTGGTTCATGCATTTTGTTTCATTGCCTATTGGAAAAATGTTCAAACAATACATTTAAAATGCAATTTTGTGTGTGTGTGTGTGTGTGTGTGTGTGTGTGTGTGTGTGTGTGTGTGTGTGTGTGTGTGTGTAGGTAGACTTTTATGATGAAAATGTTCTGAATTGGGTAGTTTTGTCATTATTGGTTCATTGCCTACTGGAAAAATGTTCAAACTATAAATTTAAAATGCGCTCTAACTTAAGTCTAACAAGTTTGTGATGTATTATACAAGGAACATAATTTAATAAAGTCAGGAAGGTATATCAAAAAACGCATGTATGTTTCTTGTTTTGTGTGCAAGGGGCCTATGATTTGAAAACAGCCCAAAGGTAATCTTTATCCAACACTGGCCAGTGACCAGATGCATTTTCTTTGTATGTGGTATGGGTTTCAATGCTGTTTCAATGAATGTGAGTTTCAAGGGCAGAGAAGTTTTAATGACAAGTCTATTTTCATTGTGAGACAGTATTGCTTTGTTTAGCAGATACCTATTCGTGTTTGTGCATTGTGCTATAAAATGTAAAAATAAAATCCAAATAATTATTGTAGAAGTAAAGCAGTATGCACACGTTAGTGTTTATGGTAAATGTGGCGAAATAGCAAGGTAATGGGTCATTGGAATGGCTGCTGGGGGACTCTGGTGCCATATTTTGGTTGTCTGTTCTTCACTTTCCATTTGAAAGTTGATATCCCACAATTCCATTGGAGGGGATGGGGCTACATAATTATGTATGCAGATTTTATGTTAATCAGCATACAGATTTTTACCTATTTTTCATGGGCCTTGTCCAGATTTTTCATGCTTCTAGGTTGAGAGGTATGACATATGCTCCATACAACACACATACACGAACACACTGGATGCCAGTTCTGACATGCATGGGTGGGTGTTTAGATGGGTGTGTGGTGGTCAACTGTGCCAGCAGGCTGTACAAGGGTAGGCGATGGGTATACCTTGGCATCAGGCCACATGACAATGGTCTGCATTGTGGCTCAGGCCTGTAGTTACTGCATTTGCCCAACAGGTGTATATTGTATCCCCCATCCAGTCACCTGGGTGACTGTTGTGTGTGGCCAATGCTGTACACCTATGCCATGTATGTGTTCCTTAGTCCATGACATGGATGGTTTCTGGATGTGTACACCTCCCACATGCATGTGCAGTGACATGTGAAACTGTAAATAGGGTGTCTGACCCATGTTGTGAACACAGATTATTATCAGATGTGCCAGTCTTGCCCACCTGTAACAGGAACTGGTAATGGGTAGCAGGTTTAACCTTCACCTACACTGATGGCATGCCAACAGCATTCCCTGATGTCAGTGTCATCTGTTCATACAGGATATGTTGTCAGGCATGGTATGTCCATTGTGAGTCACATATAAAGGCAACACAGGTGATGCAGGTGTCCATTGGGGAACACTATCTGCATGTACGTGCTTATTGGACAGATGGGCAGGGTGACATGCCTTCTGTAGCCCACTGCTATCACTGCATAGCTACTATCAGTGGCCAATATGCAGTATACTACCCACATATTGGCTGCTGCCTATGCATGTGTGTTCATATGGCTCATGGGTTGAGTGTGTGCTCTGGGTACTAGTGGGGTTGCTAACTTGGATTGGCTGGGCTTGATGCCACATGTATGGGTATGGCTTTGTACCCCAGCCTCCCTGCTAATTTACATCTGTTATCCCTCTTTGGTTGAAATTGTGATATATAGTATGGTCACCATAAAAGAAAATAGCAAAACCCCCTCCCCATTGCCCACGAGTTACAAACACACACACACACCTCTCATGTCTGGGAGTAGAACCCCTGCCTAGCTACTTTATTACACTACAGCACTACACAGTTATAGTACATGCCATGGACATTACTGGAGTACTATTTCCCAAAAGCTGTATTTCACAGTGAATGACATCAGCAGGATTACCAACATAGGGCATTTCAACTGTACTGCAAGTGACTAGCCTAAAATGCATTGCTCCCTACACAGACAGTGAGACACACACAAAACATCCACAATTGACATGTGGGGGTACTGAACCCCTGACTGAGGTCTATATCACACTATAACATGCAGCTGTTATGGGACTGTTAGAAACATCCTTCCCCAAAGGTATATTTCACATTGAATGACATCAGCAGGTTTACCAAAGTAGGGCATTTCAACTGTACTGCAAGTGACTAGCCTAAAATACATTGCTTCCTACACAGACAGTGAGACACACACAAAACATCCATAACTGACAATTTTGGGTATAGAATCCTTGACCAAGGTCTATATCACACTACAGCATAGAGTTGTTATAGGCCGCACCACAAGGATTACTAATGAACTTTTGTCCCAAAGTTTTACTTCAGAATGAATGACATCAGCAGGATTGGCAATGTAGGGCATTTGAAATGTACTGCGAGTGAGTAGCCTATGATGCATTGCTCCATACACAGACATTGAAACACACAAAACATCCAGAACTGCCATGAGTGAAGATGGAACCCTACCATAGTTCTAAATCACACTACAGCAGTACGCAGTTACAGGACGCCATACAGAGATTACTGGGCTATGACTTTCCCACAGGTGTATTACTAGGTGGGTGACATCAGCAGCCTTGCCAAAGTTGAGTATATGAATTCTAAGGAGTGTTAGTAATCTAAAAAGCATTGTTTGTTCCTCAGTCACAGACAGAGACACAAAGTTTTACACAGACCAAGTTACCAAGTTTGGGGTTACAATATCTACCTAACTACTTTATCACACAACAGCAGTACACAGTTACAGGACGCGCTACAGAGATTACTGGGCTATGATTTCCCCAGAGGTGTATTTCTAGGTGAGTGACATCAGCAACCTTGCCAAAGTCGAGTATGTGTATTGTACGGGGTGTTTGTGGCCTAAAAAGCATTGCTCTCGACGCAATCAGACACACACTAACACAGTTGCCAGGTCTGGAGTTAGAACACCTACCTCATCACACTTTAGCAGCATGCAGTTACAAGATGCGCTACAGAGCTTACTGGGTTATGGTTTCCCCAGAGGTGTATTTCTAGGTGAGTGACATCAGCAGTCTTGCCAAAGTCAAGTATGTGTACTGTACGGGGCGTAAGTGGCCTAAAAAGCATTGCTCTTTACGCAGTCAGACACACACACACATGCACATACGCACACACACACACACACACACACACACACACACACACACACACACACACACACACACACACACACACACAGTTGCCAAATCTGGGGTTAGAACACCTAACGTAATTACGTTATTACACTACAACAGCATGCAGTTACAAGACACACTACAGAGATTACTGGGCTATGATTTCCCCAGAGGTGTATTTCTAGGTGCATGACATCTGCAGCCTTGCCAATGTTGTGTATATGAACTGTACTGAGTATGAATAGCCTAGAAAGCATTTCTTTCTACACAGGCAGAGACCGAGACATGCACACATACACACACTCACATAGTTGCCATGTCTGGGGTTAGGACTACTACCTAACTTCTTTATCAGTTCAGCAGTACTCAGTTATGGGATGTGCCATGAGGATTACTGAGCTACAGCTCCCCCAAAGGTGTATTTCACATTGGATGACCTCAGCAGGTTTGTCATGATAATGCTATGGGGAGGGCAGTGTGTGCATGGGCCATAACCCATTCATGTAGGGGTTGACATGCCACATGCGGGCACACATGGGGTCATATGCCACAGGTACGTGTATAGAGCTACTAGGTGACAACTTCCTTGTACAGTCATGTTGCACAGCTGGCATGTGCAACACCCCGTCATGCTGACAGATACTGGTGGCTAATATCTGCAGTGAGTGACACCTGCACCTCATGTGTTTGGGGCCCTTTGGCTGTGTGCTGGGTAGGACAGGCCCAGATGGTGCCTTGTCATGGTCACCCTCTTCAACATATCTATGTCCTTCTACTTTTGGCTTATTATAGTGCGTTGTCCTTACATATATGTCTGTATTCCTATCCACTGTGTGCGCAAGGCAGGACTGGTGCATAATGACATGTGTCTGCACTGAGAACTGCAACTGCCAGATATGTCTGGTCCACTGTTGTTTGCTGACGTGGCCTTCTTGTGTTTGTGTGTGAGCATGCCCAGTATGGGCTTTCAGTATGTTGTTGACTGACATTGCCTTCATTCCTCTAAGTGTGTGAGCATGCCCAGTATGGCCATCTATATTGCATGTGTGGATCAAGTCCAGGTGGTTTGTACTGCGGTGCTGACCTTTGTGTTGTACACTGACAGGTATTATGCTGTGTCTGCAGGGTATACATCAGTCATTTAGCATTGACTGTTGCTACATTTCTGCATAGCGGGGGGGGGGCACACCAAACTGTTTCTACATTTCTACATGGGGGGGTACATCTGACTGTTACTATAAGTGTACATAGGATGGTGGGGCAAACCTTACACTTTTACACAGTTGCTAGGACTGTACTGGTAAGTCAGGTACACCATTTCAGTCTGTAGTCTTAACTATCGTGCTGGCTAGAGGCACACCAGTGTACTACAGATCGTAGCTTTCACTACCTATAAATTAGTTTCTGACTTCCTAGCCTTCACAACTTACATCCAACTGGCTGGCCTGCTTTAGTCTGTCTGTGTAGGGCTGGGGTAGGGGTTACCCATGGGGCTCATTTAGAGGCCATAGTACAGCATTTGTTTGTGTTTGTCTACACCTATCCTGCTGGCTGTGACTGTTGTTGGGTATGTGCCCCCCCGACCGGCATGTCTCAGTCACTTATGTTGTGGGTGTCCCAGTATTGAGGGTGGTGATGCAGGGCTGCTTATGTCAGATGCACATAGTACACTCCCTATACATGATTGAGCACAGGTAGTGTCATGTTTGGCATCTCTTTTACTGTGTGTGCAAGTCAGAGAGAGAGGTGTCATTCCCTGGGTCCCTACTGTGTCAGTTCATGTGCTATGTGTTGCCTCTTTGCCAAGGCCAGGGCATACTGGGCATGCCTCCTTCTGCCTACTGGGGCAGGCTCAGGTTGTTCCTCCTCTGAGTCATTCTGCGCCTGTGCAGGCCTTGGCACTGGTGGGGGGCTATGTGACCCTGCCCCATGCTGTTCCTGCTGCAGCTGTTTCCGCAGGATCATATTTTGTAGCATGGCACATACAAGGACAATTTAAATACATGAAGTTGGTGAGTACTGCAAGGCTCCACCAGATGTGTCCAGGCACCGGAACCGTGACTTGAGCCTCCCAAACACATGCTCTATTATGATTCGTGTTTGTGCGTGTGTGTCATTATGTTGTTCTTGTTCAGGTGTGTGTGCATTTCTGATGGGTGTCATCAGCCATGGCTCCAGTGCATATCCAGCATCCCCCACTAGGTGACCGTGTGGGATGTCCCTATTGGCAAATGTCTGGTACAGCTGTGTCAGATGCAAGATGTGGGAATCGTGGTAGCTTCCAAGGCAAGCAGCACACACATTCATTATTATGCCCTGGGCATTGCACACGACCTGGTAGTTGATGGAGGGGAAGCCCTTGCGGTTGATGTAGACCCTATCCCACTCACCTGGTGGTGCTTTAATGCATATGTGCGTGCAGTCTATTGCACCCACTACCTCAGGGTATTCTGCTATTTGGTGGAAGAAACGCATATTGCTGGCCAATGCCTCATGGGTGGAGAAATATACATGCTCACCGACATGTGCTGACAGCTGACATGGCATCCAGGAACTGGTGGAGTACCCTGGATGCTGATGCCTGTGAAATACCCATCATATCCCCAGTTGGCCTTTGGAAGGTACCTGTAGCTAGTATTCTTAGGCCTACACATACCTTGGTATCCACTGAGATGGGTTTCCCTCTGTTAGTTCTGTGTGTGAGGCATGGCCAGCACAGCTCAACAATTTGCTGTAGGTGGTCCCTGCCCACCCTATAGCGCTCCACTATCTCCAGCTCATGCAGCCCTTGGTAGGTTACTCTGGGTCTGTACACTCTTCGTCATCTTCTCACTGTGGGTTGCTCAGCAGCATTCACATCCTCGCCACCCTCGGCCTCTTGCACATGCTAGTTTATGATAGCAAAAGCAGCCCCTAACATTTTTTTCTCTTGCTTTTGTTTTGTAAAATTTCCCCATCTGTATACACCGGTGGTGCATAGTTTTTGGGAAAAACAAGGGGGGGAAGGTGTTTGCATAGTTTATAGTGATGTGCTGGGCTGGTCTGCTGCCTGTGTAATTGGCTGATTCTGATACATTTCACCCGTCAGCTAAGCTAGTTCTCCTTGATTACCTTCTTACTGCTGTTTTCCCTTCCCATTGCCTCCCTGTTTAAGCCCGTGTGCGTGCTGCACAAACAAAGTGCTCATATGTGCACAGAGCTGCTTTTTCCTGGTTTAACTTCCTTTTTCTTCCTGTAAAAATTGGTGTGTGGCGCTCACACCCGCTTACACATTGTAAAGTGTGCTAGATAGGTTTAGACATACCCCTAGCTTAGCTGTGCTAACCTAGGAGCAATCCCGAGCCACAGGTCTCCAATCCGCTTACAGTAAGCCTGATACCCCCCCATGATGTCACCTATATTCTAGTCTTGCACCCAGCTATTTATACTGTTACACTCTTGGGACCTACCTCATACCCTGGGAAAATCTGGGATTCACTAACCTTTCCCTCATTTGCATAGGATTACCTGCTAATGCATAGTTACATGTCCCACACTGTGCCTCCCCCTTAGTAACCACTACTCACTGGCCAGGTTGTCTTTTGCCTGCCATTGACTTGCATGGCATCATACTGAATTTTGTTAGAATGCTCATTTTCAGTTTATTTTCTTATTTTCCCCCTGATCCTGTTTGCGCGCCGCTGCCCTATGCTTAAACAGCCGAGATCGGAGAAAAAAACAAAGTTGTTTTATTTAAACAGTTTGCAATGCCACTGACCTTATGCTTGGCCATTGGCATGCTTCCTCAATAATATGCAGCTTTTATTTGGAGCTGTCATAACTCCGTTTTGGAATTTGCAGAAATGTACTCGGTTACTAACCGAGTACATTTCTGCAGATTGCACTCGTCTTACACAGACTATTGCAAGCTTGCTAGATTGCAATATCACCTCATTTGCATGGATTTCTCCAGCAAATGAGATGATTTGCATACCAGGGCTTAGTCCGTACAAGATTAGTGCTGGAGCTCCCGTGCACTCCCCTGCCAGCTGTTCCTGGAAAGCATGGCAGACATATTGCCTGCATGAGCTCATGAGCTACTGCACTCATCTTGCACTCCATGCAGGCTTTTGAGAATCCATGCGTGTGTGTGTGTGTGTGTGTGTGTGTGTGTGTGTGTGTGTGTGTGTGTGTGTGTGTGTGTGTGTGTGTGTGTGTGTGTGTGTGTGTGTGTGTGTGTGTGTGTGTGTGTGTGTGTGTGTGTGTGTGTGTGTGTGTGTGTGTGTGTGTGTGTGTGTGTGTGTGTGTGTGTGTGTGTGTGTGTGTGTGTGTGTGTGTGTGTGTGTGTGTGTGTGTGTGTGTGTGTGTGTGTGTGTGTGTATATATATATATATATATATATATATATGCATATATGTGTTTTGATGTTTAGAAATGTCCGTTACTTTGGATTTGTTTGTATGTATTTATAATCTCAAACTCTGATCAAGTATCTGGCATTGTGCTGAATGCATGCTGGCACTTAAATGCATAAAGAAATTAAAGCAACACATCATTTTAGATTATATTCAAGTCTAACAATTTGATGTCACTGTTACCATTTTAATTTTCTGTTGTACTTCAACTCCATTACTTCTGCTTACTATAATTATTTACTTAAATGCATTCTTCATCATTTTTAAACTACTGATTCATAAACTTACTTTTACTTCCACACAGCAGTAACTTTAATATAAACTGTAATGAGCGTAGCTCTTATTATTTCATGTTGATGCCCTGGGCATGTCATCTCAAACATTTATGAAAACATTTATTTAAAATACTTTCAGCTTGTTACAGCATCTTCTAGCTTAACATTGCTTCTTAACCTTTTGAATGATACTGCAAGCAGCAACAAAAGTTCATTGGACACTTATCTGTAGAATATGTTACAACAGTTGGCATCTTGCTGTACTAGGTGCTAGTTCTGGTACTACTCAGGACAGAATTAAACCGACGTGCAATAATAATGAAACATGGGAACATTGGGTGAATGTATTTGTGGTTGGCAGAACAGTGAGGTAATTTAAGTTAGATCACCAAAGTACATCATTGGATAGAAAAGGAGAAAGCAGAAATACAAAGTGTGCTGCAGACATGAAGGTATATTGTAAACAATAATAAGCAGACCCTCTCACCTAAAAATGGGCAGGCAGATTGCTACAAGTGGCATACATTCAGATACCCTGAAGAAAGACTAGGTAGGATTTGTCTGGTTTGTATGCAGACTCTTACTAGAGTCAAAATTATCTTTGAACAACTGGAGAGGGGCTGGTGAAAAAACAATCATATACCAACTAAGCTTATGTGATGAGCGGCTATGATGACATACAACTTCTAAAGTGAAAAACTGGCAACATCTAGGGCAGATGAAAACATTACTATAAGAAAAACTTTGAAAATGTATCAAAATGTTTTAAGGACTTTTTTCTGGTTCTTGTCTCTCATTGCTCTTACAGTTTCATAGGTTCATATGTAATTACTATGTGCAATAAATGTAGCAAGGATGGTAAATGCCTCACTCTTCAAAATTGAATTACTAAAAAAAGTCCATAAGAGTGAGACAAAGAAGGTAGGCAGTTGCTGTCTTGTACCAAACGCCGTAAAACTCAGAAATAAAGCAGTAAACCAATATTTATTGAATGTTAGCACTTTCACAGTACAAATACTGCTTCTTCAGACATTAGATCCAAATTAGAACATCCAACGCAGTTATATATAACAATCAATTAGAACTAGCCAATAAAAGGTCACTTTCAATTAAACAATTATAAACAACTATTAAAAGCCCTAAGACATTAAAATAGATTAGACTGAATAAACATTATGCAAACCTCATATGTGCAAATCAGACACACAAAACTCATACACAAGAAATTCTATATAAAGAATTTTCTGAATAAAAAAATATTTTCCTATATAATAAAGGAATACATACATATAAAAGATATACAAAACTATAAAATATACATATAAAACACATTCAACTATACAATGGTCTTGCTTTAAGAAGTGGTTTCAATGGGACTTTTTCATTAAGGCCTCGATGCATATCTGCCCTGATTCTATCTATCGAATCTCAGTGTCATCAATAAAATTTTAGTTTAAAAACGTATCAGTGTATCAGCTACATGGTTTCTAAATGCCCATGACATTTTACTTTAAGTCTTTACTGGTGCACTCAGGCTGATAAAGTCAATCCCCACTAGCTGTAGATATGTTTCACCCCTTTTACTGAGTTTGCTAGTACAGCAATTATGGATTGCATGGCCATACCATGGAAAGACAGAACTTAAGCTACAGAGAGTCTAAGCTACAGCTACCAAATCACATAACATTTGCTTTTCAAAGTTCACAGTCCCCTTTAAAGTTAGAGATGTGAGGCGGAGACCACATGTATTGGGAATTTATGAGGATGGTCATGAAGCATCTGAAGTACTTGCCTGACCATCCCTCAATTACACTGAAGAGAGCCAGACAGACATAGCCTACTCAGAAGGAACCGAGCCACAGAAGGTTTTTAACCAACTGAAACCCTACATAATTTTATTTTCCATACCAGCATAAAACTAGTAACTTAACCTTCCTAATGCTTGATAAAGAAGGTAAAAATGTAAAACTTACTGGGTGGGATATAGAATTCCTTCATGACCACTAATTTGGTCATCCTTTGGTTACCATCAGTACCCCCACCCTTATGACTACAGAGAGAAGAAGAGGAAGCTACTGTCCTGGAGGTAATCAGACTTTCTGACTAACCTAATTCTCCATTACCCCTGTGGCAGCATGAACAAGTGGAGCTTGCACAAGTTCTGCGCCTGTGATCCATATGCACTTCTATGTGTATGTCTGACACCATCTGCAGTCTAGACACTGCTTTGTGGGTTCTTTTTCTTGGCTACTTGCTGTATGCTTATTGTGTTCTAGGTGACAGTTTATGCAGGATCCAGGACTACCTTCTTCTCAACCAGGTTGGCTTCTCATTCTCACTTGTCTCCATCCTCTTGAGTCACCAAATAATCTCAAATATATTAGTCACAGTCAGGGTTTTATCTCTCAAAGCCACCTCTGGGGCAAGATCTCTGTAGGAGAGTACACAAGCTGTATCCGTGGGCAGAGATGACGTGTCTTATTTGGTTACAAATTAGAACTTCCCCCTGACACATGAACAGCTTTAATCAGCATAGTGATAGAGCAAACAGAATAAAAAAACAATATGAGATAAGCAGTACATGTATTCAATATGACTATAAAAACATAAGCCCTGGATACTGCAGTGATATTTGACTATGAGGGTTACCAGCCATAGGGTCAGGACCGGCCTTAGGTCAGCTGGTGCCCTAGGCAAAAGGGCTCCATGATGCCCCCTCACACCACCTGGTGCCCCCATCCTGATCTACCTAAACCAAATAAATACTGGAAAAGTGCCCCTACTAGAGCAGCACCCTAGGTGGCCACCTAGTTGGCCTATGCCTAAGGCTGGCTATGCATAGGGTAGATTAGAGGGAAGGTGTTCATTTTTTTATATTTTTCCCTAGAAACTAAACTGTGACTAAACAGTCATTGGACAGGAATTAAAATGTTCTGTAAATGGAGACCTCAACAGAAAAAAGTGAGGTATTAAATGGGGTCATAGATAGACTTTGTCATACAGCTTACATTAAAAATGCAGCAAAAGGCCAAGAAGAGAAGGTCTTTAGTAATGCAGATGCTATTGTTGTACATGAAAGCCAAATTTAGCAATGTTTAATGAAACAATAGATATGGCTTCTAATGGCAATATGTAAAAAATACACCTGGATAAGTAAACTCAGAATAGCAGGTATCTTTGGAAACTTCCAAATATGAAAGAAAATTCTGATGTGATGTAATCCTAAAACAATGTGATTAGACAGCTGAAATAATTATTATAATATTACTATGTTAGACAGCTGAAATAATTATTATAATATTACTATGTCGAGGGACAGGATTCTCTCTTAGGAAACAGAAGTAGTGGTACTGATGTAAAATAACATTAGTGATCTCTCACATAGACCTCTGTAGTTATCAATGTATGGCACTTGTAAATATGCATGTGTATGTGTGCACATCTCAGTATATGAATATATGTAGAGACTTGCAAACTGACAAATAATACATATGGAATAGTTAAAAGTTTATGGCTATACTTCCTCACAGGGCTTGTTCATTTTGTTTTGGTAATCAGGCTGGCTCTTCCAAGCAATAGATCACTGTTTTTATTACAAATGACCTAGAAATGGATATAGGTTAGTCCTTTGGTAATCTCATTGTTTATATCATACACATGAGGCTGGTTGGAATACAAAAATGCATTTTATAATCTTCTTCTTTCGGCTGCTCCTGTTATGGGTCACCACAGCAGATCATCTGTTTCCATTTCTTCCTGTCCTCTGCATCTTGCTCTGTCACACCAACCACCTGCATGTCCTCTCTCACCACATCCGTAAATCTTATCTTAGGCCTTCCTCTTTTCCTGTTACCTGGCAGCTTCATCCTTAGCATCTTTTTCCCAATATACTCTGCATCCCTCCTCAGCACATGTCCAAACCAACATAATCTTGCCTCTGTGGCTTTGTCTCCAAACCTTCCAACCTGGGCTGACCCTCTAATATACTTATTCCTAATCCTGTCCATCCTCGTCACACCCAGTGCAAATCTTAACATCTTCAACTCTGCCACGTCAAGTTTATAATAATGCAATAAAACAGCAGAACTCACAAATGGTACACTGAAGATTCATGGACTCTGTGTGATTACATATAAAATTTTACAAAGAAAGAGCTATAGATATCTGAAGCACACCATCAGTAAAAGTAAATATGTCTGGCATTGCAAATGAATTTAAGAATGCATGGCAATGAGTTAAAACAGACAATGACCAAAAATAAGGTAGTGATGGGGGTGCTGGTGGAGGGTGTGTACTTAGACACCTCTGTTAAAAAGGATGTCAGTTTGATCAATTGACTTAAATCATGCAAAAAGGCATTTGTTGGCTCTGAAATATTGAAATTTATTTCTCAGATTTGCAGTTGTGAAAATTTAATTTATTGAATTGCTTTTTGCTGAGTCTGCAGGCTGGCAACCATTCTGATTCTTAAGGAAGTAAACAATGAAAAGCCAATTGTTCTAGGTTACTGTCCTTTACTGCTACATTCCTGTAAATTATGCATAATAGAGAACTAATCTGGTACATCTCTGTTCGATCACCTTCTGGTTAACACTTATACTTTTTCCTTTGCTTACATAAGAAGCAATGCTGTTTTTTTAATGATGGTTTGATCTTGGAGATGGAAAAATAAAATCTGGGGGTTAAAGTGGACATAGTCTCACATACTGTGAGTGCAGTGGGTTTGACTCCTCTCACAAAGTTTATTTAAAATGTATACTGTTATGCATATGCTCTCGGTTTGGCTTAGTCCAATATAATAAGATTCAGTTAAATCTGATTTTCTAAGGATTATAGACTCTGTTAGACAAGTATTGTGGCTAAAGAGCTTACTTGGGTTAAACAGTTTGTCTGACTTCAAAGCAATTTCTGCTGCTACCACCCAGTACAGGAGATATATATATTTTATTACACCACATTCCATTTTATATTCACAGGTTATTCAAGTTAATATTTTCTAAACAAAGAGAAAAAAAAATAAAATTAATTTTTGGGTACTCACCTAACAAAATAATATAAAATATTAATCTGTAAGTTTATAAAGCATTGTAAATTTCTTAAGGGCTAGGTATGTAGGTATAACAAGTTCATGCAACTTTTAATTGTTGAAGGCATCAAAACAACGTAAACCTGCAATTAACATCAAAGCCACTATTTTCCTTAAAAATATAGCAGATGGCTTGTAAAATGATTGCTCATGACAAATGGTACATTCTTCTTAACCACCCTTTAAAAGAACAAACAATAAATTGATGTTAAAGGAAATACTCAGCCACGTGCGTCAAAGCATTTGGTTTATTGCATCTTAAGAAAAAACATTTTTTCCAAGTTGTAAACCTACTGCATGTCTAACCTACACCAGAAGAACAGTGCACCTATATCTAAACAGAAAAATACATTACTGCAGTATTTCTACTTTTCATCTCTAAACATAATATTGTTTTAAACATAAGCTTCTAGGCAATGACTCATCATCAGCCAAAATATAAGGCAAGCAATACAGTAAATAAATGTTCTTAAAATGTAGAAATTCTGATTTTTGTACTGAACTTTAATAAATACAAAGTAAAAAAGTGAAGCTTAACATATTAGCCTTTATACTATATTCATAAATAGAAAATGCCTTACAAGGATATAAAGCAGAAAATCAAAATCACCTCCATGATGTCTGGAATGCCAAGGTCTCTTTAATTAAACAATACAGTCCTCTAAACCACAGTGCATAATGTGCTTAGAAAAATCAATCAGAAACATTTTCCAACAGATGTTTTGAGAGATTTGTTCAGTGTGAATCTTTTATGTATGAAGCAAAGCATGGGTCAAAAGTGCTTTATTTGAAAGACAGTTTCCTCTTCTTTTATTCCTGGGTCAAATGTCATCAGTATATGAGCATATTGTGATTGGCTGTTTCCATGAAAAAAAGACAAAAGATGTTCCACAATAAAAGTTAACAGACATTTGATGAAACTTCTAACCGTTAATTTGAACTTAACCAAAACTTTTATTGCGGAACATCTTTTGTCTTTTTTTCATATTTATTAATTAGTTTATTCTGTGTGTATATATATATATATATATATATATATATATATATATATATATATATATATACTTTTAATTAGTTTATTCTGCATATATATATATATATATATATATATATATATATATATGTATGTGCGCACATGCACACATGCACACACACACACACACACACACACACACACACACACACACACACACACACACACACACACACACACACACACACACACACACACACACACAGCATCACTCATTGACATTTCTACTCACACATGGAGACATCCATTCAATATCAAACACCCCACTCACACACTCAAACAGGCTCAAAACCACTGATCCATTTACCCCACACATGCACACCCAAACACATACACATCTACACTCTCCATTTCCTACCTAATTGTGGCAACCCAGGCAGAGACTCACTCACTAACACAGATACACACACACACACACACACACACACACACGCACGCACACACACACACACACACACACACACACACACACACACACACACACACACACACACATACACACACAAACATGGTCAACCCAGTCCATTAATATCACTGCAGACATGCACATATACTTCCAAACATATAAATGCACTCACACCTTCCCACCACTGTGCAGTGAACTTATTTATTTATTTATTTATTAATTAATTAAGTTGTTTGTTTTTTTGTTTGTCTTTGTTTCCCTGGAATGTCTGACTGGATAACATCCATTTTCATCAGACCTACAGGGAGAAAAGCTCCATTTGCTTACATTGCAATATACTAAGTTCAAGTCAAACACAGAGGAGTTACATTTCTATTTACATTTATACAAAAATAGTAGTTACATTTATACATATGCATTTTAAGATTTTACAGATTTTACAGAGGTGGAAGATACCAAAGAGAAAGTATATGTGCAACTTACAGTAAGAGGTTGAGAATGTTCTGTTTAAGGAGGGTATTTGGATAGTATTGTACAGTGAAAAAGTTTTAACCCTATGATAAGCATGTACAGAACCAGGAGCAGTTAAGATGCTGTTTAAGCAGTGGTTTAAAACTACTGTGTGTTACCTTCATAAACCTACCTGCAACTCAGACTCTCTCATTGATTAAAATGGGTGACTACAGCATTTTGGCTGAGTTAATTTTAATGGCCATCCATGTTAATTTATGCAACTAAGGGATGAATCTAGTCATACTACTGTCCATTTTTTGTTTTTAATGTCCCTGATATGTTCTTATAATAAATTTCTAAATTTTCTCTTACTTTCTCCTATGTAATATAAATTACAGGGACACCCTAGAGCATAAATAATGCCCTCAGTGACGCAAGAATATTTTCCCAAAGGAGAAAATTGGGTACTATTTATTTTTCCAAAAGAAGTCACTATGTTACCACAAACATTGCAACTATTACAGGGAAAAGTACCTAATAATAAAGGATTTATTATACAGCACTTTGTTTGTGGTGTACATGGCTAAATAACACTAGCCACTATTGTGGAATGCACATTAACTTGTAGCACAGCCAGCAGGCCTGCTCACCATGGTGATTCTTCTGATTGTGAGAAATCACTCTGATGAGCCATGTTCTGAATTGGAAAGGGCTACTACAAGGGGTTGACTGCGAGTGGTAAGGCTTACTGATTACAATAATCCTTTCACAATCCCAGCTACTGACTGTAAACTTTGCATGTTCTCCATCTCTGTGGTGGCTTTTATCTAATACTCTGATCCTAGTTTCAGCCTATATTCCAGTCAGAAATAAATGCCGTACAACTTGGCTATCATGAACTGCTCCTGTATAGTGCATCTAATCTCACCATCATGGCACATATTATACGTGAAAAGGATGAGAGGAGCAACTGACTTACCCAGTTAGCAAATGAATACATAAAAATAAAATATGCTAATGATATTGTACATTGAGCAGACGTTTCCACACAGCCAGGCTTGCATGGTTTTGCCTATATCTCTTATGACTCACAGTATCCTCTGTACGCTGTTTTATCTGACCTACAGAAGACTTGCATTGTGTTATACATGTGGGTTACTTTAACAGAGCTGTAGTTCTGTGGTCACTTTAAATGCATGCTGTATAGCCTGAAGCCAGTTCATACCGCAGACCATTACACTTCTGCACATTGAAGATTAGTGTTTGGTTACTGAAGAAAGAAAGAAAGAAGGAAACCAAGATGATCCTGTCCTCTATTTTTGTAGAATGTCAATGTATTGAAGTTGTCTAGAATTAACCCTGAATTCAAATTCTGAATGAGTAAAACGCAAATAAAATTTCCTTGTGATGGTTTTGAAATTTACTCCCTGAACCCCTACCCCCAAAAAGATATGTTTATGCAGTGTTGCACAAACCAGATGCCTCATTGCCACCCTGCCAAACTCCCAAATGATCCATTAAATACAATTATCATTTAAAGCTCAAAGAAGCAAATGAATATGTTCTGGTGGTTGTAACTCATGGCATGGACTTTATCTGCTCGCTGTCCAATGGCTGGACACACTTTTGTTGCAAAATTTGCAGATAGGAGGCATTTCTTACTATTTATTTGGCATAATTTTTCTCATAGTTCAACATTTGAACCATCTGATGAGCTAGAAACAAAACTCCAAGATGGCTATTGACCAGAAAATAAACAAGTAAGCAGAGCAAAGAAGGACACTTTATTTGTGTTTAATACAAAAGATTATAGTGCTGTTATATACTGGATAAACTTAATGAAGTTGAATTATGTGCTCCTTTCCAAAATACTGAAATGACTTTTAAACATAATGTCATTTCTAAAACATATTCCTGTCTTTTTTCTGGAATGTTGTTTATTACGTAGTACAAAAAAGACAGCAATTCTGAGCAGTATCCCACTGAAGAATTCATAGACTTCAATGTTAAAATAATGTCAGTGTTTGGGCATTCATTCTGCCAAGCAGAACATGAAATGCTAAAATTATTGGCACCTGAAGATCCCCAGGTGTAACAAAGCAATTTTAATTAGAATTCTTAAGGCATATTTTCAATTATTTATTTTTTTTCTTTTGTTGTTGTTCTGTTTTGTAATTAGCACTCTGAAATGTCACAGCATAGCAGGCCTAAGTGGAATTCATCACTAGTGTCTGGTCTCTTAAGGCCACAATTTAGCTGAAGAAGTTGAAGACATTTTATAACCAGAAGTTTATATCAATCTATATATCTATGTAGAGAACTTTGCCCTTCCCCAACTCTCATACATTATGTCTCTGTTTATATATATGTATATATATATATATATATATATATATATATATATATATATATATATATATATATATATATCTTTATATATATATATGTATATGTTTGTGTCTGTTTTACTGAAAGATCTGCAGTATGCTGCATAAGTTCATCACTAACAAGGATTCATTTAATCCTAAAATGCATTTTGTAATCTGAGCGGTTTGCATCAAATCAAGTTAGCATTCAGAGATTACTAACTCTTCAAAAATATGGCATTCTCAAAGTGGATTTATATTATATTTGTTTGTGTGTGTGTATTTATGCAATTTGACAATATGTGCCATTGATGTTTTAAAACAGATCCACAAAATCTACCCATTTATATTAAAACATACAGCTGATATAGCCACAATTCTTCTAGAGCTTAAGAGTTTTATTCTATGTGGGCTACATTTATACAGGCACTCTGAATTATACTTTAGCAATAACCCATAACTGCGTGAAGATATCACAGGATTTACCTACACATGGTTTTGTTTATTATAAGGATGAAGTCCAGGTAATAAAACAAAGCCAGCAGTGAATGAATTGTGTGATACCCACATCCATGATTGGGTTATTGCTATTATAAAATGACATTATTTAAGAAAGAAATTGCTTATAGTGCAACTGTTTAATAGAACTTTAGTTCTCTTCCACCTTATACCTTAAAAGTGATGTACTGTGCATGCTTAAAGCATGTATGTCCACATGCTTGCACAGTAGATCAGTTCAGAAGAACTGGCAGAATGGAGAAGGCAGTTTCTCCATAGCACTCAATCTTTGTCAGGAGTTTTTTTTTTTTTTTTGCCTGGTTATGTTCTGTCTGTGTTACTGAAGAAATACGTAGAATAAAACTCTTTTGTCTACAATTATTGTTGAGAGAAGTCCTTATATAATTTATAGATTTATAAGAGACAGGACAGAAATGTGAGGAAAATTAGGGATGTTTTGTAAATCGGTGGACATTTGATTGATATGGTTAACTTCTTGTAGACAAGCACATTTGTCAGTTGTTTAATGTTTTGTAGAACCTTTCTATTTTTCCTTATAGTGTCTGCTGTGCCTCTTAAAATGATGAAAATCAACTTCTCTAATATAAATAAGCCCTTATTAAGGGATGGCATAGCTAGTTTCCACACTCCCCCAAATCCAGAAAACATAGAAACCTATGCAGAGGCATACACAAAAGCACCATATGACCATTTAAACATATGCATAAAAACGACAGTACCAGACTGAAATAAACCTAGGTCAAATTGCAAAAACAAGCCACCCTGGTGGACCTCTAGTATCAATAGGTTGTATAACAAAAGAAAGAAAATCCTGTCAGGGAGTAAGACAGAATGTGCACAACAGAGAAATAAGTCCCTCATTAGTCTAAACAAGCAAATCAGGGTACTAGTCAAGTCTCTGAAAGCAGACTTTGAGATAAAAATAGCCTCCAAAGCTAAGGATAAACATAAGACATTTTTCAGTTATGTCCACAATCTTAAGGGCAACACCCAACAATGTGTGGAATTAGTTGTATACGGCATAGCAAGTCCACTGGGTGATAAAATCACCTCAAATTTCACTGCCCCATCACCCACAGTTCTTCCCAAAAATATACCCTCTATCACTCCACCACCAGTTGTCACTGAAGAACAGGTTGCCACTGTGTTCTCTAAAGCTAAAAACATGGCTTCAATGGGGCCTGACAATATACCAGGTTGCCTCTTGAACAGCTTAAATCAGGATGTATCAAGTCCATCACGATCTAAACTTAACCACAGCCTCTGAAATGGCTTTGTCTCAATAGAGTGTACGACAGCAGCAGTCATCCCTCCACATAACCATCTACTGACCAGGGAAATTACAGACACATGTGTTTGACTAGTCTTATATGTATGAACATGGAAAGAATAATCATGGACCTGATAAATAATGTCATAGGAGATCTCCAAACTCTGGACATGACCCAATTCATTTTTGTCAAGGGCAGACCTTGCCTACTGAACCTTGTCGATTTCTTTAAGAAATGGCTAAGGCCACGGATAAGAGTAAAACAATACATACCATCTACCTCGACCTGGCCAAGGCATTTGACACAATTGCTTATTCAGGTATAATAAATAAACTCACAAAACTGGGCATAAATCCCTATGTCATCAGATGGATACCCAACTGGCTTATGGACAGGACATGTGTGGTTAAAGTGGGTGAATGCAGATCCAGCAAGAAGCCAGTTACTAGTGGTGTACCACAGGGCTCAACGCTGGGATCTTTCCTATTCGGAAATACTTCTCTGAAGTCAAGGTAAATGTGGAAAGATGACAATGTTTGCTGACAACTGCAAGCTGGGGGCAATCATTGAATCCCACAGTGATGTAGATATTCTTTAGAAGGGTCTAGATCAGACAAATGATTGGGCCAGAAGCATGGCCTAAAACTAAATGCAGAAAAATGCATTATCATACCCTGTGGGAAGTCACACGCTCCTGCAAATTACAACATCAATAGCACACCCCTTAGGTTGCACATAGAGGTGAGAGAGCTAGGTAAGTAGATAGATAGCTAGTAGATTGAACTTTGACTGCCATGTGTCCATAGTAGTGAGGAGATTCTTTTATGTTTATGTGGCATCATTTATAAGTAAAGGTATGGTATCCAGATCCAAGTAAATTACTGTTCCATTGTACTTAGTCCTCATTAGACCAATAATCAAGTTTAGTGTCCCATTTGGCATGTACTTGACTAGGCACTTTCAGTAGCTGGAGTGACCTCAGAGGTTTCTCACAAAGAAAATACAAGGCATAAACAACATAAACTATGCAGATAGAATAAAATTCCTATCCCTTTACTCTGTCTCCTATTGACTATTAAAGGGTGACCTATATCTGACCTACAAGTGCTCAGAAATTGCATGAGGGTCACCCAATCTAGGGATCTAAACTTGGTCAGCAACTCAAGCAAACATGCTGTATCTCAGAGATTGCCCCTTCTTTGGAACAGGGTTCCTATTTATATTAAGCAGAGCCCTTCCCTGCCCCTCTTGAAATGCAGTTTGGATCACTGGATGGGGACTCACAAATTCAAACCTAGGTAGTGCCTATGTCCTTCATTGATAGGGACAATCTGTAAAATACTCAATGGACAGGCACAAATCCACGCCATCATTTTTGTCCCTAGGGGCCATATATTGGGCAAAATCTGTATTAGCTAAGCTTGTAAGGGCCCTTAAGCAACTAGCCTAGTAGTCTCCTATGTGTCTATGAGCCAATGAAAATGCTATACATGTTTTTAGACAATATAGCAATACAAAGTCCATCCCCTCAAAAGAACTTGAACATCCAGAGATTCTGCATTGGTATATGCTTGATTCACAGCTGGCACACTGACTGGGCTGTCCAATCAGCATGTTCTCTTTTGAACAGGAATTAGAATTTATTGTACAATTTCAAAATAAATGTACATAACTCCAGGGTGCATAGATTGCAAGAATATTATAAGCAGGAATCCACAAAATCACCCTTAAAATAATTTTATAATGAATACTATTTATTTATTAAGCTGTAATACGGCACATAGCTATAAACTTTCAAATAGAAATACTATACATTTATGTCATGTAAAGTAACCATTTTAACAAATGTTTAACAGTGTTAATGGCTGCACCAACATTTAGTTGTTTAAGCAAACATACTAAAGCTTGATTAGTATAGTACATAAAAATGTCTAGAACTGGCAAATGTAGACTACACAAATCACCCTCTAACTTTTTTCATTACATATTTCCAGTAGAAATGTTAAAATCACTGAACCAAACTTTATTTTCTTAAAAGAGAAAAACTTTTAAAACAGTGGTTATTTTTAACTAGTATCAGTAGGGCATAATACATTAATGAAGAACAGATCATGTCTCTTAAGACATAGTTTCTCTAGTTGTTTGGTGTCTGCTATTTATCCTTTCCTAGTTTATTATAAAGAATGCAGATTCACAACAATGATTATATCCCAAATAATTCAACAGCCCATCTCTATATGGACACCATCCAGAGTGCAACCATGTCCTTTCAATTTTCTTGAGGTCTACAGTATTTCAACAGTTATTATATCAATATAAATATTTTTATAAAAAAATCAATAACATTTGCAACAGACAGACCAAACTATGTCTCTGTGCTTTTCACAGGGTAAATGATAAATCCAGCTTCTCTATAAATAATGCATTATCAACACCAGCCTAACTGTTCAGTCTGAAAAGTCATATAGACAAATAACTGAGATTACCAATGAGCAGATAAACAATCTTCCACTTTAAACTTGATCAGTCTGTTCAACCCTTGTATCTTCTATTTCCACTATACTTGAAAAATCAATGGACACAGAGGGACTTGCATGATACATTTCATTACCATTTTGAAATTAAGTTTGTTCTTTCAACTTTTATATTGTTCTCTTTCCAATAGTATACAATTGCATCCCATTTTGAAAAGACACTTCCAAAACCAATGGCATTAGATATTATTTTAGACTCATTATTCTGTTATCTTCACTCTTTAATTGTTTTTGTGAATCACAGTCTCTGTAGGAGCAAGGTTCCAGAAAGGTCATGACCTATCAACCAGATTATTCTTCTACAATGCTCCTCTTTCCAGGTTGTCATAATTGCATGACACCAGTTCCTTTTCATACCATGAAAAAAGTGGATACAATCAAAGTCTTGCCATACTTTGACTTGGGATAGAGATAAAGGCAATATATGAGCTGTCTCTCTCTCTCTCTCTCTCTCTATACACCATGTCATTTTGCAAAACTCAGTGCAAACTACGGTCTTCGTTTTAGCAAGGTACGTATAGCCTGTCCCTTCTTCGACATTCATTGTGCCACTCATTTCAAAATTTCTCCTTCTGCTCTTATCTTCCAAAGAAGCTACTGTCTTTTGCCTCTAATATTCAAGAATGATATATCTATTAAACATCTCTAAGCATAAGAGCAATCCTGAAAAATCTATATTAAATCCAAAACTGTAGTATCCAAGACTATTCCCCTTTGCCCAAGGCACATCAATCTGCGAGTTAGTATATATTAGCTGTAGAGGTATTAGAAAGGGCTTCAGGTCCTCACATCAGATTGTAGGGGATGTCAAGAATTAAAGGCAGATACCCCCGATACATGGGTTTCAGAAATCGCTGTTTTTTTTAAGGAACTGGAGTTAAATTTTTTAAGGTTAAGGATGACCTATATCTGATCTCGCACTTCCATTATGGAGCCATATGAAGCCATATCATTAGTTAAATATGATTAATCCAGTCAAACACAGCATGAGGATTAAGTTATCTCTGAACAGATTAAAATTCATAAATTGTCTACTAAATATTCAAGCAAGACCAGCAAATGAGTTCTATAGAATGCAACACTACTGTTGTGAAGGCAGAAAGCTATATGGATAGATGGACAAAGCAAAATCACTACATAATCACAATAATCTGTGTTTGAAAGAGGAAAGATCATGATGAGATTTACTGTGTCCTGGCTAAAGCATTTTATTCCCTGAACTTTACCCTTTGGAGCAATTATTACTAGTCAAAAATAAATCCAATAATAACAAGAGAATATACTAGTCACAGGGGTCAAATTTTTCTTTCAATGCAGATATAAACATAGCACAGATCAATGATTTGAGGATAAAGTGCGAAAGTGATTCACAGGATGTATAAAAGAAAATACTGTAAATCCAAAATGTTGCTCATGTAGTGAAATAGAGTGGCAGGTAGTGTTCCACGAGACTAAAGTCCATACATTTGCAAAATTCAGAAAAGAGGCTGGAGTGAGATTGACTTCCAAAAAAAACCCACAGAGTATAATAACAAGTTGTACATACATGTAACAGTAATGCTTTCTACTTGATAGTAGAAGAATGATTAAAGACCACATCAAAGGATAAGAAACAATGGATGATAACACAGAACATGAGATGAGTATTCACACCATAGCACAGGAGATGATGAGTGACAAAATTAAGACAAGAATAGATAAGTGATCATGCCATAGGATAGGATGTAAATGACCAGACCATAAGCCATGAAGATCACAGGTCAGGAGAAGAGTGATAAACTAAAAGAGCAGAGGATCGCTGATCTCACCTTAGGATAATGTATGAGTGATCAAACCACAGGATAGGAAATGAGCAATGTGATCACAGGGCAAGTAGAGATGTCAAATCACAACATTGTTTAAGTGATAAGTGACACAAAATGTCAAATCGCAACATAGATTAAGGGATAAGTGACAGGAGATGATAAATCACAGTATAGTTTAAGTGATAAGTGACACGAGATGTCAAATCACAACATAGATTAAGGGATAAGTGATAGGAGATGTCAAATCACAACATAGTTTAAGGGATAAGTGACATCTTTGATCAAGAAGAGATGACCAGTCATATCATAGGACAGGAATTGACTGACCACTCTTCTGGATAGGGAATTAATGATCTTACTACAGGGGAAGCAGTAAAGAGTGATTACACTGTAAGTCAGGAAATAATTGATTGTACCACAGGGAAATACAAAAACTGATATATATAATCTTTGTCATAGGATAGCAAGAAAAAAGAGATTTGTAACTCTATGTTGGTTACATTTTTGATAAGATGACAGGCAGACATTTAATGAGGTCAGGGAAGAAGAAAATTTTAATCTGATAACTTGCTGCAAATGAGTTGCAGATCATGAGTGTGATAAAGTTAAACAGTAGTGCCAAGTTCAACAAATCCAATAGACATCTTAGACCTCATGGCATGTGACGTGGATCAAGAATAGACAATAGCTGTGTTTTTTTCATGAAATGATGGAACAATATCCACACAGCATGCAATGATGAAACCTTATTTCACTTTTAATTTCTCCATGTCTTTTGGGTTTCTAACACCATGATGGGAATGGACCCCATTCCTAAGTCAAAACATGAACTGAAGTTCATGAAATTAGTATTGTTTCAAACTTTGATGTTAGCCAGAAGTGCTCTTCACAGCACCCGCAATGTGCCCAGTAATGACTCCTTCTGCAATTCGTATGGAGTTACATGTATCGGTAGCATATCTAAGTACGACTGTAAATTATTTTTTTATAAGGCCTGCTGCTCCTACTACTATTAGAACTGTCTGGGTATCCTTCTTCCATATTGCCCTTGTTTCAGCCTGCAAATCCTGGTAATTTATGACTTTGTGTGTCTCTTCTCGTAAGACACTATAGTCACTGGGTGTAGCAATTTCAATGATCAATGCTACATTTGTCTTTTTTCATAGACTACTACATCTGGTTTTCTCCCATCAATTTTTTTGAATTGTTGGTAATGTGTGATCTCATTAATATAAACGTCATAATTTTCTAAAATGCTTTGTGGCTCATGTTTCCAGTGTTTTTCAGCTATATCAATATTTTAATGTCTGCACAATCCCCAGTGCAACAATCTTGTCAAATTGTTATGCCTTTCAGTATACAATCCTTCTGACATTAGTATATCACAATTGGCAACAAAATGTGACTGTTTCCAATTCTGTTTTACAAAACCTACATTTGTCTGTTTCTCCCACATATCCAATAAACTTTGTAAACTAACATGTATGTATTCCATTATCTTGGGCATCCAATATTAGCCTTTCGTCTTTTGGTTTAAATTCACCTGTCCTTAACCAATCTTGAATCTGTTCCTAAGCAACATGACATTTTCCAAGAGTTTTATATACTTGCAACTATATTTATGCATTGTCCACATTTCTTGCCTTCTCATCTGATCCTTTCCCTTATATTCTTTCTTTTGTTTTTTTGCTGCCTGAGTTTTATCTACTTCTTGTTTGATTTCCATTCCCACTTGATGCCGATATGCTTCTGCTAAAGTAATTAGGGAAGTCATATTAAACTTATTCTCCTCGTGTTTTAAAACCTTCACTGCATTTAGGTCTTGTGAGATAAGCAGCTATATATGCAGTCCTACAATTGCAGATCTATACATGTAATCAATTTCGAGGAGGCCTATACCTCCATCAAAGTGGGGAATATATAGTCTTGGTCTGCAGTGAGTTTTTTAAATCATTTGATGAGCAAAAAGCATCCTTTTTGTTTTTCTGTCCAACCTATCCAACACCTCTTGGGGCCCATAAATTACTCCAAAACTGTATCTTAGGACAGCTGGAGCAAATTGGTTTATAGCTTGGACTGGTCCTAGATATCAACCATGTTTTCAGTATTAATTTAAGTCTTCTAAAATATTCCTTACTAAGTTTTATTCACATTTGTTTGTGTTTTATTGTTGATCCTTCATCAGTAACGAGGTATTTATACATTCCGATTGCTCAAGTTTTTTTATATCACATTCCTGTCCCAAACTGATGTTTTCTGGGTGCAGCAGCTTTCCTGCTTTAAAGGTTGCTTTTGCACATTTATCAAGACCAAATGACATTCTTATATCATCTGAACAAGTTTTGACCACTTGCAGTTGTGCTTTTAGTTCCTCATCTGATGAACTATACAGTTTTAAGCCATCCACATCTGGGAGCCAAATCTTACCCATGAGAGCTTAATGGGTTAAGAGCAAGATAAAATAGCAGCAGTGACAAAGAATCACCCTGAAATAGACCCCTTTTGATTTTTATCCCTGGAATAATAATGTGTCCTTTATCATGGCTTAACTGCAAAGTGGTTTGTCACTGTTTCATGGTCACTGTAATGTAAACAATCATAGCAGGGTGTATCTTATACATTTTTAAGCACTCTTATCCATGAATGTGGGATATTGTCAAATGCTTTTTCTCTAGTCTATCCATGCCATACTTAGATTCTTTCCCTTTTACATTTCTCCATTATGACTTTATTTAACAACAATCGAGAGTTTGTTCCATATGCCTTTCTTTTATTACTCTTTTGTTCTATTGAAGTATTTGAGATTTCTTGTAAATGACTATAAAATCTGTCAGCATCAATTCCAGTGTATAGTTTACAGGACGATGGAAGGCAAGTTATTTGTCTATAGTTTTTAGGATAGCTTGCATGTTCGCTGTTAAGTAGGAGTATTGTTCTTCATGTTGTTAGCCAGGTTGGTGTCTATTCAGGGTTCATACACAATTATTACTCATGGCTAAATCTTCATGTAAAGATGTTAATACTTTCAGCTAGAAGTTAGGTATAGCATCTGGAGTTTTCCATTTAGGAGCTTTTTTGTTTCAGTCTCTCTGACTGTTACTTCATCCCATTTCATATCCTGCACTTTGAATTCCTTATACTTTTTTTACTTCTTCTATCCATTTAGCATCTTTGTTATGTTCCACGGGATCTTCACAGATATTTATTTTTTGGTGGTGTTTCAGTTCTGTTTGCCTTATTTCCCAATTCTCTATAAAACTTTTTGTTCATCAATAAACTGCTTATTTTTTTATTTTCCTTGATATTTATATACATATCTTCTAAGTTTTTATGTCTGTGCTGATATTTCTAGTTTGTTATTTGTGATAGTGCATGATAGATCCTCAGCTGTTCTGTTACTGTGCATTGCTTTTTCATGTCTATCTTTCTGATTCATTTTGTTGATCTGTTCCCTCTTCTATACTCTTCTAACAGTGACACCTCTTGTCTTAATTGATTTATAGCTTTCTCTATTTGATACTTCCGTGATGGCATTTGATTTTCCCCTTCCTTTCCCTTACTGCCCTATGTTTTTGAGGTAAGGCTTTATCTGGTATTAATTTATCTTCCCAGTAATATATCCTATTTATTTCTGTTATATCACATGAATCTCTATGAACAGTCCTAATTACTGTGTTCATTTGTTTCACCAAACATCTAACTTTTTCGGTTTTAGTGACTTTTCATAGTCACTTTCTTTCATTGATCTTCTTATGTCTGCCCATCTCTATTAAATCAAGCAACTCTTGTCTTAGATCATTTTCTTCTAAACTGAGGGCTCATTCTATGTTCTCCGTTTCCCGCAGGCATTTTATAGAAACTTCCAGAGCATCTTCCTCTTCCACATTCTCTTCAGTTTCATCCCATGTGGTCAATGACTCTTTCATATGGGAACTCACTGGCCTATCACTCCACAACACTGTCTGTGTCAGAGTTGCCACAGTTTTCTGTTCCTTCCCTTGCTGTGTAACTCCTGATGAACTTTTGTACTGGTTTCCTATAGAAGGCTCCAAAGTTTCTTCATATGGCAACTGATCAGATGTTTACAGCTCCACTGGATTCTCCTTAATTTGGGGATGCATTGCTCTATCCTGCTGCAATGTTATTAAAATTAGATTTTCTACACTAAATCGGTCACTTTTCTAGCTTTTTCCAAATGGCTTAAGGTTTCTTGTCCTATATAATGTTTTTCATAACTCTATTGAATTGAGGAAAACAAATATTTATTTGAAGCTTCTAGCAATTTTCTTGTGCAAGTATTTTTTCTTTCCTCTAATTTCTCTTTTAATCTTTTTGTGTTTCTTCTTTGTGGAAATTCTGGGCTTCTTGGATAATAGTAACAATACATAATTTATTTCTTATCCCCAATAGTCCACTCTACTGTCTTTAAGAGTCTTTTCTGGCCTATCATTTTTTGTGATTTTTGTGGACTACAACTTCCTTCTACAACAGGGAGGCCACCCTCCCCCTGAGCCTGGCCTAGCCCCATTGTCGGAATGTTTCCATATTTAGAGGATTCTACACTGTCATTATTTCCCTTCCTGGCACCAGTGCACCTTCCAGGATCGGGCACTGCTTTATCCTGGGTCTTGTGCACCCAGCTATATTTTTTCATTTTTTAACCTGCTACTGTCCGTGATATGTGCTATATAAATGCAGTCGATATATCTGTGTCATCTTGGTGAGATTTTCTGAAAAACAGAGTCCATCTCATGAAGACTTGAGGATGAATTCAGTTCCAACAATACTATTCTTCTTTGCTTGCTGATTTATCATTTCCATTTGGACCCCCTTTCTCATATCTCTATTCAAACCCATTTCACTATATGGAAGGAATGATGAAGTACAAAAACCTGGTAAAAGATGATATGGAGTGACATGCATAATTAAATACATTAATAAAGCAATGGTTTGCAGGCATAGTTTGGCATACATAGTTTTTACAAGGGGGTCATGTTAATGTATTATTTTGTATGGTATGAAGAAGTCCCAACACCGATAGGTACAGAAGTACTTACACTTTGAATTAGACATTGTTTTAGAGACATTTCTTCTTGCATTTTTTTTCTTGGTTTTATTTTCACCTATTTGGTATTCTTATTTATATACTTGTATATGAATCAATAGTTAAGCCACAGTTAAACAATCCATCAGTTTTATGGCATTTAAAATTTAAAAATGGCAGAAGGGTACTATAAACTACAGGGAATAATTAAGAAAAACGAGTCATGACCAGAATGACACAAACATGGATACTGAATTTAATGCATTTATTTTTACTGCCATGCAGATGTCTGAAGGAAATTAATACCATTATAGAAAATGAGAGAACAATCAGATGAAATGGAATGTCTTCCAATAGAAATCAATACTAGCTGCTATTAACAAGGGGAAATGGAACGAACTTAACAATAAGAGGGATCAAATTAAAGAACATGAATCAAGACGTAGAAAACAGAGCTTCATTTTGATAAAATACATTATTTAAGATGAAAAAAGAATATTGTATTGCTAGGTGATGCTTATAAACAGACTGATGTTTATTTGTATTGCAATAATTCATGCAATCTCCTCATTTCTTCTGCTAGAGCTTAGTTATAAAAAACAAAAACAAACAAATAAAATAAATAGGCTAACACAGAGTACTTCCTAATATACATAACGTGAGCTGTGTTATGTCATAGTTTTATATGAAGCTGGAATTACATATTACATGCATGCCTAGAACTAATTATTATATCTAGCCACTGCTATGAAATAACAATGTAAACTCATAATGTCTGTTTTCAAGCTGTATAATATATTTGTATAGTTTGTGCCATGCTACAGGCCAAGGTTTTAACAAAAAGTTTCCGTTTAGAGGAATTTGTCTTCCTAACTAAATAAATTAACATGTACATAAACGATAAGTGAGGAAACAAGTAGAAAAATCTATGTAAAACCTATATACAAATGTCTGATAGCTATGTAACAATTTGTGGTACAAGAACATCAACTCTTTATGTCAATAGCACATTAATTGTTTTAACAGTGACATGAACAGAGATATGTAAGAACTCCTATGCTGCAAGGGTGGCTGAAAAGAAACTAAATAGTACATAGTACAAAAAAAAAAAGAGATGATCTGAACACCAGGCTGTTAAGTAAAAGTATACAGAGCAGGAACACACATTATTCTATCATTGGGATACAAGTGTGAGTAATGGGGAGCCAATGAAATTGTTCATTGTTTTTATAAGAGATGTTACTACAGAGTATAGTTTTATGGATGATATTAAAAGCAACCAGCAAGGTGGAAACACATGATGACTGCAGTAAACAAAAGCAATATTTCCCACTCAAACTGGCCTGAATTATGAGACTAAATAGTGAAAAACAATTGAATGCGGAGGTCAGCTGCTCATTTTATAACAATAAGTTTGGTTTTAGAAGAAGAACAACAGATATGTTTCTCACTAAAAGTTGTATGGAAGAATTGTAGAATTGCTGTGGGTCTTTGCAGGCATACGACATAAATTGACTCCAGTAACAGTACCAGAAGCCATATTGTCATGCCCTGCTTGCACTGTAGATAATGCAGGTTCATTTAAAGACCAGCATTTGCAAGGTGCAGTCATTAAGAGGAGAGACTTCTTCAGAAGTGAAAGACAATGTGAGCTGTCATCCTGACTCATACTTCATAATGGTCTCACCTTGGTAGGCTTACTTATGTGTTACAAAATCACTATTTAGTGGTAGAATGCTATAAATGGAACTCACCAGAATAACTCTAAGATACTAAAGTTCTTGAGGACATGAATTTTTAGCTAAAACATTTAATCAGCTTTCAAAGTGGATACATTCAGTCTCCAACAATGTTTGTGACTAATGTTTTTTTTTGTTATAAGTTTCTTAAACATTTTTTTTTTCATTCTGATAAGCATGATCTTATGATCTAGTTGAAGAAAGCTAAAACATACGCTAAGGCTAAATGAATGACTTGTATAAGAAAAGACTAAAAGGTAAGTCTAAAGACAAAACGCTGGGAATTTGTAATGATTACAGCACTGGTGAATTTCAGCATTTCTTAGTAAAGTTTTTGACAAGCACTTATAAAACTACATTACACAAATAAACCTGAAATTATTTGGGTGTTGTTATAAAGCTAAGTTTACAAAGTCTAAATGCAGAATGTATTTTTATGGTTCGGTTGTACATCAAATAGTGACTCATTTTGTCATTCTGTGTCTTATAATGTAGATATGTCATTACATTATTTGGGTCTATATTATGTAACAGAAGAATCTCTTCTTCGAACACATAATAATCAACACATATCCAGTAAATGCTGTAAACCGCGAATGGCCACTTCCTCAAATTTTTTCCTCGGGAAAATATTCACGTGGCCATAAAATAAAAAACAGTAATCAAGTGGGGGGCTTTGCCCCCACCCCCTAACTAAATATACTAACTCCGGGATTGCTCTGCATTGAAGAAAAGGGCGATTCCCGATATGGCCAACTGAATTTTTTCCCCAAGGAAAAAATTTGAGGACATAACCATTAGTGGTTTACAGCATTCGCTGTATATGTGTCAATTATTATGTGTTCGAAGAAGAGATTCTTTGATCACATAATATAGACCCACTTAATTTCTTGTTTTTATGTCCATGTTGCTACAAGACATTTTCTTCCCAGATATCCAATGTAATTGTGCTGTGCTCTGCAAAACAGTGAAATATAACACAAGGACTCAAATACCCCTTATTGGGTACACTGTAAATATTCCTGTACCTTTGTTGCTGATTTCAACAGACTGTTCATTAGTGTTGTCCCTATATCTTCTTTCACTTGCTTTCTCTACTCCCTGCCCTCTTTAGAGTGCAAGCCAGTTCTCAAATAAGTCCTTCTTCTAGACATACCTAATTTCTGAATGGGCTGAAGAGCGCACTAGTGATTAAATTTGCAAGTGAGGAAGTCAGAGAATAGTCAATGTTCTGGACAGCCATGGTTATATCCCAAATAGACATATAGAAATATTTTTGATTGAGTTTTGAGTGTGCACAATAGGGAATCCTTTGTAAACAGAGTAGCTGGATAATCTGGAAGGATTAAGAAGTGAAACTTTGTGCATACTTTGTGCATACTCTATCTCTCTCCACTAATAAATAGCTTTTCCCCCTCTCTCTGAAATTTTTATTCCTTCCTGATTGTTTTAATTGTAAAATTAACATTCAACTCCTGTGTTGCTCTTCTATTATATCTACTACTTTCAAAAAAGTGCTCTGACTATTATCTACCTTTTTCCTTCATTACATTATTCTACATATTATACTTGAAATTGACAAAATGTAATCTGTATATTCTCAAAATTCTCCTGTAGCCTGCTAGCTGATTGCCTTATTTCACCTGTATAATACCTGTTAATAATGACAAAATGTTATATCTATTTACTGGAGCTTTTCTCCCCGGGTCTCTGCTGAAAAAGGGCTTCGGCTCAGTCAGACATTCCCGGTCAACAAATGTAAAATACAAAATAAATAAATAAATAATAAATACTTGCCACATTTCCAATACAATCAGACAGCAACACATTGAAAAGCTGGAAAAATCTGCCCCTGCCTTTCAATTTTCCCTGATTTTTAGGACATCATGTTGCTTGCTTTGCATACTCATTTGTCACTGAAACATGAATTGCCTGGGAGATAGTATTGCATGATAAGGATAAGCTGTGTGGGGAGTGGGAAGTCCTAATTGTCATGAGGGTAGGAAGGTAAGAGATGTGGGGAGGGACTATCTTTTTGGCACTGCAAAATTGAATTACCCCGCCAGCCCTCCCAGCAATTAATTATTTGGTGATTTGAGTGGAAGAATGGCTGTCTTAGTTAGCAGATGATTTTTGCCCCCCCTCCACACACACACACGCACACACACACACACACACACACACACACACACACACACACACACACACACACACACACACACACACACTTCTTACTTGCTGTTTCCCTTGTGAGTTGAGTGAACAGTGTTATGCTGCTTGAAAATTATGGTTTTGGATAGTGAGCATTGGGATGCTGACACTATTTTTTTGTTTGTGTGTAGTTTAACATGCTGCACAATTTAATAAATGAGTTGTTGTATTATTCAAGGAGTGTTTTATGTAGGTAAGCATTCTACCACACTGCGAACGTTGGTGATTTGTTTGGTTTAAGTTATGATATGGTTATGGTGTTTAATAAAGCTAATCGCAAATATCTTTCTTGTGTTGCTGTTTTTTACAGATCTGTGAGGCCGGACTAACAGTGAAGGTATGATTTTGGCTCAGATTTTTTGCTCTGCCCTTCCTAATCCCTCTTAAGACTGAAAATTTTGGGAGAATAAATAAATAATGGCAATCACTGGAGTTATAGATGCCTTTTACTTCATTAAATAGATGCTAATTCACATTCTTTTATTCTGTCAACATTTGAAGATAGTATTATTATATTTTAAAAATGTCCCTGGTTTGGGGTATTTGTCCATGATTATTTCAGGATTTGTCCCTGATTCTGGAGGTACAATACTGAGGGCTATGCATCAGACTTTAAATATCTGCCTGAACCCCTCATAATAGTAAAGTTTCCTTGTAATGCTATCTGAGGTAGATGCAGCTCGAAAGAACCAGCTTGAGCATTTCAGTATGTTGTGCATTTTGTCAACTTCACCTGTCTGGGCAGTTGTAATGGGTGCCTATCATGAGAGTAAATTAACAGTCTCAAACTGGGCCTGTTAAACAAGATGCTTAGGTACTTTATCATGCATGCCCACAGGTCAGGCATGAGTATAATGACCACTTTGCCTACATAACCTTGCTTCATAATACTTCAATGCATATACGTAGCCATGTGTTAAACAAATTCTGTGCAGTGTAGCAGTTTAAATTCACAGTTAATATAATCCAAAAATCTAGAGCACTTTGTGTTACTCAGTTTATCATTCTGTTATTTTATTTAGGTTTATAGGTTCATAGGTAGGTACTAGGCTATCTGCCCGAAAGCATTTATAAGCCTAACCAAAATGTGTTGGCTTTCACCGCTCCCTTAGATTAGTTCCCTGTGCCTCTGTCCAGCAGAGCCATTGAAGTGATCCCCAGGGTAAACTTTCTGTTTCCCATCCACTTGTCAAGGTTTCTCTTGAAGAGGGTTGGCGAGGAGCTCTGCCTAATGTAGATTGGAATCTTGTTCCAGAGCATGGGAAGTCTCTGGGACAGGAATCTATCCCTCCAACACTTCCTATTTATTGTTGTGATGAGGTTTAGATCCCTGGAGCGTGTGGCTTGAGGGGATATAGTTTTCTTTAGGTGGAGCATGTCCATCAATTCTGGGTTGGATATGGCCTTGTATGTCAGGCAGAGATCACCTCTGAGTAGGCGGTATGCAACCGAGTACAGCTGGAGTTTCTTCAGCTGAGCTGCATAGGGCATCTGCTTGAGGCCAGTGATCCTCTTGGTGAAGTACTTCTGTGGTCTTTCCAGTTGTTGCAGGTGTCTTGTAAGGTACATCCCAAATGAGGCATTGTACTCTATGATGGGTCTGATGAGTGATGCATTGAGGGGTCCAATGACCTCTTTAGATCTGGATGCAAACCCTTTTGTGATTAGGTGGGCCACATAGAAGGATTTTCTAACCACTTTGGCAATGTGAATATCAAAGGAGAGGTTACTATCTACTTGGGTCCCCAGATCCCTTATTACTTCTTCCATATTTAGGAGGCTACCACCTATGTGGTAGTTTGTGGGTACTTTGTTTTTTCCAAAGGGGATGACTATGCACTTTTTGGCATTTAGCTTGAGGCCATGGTTTTGACACCAGGTATCTGTCTCAGTGAGACCCTTTTGGAGGATATATGTGTCAGCTGGAGTGTCAATTATAGCCCCTAGTTTGCAGTCATCTGCGAACTTGGTCAGCCATTGTCCTCCTGGGCTTGCCTGTACCTCTGAGAAGTATATGCCAAACAGGACGGGTCCTAGGACTGAGCCCTGGGGATCACCACTTGTAACCGGTTTAGAGTCAGACCTAGCTCCTGCAACTCTTACCATGTGGGTTCTGTCCATGAGCCAGTTGGCAACCCATCTCGTGACGTAGGGGTTTATGTTCAGGCTGGTGAGCTTGCTTATAATACCTGAGCAGGGAATGGTGTTGAAGTCCTTTGCGAGGTCTAGGTAGGCTGTATGGACCACCTTTCCCTCGTCTATAGCCTTGGTAACTGTCTCAAAGAAGTCCACCAGGTTTAGGAGGCATGATCTGCCCTTAACAAAGCTGAACTAGGTAAGGTCCAGTGTTTGGAGGTTTTCAATGCCTCTGTTAATGAGATTCATGATGATGGGCTCCATAGCTTTGCAGGCCAAGCTAGTCAGGCTTATAGGGCAATAGTTCCTGGGGTCCATTGTGGCTCCACCTTTGTGGAGTGGAATAACCGTTGCTGTGCGCCACTCTGTGAGCATGTAGCCTGTGGAGAGGCTGAGTTTAAACAGTGTGTTTAGGTGAGGGGTTACTTCATCTTTGAGCTCATGTAGGATGCAGCCTGGGCACCATACGGTCCCATTGATGCTGTGTTTTTGGCTTTGGCGAGGGCTGTTTTAACCTGAGTGTCTGTGATTTCAGGAGCACTACATTTTTCTGGTATAGTTATGGGCCCTTTTTGGGGTGAGAGGGGGGTGAAGTTTGCACTGAATCTGTCTGCCAGGATGTTGGCTATATCGGTCGGTTGAGTGTATTTTGTGCCATTCTGCACTAACTCTGAGCAGATCTGAGAATTGTCACTTAGATTCTTGACATAGCTAAAGAATGCCTTGTGGTTATCTTTGGAGTCCATGGCAATTTTTCTTTCAAAGCTAGCCTTGGATGATTTTATGAGGGAATGTAGTTTCTTGCTGATACTGATCGGGAACGTGTTCCCTTCTTGGGATTTTACTCTTTTCTGTACTAGTTTCCTCCTTCTATTGTATAGCTTGTTTATGGCAGGGGTCCACCAGATTGGTTTGCTTTTCTTGGAGGAGTGAGTCTTGGTTTTGTTTGGGTTAGCACAATCCATGCATTCTTGTAGGTGCCCATAGAGTGCATTAGTAAAGGATTTTGCAGCTTGGACAGCATTATCCTTTAGCATGGGGGCTTTGAAACTTCCCACCTCAGTCTTAAGTAATGTGAAGTTTGCTTTTGAAAAGTTTTTCATGGTGGTTTCTTTAACCGGGGGTGGTGGTGGAATGTGGATATATAATAGCAGGAAGTGACACTGGAAACACTTAAAAGGTGAGAGCTATGCAATCATGAGTGTGTGAATCCCTCTTCACCTGAATTTGGTTTCTCAAAACATGATGGTGGAAGGACTCAAGTGTAACTTGGACAGTTTAGATGGGGAACACGAAATTAATCACTGGTTTGGCACCTATGTTTCTAATAGGCAGAGACAGCCTGTAAATGGCTCACATCCAAGGACCCTGCTTGTAAATGTTTCACCTCCCACACCCCTGCATATACTTATAAAGGGTACGAGAATTCATTGCCCCTCCAAGCCCTTAGAACACAGCAGCCTATGCAGACTTGCTCTCAGAAACTCAATACAACTATGTCAATGGCTGCACAGAGGCTGCTGTACCTACCTGAAGTAAGCCCAGGACTATCTCCAGAAGCAAACTGCCCTGTGGCATCCCAAAATAAGCAGGATATACAATAAAAGGAAAAATATAGCAAAAATAAGGAAGGGTAGTTCCCATAAATATAAAAACTCTCTCATTAAACAAAATAGGCAATTAAAAGGGCTAATTATGTCAAGCAAAGCCAACTTTGAGGATAAAATAGCCCCTCAGGTGAAAGATAACTATAAATCTTTCTTCAGCTATGTCAGAAATGTCAAGAAGAGCACACAGCAATGTGCTGAACTGGTGATTAATAAGGCCACATTCACTTCACATGGTGATGCAGTGGACCTGTTAGCGGACAAATTCACTTCCAAGTTTATACCCCTCTCGCCCTCAACCATCCCCCCAAAAAATATCATCTGGCTATAACTAAGGAGCATAAACTAGCTGCATTTGCTAAAGCCAAGAACATGACCTCAATGTGCCCTGATAACATCCCAAAATGCCTCCCGAATGGCCAAAAATAATGACTTATCAAGAACCCCGAAGTTATTATTTAACTATAGTCTTAAAACTGGCTTTGTGCCAAATCAGTGGAGAACTGCAATGGTCATTCCAGTTCACAAGGGTGGACCATTAAGAGATCCTGGGAACTACAGGCCCATTAGTCTGACTAGTCATATTTGCAAAGCCGTGGAACGAATCATCACAGAATCTATTAACAAGGACATAGGAAATAACTTGATACTGGATCCATTCCAGTTTAGTTTTGTCAAAGGAAGCTCATGCTTTCTTACTCTGGTGGACTTCTTTCAAAATGTTACTAAGAAGATGGATGAGGGGAAAACGATGCATACTGCCTACCTAGATATGGCTAAAGATTTGATACAATACCCCACTTGAGCATTGTCAACAAACTTACAGAACTAGGTATAAACCCCTTTATAACACTCTGGATAGCTAGTGGCAAACTGATTGGACCCCAAAAGTTAGAATTAGTGAGAGCACCTCCACAAAAAGGCCAGTCAGCAGTGGAGTTACCCAGCACTGTGTGCTAGGCCTACTCCTCTTTGGCCTTTACTTCTTGGATGTCAAAGCCAATGTCAGAGGCCTCGAGCTACCCAAGTTCTCAGATGACTGCAAATTAAGAGCAGTCATTGAATCCCCACAAGATGAGGACACCCTTTAGGAAGGACTAAAACAGACAAAAGCTTAGTGCCAAAGCCATGGCTTAAAACTCAATGCCAAGAAATGTATCATAGTACCTTTTAGGAAATCTTCCACCCCAGGTGACTACAATATGTCATCAATAAAATGACCCCAAATGTTGATTCACTAGTCGGGGATCTGGGAACTCATGTGGATAGTAACCTAGCCTTAGACCAACATGTGTCCAAGGTAGTAAGAAAATCTTTCTATGTTGCTCAGCATCTAAGCAAGTGCATGACATCTCGGACTAGAGTGGTCATCTCAACCCTCATTAGACCCATCACAGAGTTTAATGGCCCCTTTGTTATGTAGCCACTGCAACATCCGCAAGGGTTCATTGCAAAAAGAATATAGGAAGTAAACACAATGTCCTATGCTGATTGCCTCAAAACCCTGTCTCTTTACCTGGTATTATACAGACTTTAGTTAGGTCATCTTTGCCTGGCATATAAGGTATCACTGGACCCTGTCTTGATGACCCTTTTGCACAGCCACAAAACAAACAGTGTCAGAACTACTAGTTTAAAAGAAGTAAGTTTTGCCTACAACATAAAAAGGACATGTTTTAGAGACAGATATGTTTCTCAAAGAATTCCCATTCTCTGGAACCGGCTCCTCATCTATGTGAAACAGAGTTCCACACTATCAGTATTTAACCATAACTTGGACTAATGGATGGATAATCAAAAATTAATCCTTGGTCTGGCACTTACGTCTCTGATGGACAGAGGCAGTCAGTTAATCACCCCCTATATAAATCAGATTTGTGTGGCATGGCTAGGCTTATAAGAGCCCCTAAAGGTCGTTAGCCTAGCATACACTTATGAACCTATGAAGACAATTTTCTTTCTGATGGTGTCGTTTACATCAGCAATGAAAATACTAAACAACAGAATTTTCAGAGTAAAGTCTTAAGGAATGTCATTTATGGCATCACAGAAAACCTGAAGGATAACTTTGGCTAATGGTCTTTGCTGCGATATAATTTTCCTGTTTCTCACCTATTAGTTACCTGGTGAATCTTCTAAAAACACAGCTGTTTTTTTTTTCAATTTGCCTTCACAGGGAACAGATTTTAAAGTAAATAAACAGCATCTACTTGCAGACCAACATCCAGAGCCACAGGGAACAGCCAAACATTCATTTATTAGGGTAGTTCTAGCCTGAGTCCATTATGACCGTAACATTAAACTATAATCTTTTTAAGCCTTTGCCTTTGTCTGAATTTACCATAAATGTACCATAGCTAATTTACTTCGGTACAAAGTGGTGTATTACTTAGACATGTCACTGCTCGATTACTGAAGTACACTCCTTGCCAATTCTTTTACCTCTCAACAATTAACTCTTTAAATGATCTAGTTATTTACCCCACAATATCCACAGTTAACCTAAAAACTTCACTAATATGTGAGATTGTCTGACCTTTCCAATCATCCTCTGATTAACATAATATATAAAATCCTAACTTTCAATCTTTTCTCACAGTTAAGTCATTCTTAAAAACTGTAGAATTTCCAATGTTCTTTTTTTGTACTCCAGCCACTTTGCTTTATGGCAACATTAAAGATTCTGAAAATTCAAGATATACCTGACTAGGGCCATTTACAATGATTCAGTTGTAACTTTCGTTCAGTTGTAACTTTCGTATTGTACTTAATAAAGAGAATAATTATTGGGTTTCCAGTCACAACTGGCTGGTTAGGTGCTAAACAAATGGACTCCAAGAAATTCACCTAATGACTGAAGTCTGTGAACAATAACACTATGTAGACCCCAACAATCATATAGCCACAGCAATATGCAGTGCAATATACTGGGCTATGATTGTGTCACCAATTGTAACCATATTATTATGTGCTTGAGATATGGTTGCCAAGAAATTCACCTTAAGAACAAAGCTCAAGAGGAGAGTCTCGGCATCCATTTTGAGAATGTTCAGTAAATGGATATGGTCTGTGATCTGATCATAAATCATTGTTGTGCATTTGTGCATGGAGCTTTATACATGTACTACTGGTTACAAAAAATGTTTTTCCAGCATTGAAAGCCAGTGAAGCACTTATCAAGTGCTGTTGCACAGAATCTATGTATTATCTAATCTGTTTAAGAATTCTTGGGGAGGGTGACAAATAAGGTAAGTCAGAGACAGTTTTTAAATGGCATGCAATGTATTTAAAGTTACTTAGGGAACACAAATTCTTTTTAGGAACAATCTGAAGGGTAAACCTAGCATTTGTGACTGACTGACTGACTGACTGTAATGGTCCATAGACAAAATATGAAGCAAGATATTCAGGGAGAGTTGAGGGTGAAGGAACATACCTTGCAGGAAACCCAACCATAACTCAATTATGTGGTGTGTACACACCGCTGAAAGTGGTGCTAGTGCCGAGTCTTATATTACAGAAATGCTTTACATATTTATTGATTTTCCTGTTTTGAAGAGTAATCACAACACACCATGCACTACATACATGTTGCGATGGTTCCTGACAGAGTCATCCATTATAGGAAAGTGTTCTTCAAATGCTCTTTTTGTCCCACAGTTGAACTATTACTGGACCTGAAAATTAATTTCTGGTCAGCTACCTTACTCTGTTTTTAGTAGGAGAAGTACAACTTATTGTTTTGGATAAAATGCATTCATTTCAGTTCAATTTTTTTTCTTGCTTGTTTCATTTCTGTTTTATCAACCCAACCTGACAACTATTTATCACTATCACCAGTATTGTTCTACTTCTTGTATATCTATTTTATCTTATTTACAGTTATTTTAAAACGGTGATCCATAATTGTGCATCCCAATTCTAAAACAAGAGATGAAATTAAAGAAAAAAATATATAATTGCTTGTACTGAAAACAGAGTAATCAGTGCTGGCAGTTATATATCTATAAATGCAAGTCATTGAATCCTATTTATCAGAAGGAAACTCGATAAAATACCATCTGATGAAAAATATGTATTTGCAGATTCAACTGTTTAATGTTGCAGAAGAACTATTTCTCTCAATCTACACAGGTAGAGACATTGGTAAACAAATAACCATTACTATGTCAGAGGTCACCACATCTCCAGGAAAAATGAAAGGCTCTGAAATGCGAGGTCTTCAACAAATCTTGCTTCTTTCGATTTCCTTAGGAGGAAGGACACTTGGTGGCTTACATGTCAGCAAGTAATGTAATTTTTGCAAGTGACGTGCTGCATTCAAGGTAAACGTGGCTAGAACGACAGTCTGTTGCACCCAGTGAACTGCTTAAGGCTCAAGATTTTAAACTTAGCCCTTGCAAAAGAAAATGACCTGGCATCCAGAATATATAAAAGTAAAAATTTAAATGTGAAGAAGCGAAAACATATATTGTGCGTCAGAGATAGAGATCTCACCAATATCATACAGATATCAACTTTATATACTACAAATCACAGCAAAGTAGTCCATAAAGTCAAAGCAGGTAACTGTTTTACACTGGTATGAAATACAGTAAATGAATATAAAAACAATACCTGATGTCAGATGAGCAAGGAACCCAAAAAACACAACTGTAATAAAGGGAGGTTCCACATAAGTGTGACTTTCATACAGATGCAGTTATGTAACGTTCTTACCTAGAAAAAAACAGCAAAGGAATGTCAGTTTAAATAAACATTTTCAAGCTTTTACAAGTTACGTCTATTCAAAACCTAAGCTACAATAAGAAAATAATGCAATATTTCACTCAGAAATGAATTTCCACATGCATACAACTGTTAAACAACACATTTTTATTTCAAGGGCATGGCAGGTGCCATCCACTAGCTATGGAATTACAATAAACAACTATTATTTTTGCTCTTTCTAGAAAGGAAGATGATCCAATATCATGGAAGAGTAAACTAAAAGAAAGAGCTAACTGTGGATTTTCAATAAATTTACTTGCCATACTTTGATTTAAAGGAGAGTAACTCTTGCTCATGGGTGTGTAATTCATAAGTTCAGAGGTGATTACTGGGCTCATGGACTCAGTGGCCCTTTTTAAGCCAACCCATGCTCTCCCAAGAGCACTTGACATGATTTTATAGATAAAAGGTAATGTGCAGTAACAGACAAACAAGCACAGCCAAACTAACCTCCTCAAAAACTGCTGTAACATCACCCACAAGAGATGCCCCATCCATTGCTTCTGAACAAGTAGAAACTCTCATGACTGATTATGTACCATAATCATCCTTGTAGCTTAGAACCCTGATTCTTTGTGAAGTCATCAAACCTTGGTATCACATAGTGAAAACCAGCACAGACTATATATATATATATATATATATATATATATATATATATATATATATATATATATATATATATACCTCTATTTTGCTACTTCATGAACAATAATCAGAAAGCTTACGCAACATACCATGCAGGTTCAAATCCATTCATACAAGTACATTATTATCTGACTGTGCCATGAGTTCACTATTAGGCTATATCAGATAACTCAATGAATAGCAGTGGCACCGGACACAATGGCAACAGATAAAGTGGCATAGATTTTGTGCTCTTAACAAGCTCTGTGCTGTTTCTTCACTTTGTGATATATGCCTTATGTGGGCAGAGACTGCTACAACCTCTTCCAGAAATTCACATCTAGTTTGGGTAAAGGAACACATCTACTGTAAGTGGATGTTTTCGGCAGAACAAGCATTGCAATCTTTCTTTTTGTATATAAATGTTATGTTATTGCAATTTTAAAGGACTGCTATTAAGTTGTTAGTTAAGCAAAGAGATATATGCCACACTTGTACTCTTCCATTTTTCACTAGGTCAAAATGTACACCTTTAGCAAACACTGTATTGGAGGCTTAACTTGGTTTGTTTTTGGAATTTTTAGGATTTTTGTCAAGTAGCTTGTTTAATATGTAGGGCAATATTCATAATCTGGGGCTTTACATTTTGGCATGTTGATCTGCAAAGAGCAACATTATGTGGATATGCAAATTGCAGACTTTCAACCTGCATACCTACATGCAAAGGAGTTATTGTCAACGTGCTCCATTGCAAAAGCATAATGTGCTTAAGGCATTAGGGAGAGGGGAAGCTATTACTCTGATAAGTGGCTTTACACGTATGCGTATGAGTATGATTCATAGACATGAATCTATAATGAGCTCATTCACATACTAAGCATGTAAATATCCTTAAACTTATACCCTTAAGCAGCAGTTTTCCAGGAGAATACAGAGATGTGAGGGGAGATCAGCTGGTGCTTGTGCATACCTGGAAATATTATTGAAGGGGTCACTTGGGTAGTGTTTCATTTTGGTGCTTGTGCATAACTGGATGTTTTACTGAAGGGGTTGCTTGTCAGAATGTTTCATTTTGATGCATGTGCATATTAGGATATATTACTGAAGGGATTATTTGGGGAAATGTTTCATTTTGGTGCTTGAGCATACTTGGACATATTACTGAAGGGGTCGCTTAGAGAAATGTTTCATTTTGGTACTTGTGCATACAAGAATGTTTCACTTTGATGCTTGTACATACCTGGACATCCTCCTAAAGGGGTTGCTTGGGGAAATAATTCATTTATGTGTCAGGGAAGTGCTTGTATATACGTGGTTAGACTGACGAAGTGATGTCGGGGCAAAATAATTTATTTTGCCATTTTAGTGCTTGTGCATGCGTAATACAAACTGAACAAGGAGTTGCTGGGTGAAATAATTCATTTGTGAGTCAGAGAAGTGCTTGTGCATACTTGGACAAACAAATTCATAGATTGCAACTCCAATAGCCCAATAGGCTAAGCACCGCTTTTAACAATGGATGTTCATACTGTAGGGATGTCGGATTGTGAATTGCAAAACCACCTTATTAGCACACAACCCTTTACAACATTACTCATTTGCATATCATTATTGTTCAGGCCTTGTGCATTGGCATAAATAGCCTCTACGAATCTTGCCTTTGCTACGCTCATTTGTAACCATCAGGAATACCCCTGTTGCATAGATTTAGGCGACAATGAATTTTGGCCATACTTTATCACTGTTGAGGTTAGTTCTCATTATTTATGCAGCTGAATTAATCTCTTTTTACCATGAAAAATTAGTTTTATTTAGATGATAAGAATGCCATACCTGTCTGCCTTTCCTCAAAACTGTAGTTAAAACAGTCAAGATTCATCTTCTCTCCAAGTCTACAGCCTTAACAATTTCAGGAGTACCGTATAAATAAAACTCAAATTTTGCCTTAAAATGTCCTTAGATTATGATAACCCATTAGCACTACAACGATAAATCATTTTTTAAATCAAAGCTGCTTCAGATGCTGCTATACATCGTTGAAATGTATGGAGAAGTTAATCCTTTTATTTCCTAGTTGTAAATCTCCAGTATATGCAAAATGTACAAATATTACATATTTCACTATGGATACCACCACTATAGTGTACAGCAATGGCATTTGAAAGTTTTACTGTACAGTCATTGGATATATTCTTCTTTTACCACAGCTGGCTTCTGAGTCTCTGTAAGGCACTCTGGGCTTACCAATCTATTGACACTCTGGATAGAAAACAAAATGCAGTTTAGACCTTATCAAAACATTCTTAGCTTTAAATGCCTTTATAATAACAGTGCAGCATGTCACATAGCTAGTAAATTGGTGACCATTTGAAATGTCAGCAATCCCAATGCTCAGCCCTGAAATGTGGAGACTGAATGACCAGAAATCTGGATTCACATATAGTAAATCCAAAACAGCCATTTCTTGGCATATTTATAATCCACCAATGGATAAAGCCAAAAGAAAATGACCACAAGGCCAATGCACTCCTTATTTTATTAGGACAAAAAACCCTCTTTCGACTGCATAAGCCAACAGGCCTTAAAGAGATAAAAAACTTAAAAAAAACTTCACAATATATAATAACATCACTTAAGATCTCAATTATAAAATTAAGAATTCATCCAATAAAAACTAATGCCGCATTTAATTACAACATTACATTCTATGTTTAATCCAGCAGGTGTCAGTGTTCCATATTTTAAAATAAACACCATCTCTTTATATAATAATTTATTCTTCAAATCCAAATTATTGTGAACTTTTACTTTTTCTAAAATACTGTCTTTAAACAACTTCCATCTTCGCCTTGACATAATTCATAATGAACTACTATGGCGCTTTCATTCTTTTTATTCCTAATATCCCTGAGATGCTCCTGTAATCTATCTTTAAAAGGCCTTCTGGTTTCTCCAATAAAAAAGGTCACAGGAGCAATTTCAGGGCATAAATAATGTCCTATGTGCTACAATTATATACATCTCTATAAACATAATAAACATTATTAATTTTACCATATGTCCATACAACATGTTTTCACACTGAACAGCTACCACAAGGTAAAATGCAAACACATTTAGGTTCTAACATTAGTTTAACACTAGTTGTAGAAAAATAACCATGGACAATCATGTCCTTAATGCTATGGCCTCTTTTCAAAGAAAGAAAGGGTTTTTTAGTTAAAATGTTTTTTTAGACTTTTTTCATTCAATAAAGAACCCCAATAAAATGTTATTACATCACAAACCTTGTCTGTAATGACATTATATATAGTTACAAAGTAAATTCTATTGTCTTTATTCCCATTCCCAGTTTATACCATTGTTACATAATTCTTCCCTGTTTTTATTTTTGACATTTAAAATGTGGTCATCTACTAATAACCTCTGTATTGCTATCACAATAACTTGGGTGTCATAACCTCTTTGTTTAAACTGACTGCAGGTTCTGTACAATTCGTTAACCAAGGTATAATCTTCCTTGCAATGCCTAAAAATCCCTAATAATTCACTATATGGCAGTGAATCCATCAAATGTGGTGGATGGCAACTTTTGTCATTCAAACAATGATTTATATTATCAAACGTCCTATTTACCTTGGTTATTAATCCCGCACCTACTACACCTTCTAATTCCACATCCAGAAATGTTACTTTCCTACCAGCCTGTAAACCATTAAACTGTATACCAAACCTATTCTCTTGTAAATCCTGTATAAAATTAATTAATGTCTCTCTACCTTCATACAAAAAATGAAATAATCAATAAATCTGAAATATTTCACCATGTTTATTATACAAATTTAAATTACATAAATATTTGATTTCAAATAATCCCATAAAGAGATCATTGCACATGGGGGCAAAAGGTGCCCCCATTACAGTTCCCTTAATTTGATGAAATACTTCATGATTAAATTTAAAAAAAATTGTGAGTTAAACAAAAAATAAAACAAATCTATCATGTAACTTGCCTAAGGAGTGTCTCCTAAAAATAATTCAAAGCTTCTATATCCAAAGAATGAGCAATATTGGTGTAAAGACTTGTTATATCTAGTGTCAACTAATAGTTATCTACCTTCCATTCAACTGACTATATTTCCTCCAAAAAATCAAAAGTGTCACATATATAAGAACTCAACATAACCACTGATGTTAATAAATATTTATATAATAACTCTATTTTATGCAAAAAATAATTAGTAGTTGAAACTATTGGACGACCAGGTGGAGATAGGAAACTTTTATGCATCTTCGGCAAGCAAAACATATTCTCTATTTTCCAGGGTATGCTGATCTAGCAGTTGGTATGCATAAGTTCAAGAGATGTAAGTGTTCAAGGCTGTTGACTGCCTACAAAATATAAGTTTTAGGGAAAGAATGATGTTCGATATTTATTTTTCTCCTCTATTTTTGGTCTTTTTATTATGTTGTAGGATTCAGCATTGCAAGTTCTGACATTTCATTAGGGAACTTTTGAGAATCTTCCCTAGAAATATACTCACCAATCAAATATGCTGACAATTAAGACATGTCTCATGTATTATCCTTGGAACAATACCTGCACAATAATGTTTTGGAGGAATGAGGTTTAAGGGATGGCAGGAATTGAATGAGCTATGCTCAATAAAGTACAAGTAGGTATTGATTTACTCTGCATAAGATGGATATCTGCAAGGCTTACAAATAGGACATGGCAAGTATCATACATCAACTGGACAGGAGAACTTCTTGGTTAAAGTTATGGTGTCCCACAGGCCCATACTTGTTTAGATTGTATCTTTCAGTCTTATCTTTTTCATCTGAGGTGTTCTACTGTCTGTATGCAGATAACCTTAAAATGGGTAAACTGATTACATGTGTTAGTGATATGGCACGTCTGCAAAAGAACTTGACAAAATTGACCATTTGGTCACAGGAGAACGATATGCTGGTAAATACATCAAAAACTGAGCATATGAAGCTTGGGAGACATAAACTGAAAGGTGAATATTTAATATGACACACAGCGATTGAAACTGTAGATTCATTTAAGGACCTTGGTATATGGGTAGATCCAGCTTTGAGTTTTTCTAATCATATCAACTAATGATGTTATAGACCTATAGGGTGTATAAAAAGATGTATAAATCTAGGAAATCAGAAATGATGAAGTCATTGTTAATTGCATTAGACCCAAACTTGGGTATGGAATTACAATATGGAAAACTTATAAGAAAACAAGCATGAGTAAACTGGAAAGAGTGCAATGGAAATAGAACAAGAGCATCCATGCATGTGAAAAAAGAAGTTATGAAAGATTAAAATATCTGAATGTGTACAGTATCTCATACATATTTGAGAGGATGTCATATTCATGTATAACGATAATTTAGAGACAACTATCTCTGGGAATGTCTGGGTTGTCAAAAAGTAGTAGAGAATCATCAGACAAACTGTGTAAAATATTATATATGGATAAGAAGTGTACTAATAGCATCAATGCATGAAACAGACTACCAAACCACATTAAAGCAAACACTGGTTTAGATATTTTTAAGAACAGCCTGGACACTTATTATGGGAACAACTGTTTTGGTATTTTGGCAGGCTAGCAGGACATTAACACCTGTGCTCGAAATGTTTGCATGTATGCATGTTTGACTGAGAATGACTGGGTAGATTTTAAATGACTTATAATGTTTGCAAATAAAAATATTTCAGTACGGATTGTTTCACTTATATAGGTGTATGATTGCCTATGTCATAAGTAATAATTTAATAAAAAATAAATAAATCTTAATTTAATGCTTTGGTAAAAGCATGGCAACAAGTGAATCCATGAACATAAGGTTAAATAATGGGTAGAAGATTAAATAATATCTTTTATCTAGGCTCTATGTGCTTGAAAATTCATAATTTACTTTAAGACTACAACATTTTAAATGATGTTAAATAAAGGGTACAGGGGCAAGCTTTCTGTATTGGAAATGAATATGGAAATGTTTCCCAGGGTCAAAGTTGTACTTTTTCTTGTTTCTTTTCTTCTTTTTCTTTCTTTTTATACTTTCATTTAATTAAGATCACTACAGGTCTTAATTTTATGTAGTAAAACCAGATGAGTTTAGGAGTACAAACTGATATAAATAATAGTGTGGATAGTACTGCTTATAAAACAAATGCTGTTGTTTTAGGATTAGAGAGGTACTCTGCCAAAAGATTTAGTTGCTCTAATATTTAACAAAGCTTATGGTTAGGTCAGTTTAATATTTTTGGCATTTAGCAAGTATTAATGCACAGACTGCAGGAATGTAGGTGTGAGTTATCATTTCCTGCTGGACTACTGTTTTGCTTACATATATGCCATTATTAGAAAATCAGGCTGACTACTTCCATCACAGCAAATGGATATTATACATGTATGGTGGTCCTAATATAAGTGCGAATTCTGACTACTCCAATTTTGTGTGATTACTGATATGTATCATTATATGTAGGTTCCATCAGAATATTCAGTTAGTAAAAACGTTAAAACTATTTGCAAAATATGCTTTTTGGAGAGTTGGCCTTTATTTCACTCATTTGTGAAATTATACATAGAATTGTAATCTGTTTCTCTGGCATAGATGGATAGAGGTCTGGCTGATTTTGATCCAAAAAACAGGATTTCCTAAGAGTTTTGTGCATCTGGACAGGGAAAATAATGTGGCAATGACTGCTCAAGTCATCCTGGAGGAAGTGGGAATCTGCCCATTGCATGTCCATGCCTTAAGGACTGAAAAAGAAAACACATAGGCAAAAGGAACAATTCAAAACCACTGGACATTTATATGGACGGTATCCACATCTCAGAATGTCTGTGGCAAGGGAAGCATGTAGACCAAAAAAAAAAAAAAAGAGAGAGAGAGAGAGAGAATATGTGATTGAAAATGGCAGCATAAAATGATTAATATTGTTTAAATGCCTTGTTGTAGCACAATTAACAATTTGAACTTTTGACCTCTCCTGAACTAAGAGTTTTACGGAAAAATGTATGCAGGCTTGAGTATGTTGCTTAAATTTACAAGCTAATAGTTATTCCTTAAAACATTTAGATGTGTAATTTTATTTTTTTATCTTTTTCCACTGAGTTTAGTAAATACTTAGCAGAGTTATTTCTATAGTCAAAAGCAATGCATTCAGTTTAACAGAAAGAGACAATAAATGGTTTATCTTTCACCTACTAGCATTCAGCTGTTAACTGGTTATCTGTTCATAACTGAACCTCATCTGCATATTTATTAAGCAGGTAAGCAAACTGGCCTGCTGACTTTTTTTCCGTCATTACTAGCTATATTAAGATTCTTTAAAACACAAACCGTTTGCATAAATAGAATCTTGACTTTGAGCTACCTCAGATCATGGTTGAAAGGCCTTATGTGCTACATTGGCAGGTGCAATACGTTTGCCACCCCCCCAAAAAAAACACAATTTATTGAAAATAAGAATTATGGCATGGTTCAAGCAATCTGTAGTGAATGTGTGAAACAAATATATGATGTGCAAATAAATAAAGTAAATCATATTAATGCACGGTAAGAAATGTCAGTAACAGAGCACTTTAGAAGAAGGTTTGGAAGACACTTAATCAGTCAGTGTTCCCAGACTGAGCATGAAATGAGCCCATGTCAGTCAGTGCTCTACCAAAGTTAGCAAACATATTTTTTCCATATAAAAGATTCAGACTGAAGTGTGACATTACAAGTTAAATGCTGACTGAAATGTGAGATCATAAAATAAATCTTTCTACATTTCTTGAATTTTTGCACAGACAACACTATATGAGTTTGAATTTCAACATTAGATGTTCTTGTTTGATAACAGTTGTTGAGGTGCATGTCACTGAAAGTTTACAGGAGATAGTCCACAGAGAGTATTCACCTGCCAAGCTGAACACGGCACCTATGCAACATTTCAGGGTTCAAATATTGGCAAGACCAGAATAGCAGGTGTCTTTGGTTTGATCTCAGAGTTTTGCTTCACAAGCAAGGCACATCTGCATTATGGTCAGTCTACTGTAATCGATGTTAAGAAAGAATCCTCTATACCAAAGTCAAAGCTTTGAGTTCAGTTATTTTTTTCTTATCAGTGAAGATTCACAGTTAAGAGTTAGGTATCATGGATGAGTGATACACTCAGCCTTAGTATGCACACTTCACAGTTAGAAGCCTACAGACATAAATGCTTTCTTTTACCATAGCAAATTACAAACTAATAATTCTATAATTTCTTATGCTGAAATAATAAAATAGAACAGAAAAGAAATAAACTCCCATATCTTTATTTACACAATAGAGCACATTCCTGGCCACTGGTACTATAAGGAAAGACAACATTTGGGAAAACGCAGCCTCTTTTGTGACCCTCGAAGTTCTTCGCTCTAAAAAATGTTGACATTTATATATATATATATATATATATATATATATATATATATATATATATATATATATATATATATATATAATATATATATATAAACTTTTTGTTACACACAGCAATGATTTCCTTGATATCCATTGCAGTTAAAGGTCCTGTTTTACTACTTACTTACTTTCCCACACTGTGTATGTTATTACTACCATTGGGCCTACTTATCTATCGAAATATATATATTTAAACTTTTGACAGATGGTACTAGTTCACCGAGGCAAATGCCTTAGTTCCAGGGATGTCCTTGGGAACAGAATTGGTACTTGAAGAGTAACAAAAAAATACAGTAATAGATACAAGAATTTGCAACAGGCACAGAAAATGAGAAACTACATACGTGGTGCTCTTGCTGTTCAAACACTGCAAAGAAGAAGCAAAACACAGCACAGATACACGCACAACTGTAGTCATTAATAACATACCCATGCAGAACACATACATTCACTGTAAAACACCAACTGGAAACACTTAAATACGTGCATTGTGTTAAGAATTTCTAAAGGTTTTCAACTTCTCCTCACAATCTCTTCACTCAGATCCTTTTTCCCTGTATGGTATTGACAGAGGTTGCTTGGGACCTGATATTGTACATTCTTATAAGGGAAGCTGATTTCACATGGATCCTATTATGTCAGTTTTTACCTGGATATGTAAATTATTCTTGAAAAAGAAAAAAAAACTCTACCCAAACCATTTCAAAATATCTTAAAATAACAACATATAAGCATGACTTGATTCACTTTGGCAAAATGCTTGCAATGGCTCTCTTTACCATTTTGAACAGAAAATCACTGACAGGAGATGTTTTCAGAAATGACAGCCTGTGTGCAAAGAGCTCCAGATACTTCAGTGTCTGTCAAAATAACTAAGTTAGGAATTTACCCCAGTAGCTGACAATTTGTTTGAATGGACGTCAGGAGCTTTGATATCCAACAATGTTGTTAGGGAGGATACCAGGGGCATCTATCACTGAGATTTTTGGTTGGATATAGCAACTGATATAGGATATTAAATAGTCACAGATATGGAGTTAGTAAGTGTCTCAAGTTATTAGCAGGGGAGGAGGGTAGAATGAGGCAGGAGAATTGCTTGTATAGTTTTGAATACCTGCAAGCTGCTACTTTACGTAAACCCATCTCATTAACTTTATCTGTCCCAGCTGCCGAGGAAGAAGTCTATCATATGGCAACAGTTATAAACTAAAGCATGTAACTGATTGCTTGAAAGCTTGCCCCCAGTTTCATTTAAAGCTCATTACTGAATTATTAATCACTGGAATCCCCCCTCTCCCCAAAAATTGCAGTGATAAAATGTTGAACTGTATATTCAACCAGTGAATCAGCATAGGGTTATAAAATATTTTATCTTGACTAGACTAAAGCCAGCATTCTTAGACAGTACATGTCACTGCACAAAGTGGCATTGTATGCAGTGACATGCTGGGAGTACATGACCCAGAGACACAAGTAGTGGGGTCACTCTATGGGAAAATAGCATGACATGCGATATTGAAGATGACCACATAATGATATGGAAATAGTATCCTCTTAAAATGAGAAGCAGAAATTATGTAAATAATAATAGTAAGCATGGCAGGGTTATTCAGAGATATAAGTATAGGTGAAAGATAGAAATCGGCAGTATATGGGGCACTTCAACATTAGTAATAGAAGCAGGAATACTACAGGGAAAATATACTAGTGTGTTTCAAAGGTGGTATCCATGACATGTTATGCTTTGGATGTCCATGTCAATGCCGGGGGTTGCTTTATTTCCTAATCTGTTATCACTTTATTCAACAACAGATTATAGAACCCTTCTGTGTAGATAGGATGACCACATAAGGAATCAAAAAGAGTACATAGACTATCCATTCCAGTGAAGATGATGAGATATGTAGCTTTAACCATCAGATCATTGCAGGCATCATCTGGCATATTCTACACCAGTCTTTTATGTCAAAAGAAACTGCCAGAGAAAATCTACACAAACATAGAGATGATATGTAGACTCCATATAGAATACACCACAGCCAAGAACCAAACTAGAGAACACTAACCACTGTGCCACTATGCCATGGCAATCACTGTGGTAAGCTCTTTGTATCTGACAACAAATTCTGTTAAGGTTAACTGTTTGCTTTATGGCCCTGCTTTTCTGTGAAGTGGTATAAAACATTTGTAAAGTCCCACTTGTTCTCATGGTCATCCATGTTCACCATGATCATCCTCTTCATTATGCTTAGCATGCTGGAATACCTGTGACTTCTACTAGATGACAAATGTATACTGTCAGCCTTGCATCCTGAAGAGCAGTGCAATGTATGTATGAACATCTGCTCGCTGGCAAAACATCATATGGGCCCGTAGGCTGGCCACCTCTCCATTTTACTTTAAATTGCAGGGAAGATTCTGTTGGTAGCAATCTTTAAAAACTGAAACATACATTTTCAGAAAGGAAAAAATGCAAAGAAATTCAGGTGGAGTATTTGCTTTATACCTTATTTTTGCAGAGTATATTATTATTATTATTGATTTATTATTTAAAATCTAATTCCTCTGACTGGATAACAATGACCGTATTCCTGCTTTGTCATGTAATGCACTGTAATTATTGGTCACATTTTACAATATGGATGCATTTCAGACACTAGAACTAGATAATGAGCATCTTATTACAGCAATTTGTGTCTTCTTAATCAGACCACCTCTTGGGCAATTGGTGCATGAATTTACCATAAGTATACATCCTGACTAACAAATAAAACAAAGTGGCAGAAAAGAGCAGCTGAAGCAATCCCTCACCTTTTTAAAGTCATTAAATGCTTGTTTGCCTTCTGCATTATTCATGTGTTTTGATTGCCCATTGATAAGGTGAAAGTTTTTCCTGGCTGATTTCACCATTCATACCCTTAAGCAAGTTTTGACAGCTTCTACCTTATGAATGAAACATGCCTTACTAGTACTGTCAGCTGAAAAGTAAAACAAAAGTAAGACACAAAGGAGGCAGCTGTAGAAAATGGGAACATGTGCACAATATAAATGTCTCTTGGTTTTAGTGCCTATAAAAATACAATATTTGCAATGGGTGCCATAAAGACGGATCTTAGTAAACATGTTTTTTTTTGCTATTCACTGTGTATTATGCCCTGTATTATTGATATATACCTTCAGGCCTGCTCAGACAACTAGCATTCATTCTCTTTATATATACAAAGTGCATGTGTGTGTGTGTGTGTGTGTGTGTGTGTGTGTGTGTGTGTGTGTGTGTGTGTGTGTGTGTGTGTGTGTGTGTGTGTAAAGCTGCTGCCTGTATGTAATATAAGTGAAAGATAACATCTCAGACAAGATGCTGTCACTGAATCAAACACGAAATGGATCATGCTCATTTCACTTTGTATCCTTACAGATTTGTTACTGGCACAGGTTTCAGAAAGAATAATTCATTTATAAAGGGGATTCACATCTGATAATGTATCTTTCTCTCCCATGCAGCCACTCTTTTGAATGTCACACAATTCTGATTCGGTTTAGCAGAGTGTTACAATGAACTTATGATATATACTGACCAGGATCTGCTTTTCATTGTGCAGCGGTGATGTTCTGATTATCATTGTTTTTCTTGCACCGTTTCTTACTTAACAGTGATTCCCTGAGCTGATCCATGCTATGAAATTCCCCACAGCTATATGCATGAGAAACCAGCAGGAGCATTTCTCCCAGGTACCAATTAAAGTGAAATGCAGGGGATTCAGCAGAAGTCTAGTTTCCACTGGAAGACAAATTGCTGTCAAAGTTATTTCAGTCTGAGCTGAAGAGTACAGTTCTACAGACAAGTTAAAAGTTGAAAAAGCTGATGTGATTAAGAGAAGATAGGGATGATTGTTGCTAAGAATGATAACATTTTAGGTATCATAATCTGCACTAAATCAGAGTTATCAACAGCACATTTATACATTTCTAATGTTAAAGTGTCTTTATTAGTTTTACAATTAAGTGTCACTGTAGGAATCTGCTTCACAAATCCCTACCCATCCCTTCCATTCCTGAGCTTTCTACGTGAGAGATTATATGGGCATTATGTTATCATGCAATGGAGATGCTATACATCAATGCATGTTTTTCATAAATAGCCTATAAAATTATGTCATTAAGATGTTATTAAAATTATGGCAATAAACTGCTAGAGTGCACACATGTACACGCATGCACACACACACGTGCAAAAACAAACACACGCGTGCAAGCACACGCACACACACTCACACACACACACACACACACACACACACACACACACACACACACACACACACACACACACACACACACACACACACACACACATTCTATATATGTTTGCATTCCTTTTGCAAGAATGTAGACCATAAAATTTTATAACCTGTGCATGTTCAAATACTGTTTTGTTATTCTAACCAAGTGATAGACAAGGTGCACATGTCTATAGTTAACAGTGTAAATAAATGTGGATGTGTCATGCCCTTACACTGCTAACTTGCTACTGGGGATTTAGAGTTAGAGTCAAGGAATGGGACGCAACTTTAGGGAGGAGGAGGGGAATGTTATATTTAGGAAGTGGGAGGGTCTCAGAATTAGGGTATGACTGGAGAATTGAGATTTATGGAGTGCGATGGGTATCTTAGGTAAGGAGTGAGAAGGGAGTTTTAGGGTTAGGGAGTGATTATGGAACTTGTATTATGGAGCAGGAGAGGAGTTTTAGGGTTAGCGAGCAATAGGTGAGTTTAGTAATTTTGAACCAGAGGGCAGATTCATGGTTATGGAGCAACTAAAAGGTTTAGGTTTAAGGAGTAGGATGGGAGCTTTAGGGTTAGGGAACAGACAAGGAATTTAGGTTTGGGGAATGAAATGGAGTTTTAAGGTTAAGGAGTGATACGGCAATTTCTATTAGAGTCAGGATTCACGGAGAGCTATGAAGTATCGTAAAATTGAGTCGTTTAAAATTTACATAAGTTGGGAAGATCAGGTTAGTTTGAAATAGGTGAGCTAATATTTTAGACTTAAATGGGTTTTCATTGTTTTCAATAGGTTGAGGTATGTCTCTGTATCACAAGAGAATATGGAAATTGGTTGAGGTGTGATTTAGAAAACCACACCTCAATGAGCCTAAACTAGTGAACCCCTACCCAGGTAAAGTTAGGAACAATACAGTCAAGAATTGACCCCATTTTGAATCTATGTTCAAGCCTGTTTTGGAGGTTAAGTTGGAAATTGGAGGACATAACCCCCTGCAGGAACCATGCCAAAGCTAGTTCACAATTTTTTCGGGATCAAGATTCGCTATGTTAGTTTCAATGTTTTGTGCTGTGCAAAATCATGGTTTGAATCCTTTCTACTGTGTTTCCATAAATGCATATGACTATATATATATATATATATATATATATATATATATATATATATATATATATAGAGCCTGTTTTCAGCAGAGGCCTGGGGAGAAAAGCTCCAAAAAAGAAAAAGAAAAATGTAATAGATTTTAATCTTTGGAGAAACTTTAGAAAGTTTGTAAAGAAATTAAAGGTAGCTAGTCTAATACAAATAGGAATTGCTATATGAAGTGAGGGAGTAATAGGCTTATGGTATACTTAGAGAGAATAAGTCAGGGAAGAGAATTAGACAGCAGTAAGGAATTAAGTGAGGAAGGCAGAGTACGGAGGTACTTGTCACATTTAGGTTTCCCACCCTCAGGTCAATTTAGAACTGAGACCAATCAGTTTATAGCCAGAACAAAGCAATTAATAAAGAGATGCAAGTAAAACAGGTTGTCATTTCCTGAGATTAAATAACTGGCATATGTAAAAAAGTCTACTGGCCATGCAAAAGAGGACAGTGAATAAACTGAACAGACAAACCAACAAAAAACTGCTGAAAACAAAAAAAAAATGCAAAGTGGAAAAATGGATATATATACAGACCCCAATTTATTATAAGTGCTTTAATTTAAACATTGCCAAGCTTAACTCAAAACTGCACAAATCCACTTTTAAAACTTTTCCTCATCACATGACTCACCAGTCCCCACTAGAGTCACTAGATCTTACAGATACCATGACCAAATATTCCATTAAAAACAATAAACTACCTTGAAGTTGCATTTTAAATAGCAGAAGACATCAGAAAAGTAGTACAACAAAAGAAGGTGCCTGGCATTCATTCAATACATGTCGTGTTATGGTCATTTCCAGCAATTAAATTATTACTTTCTTATAAAAGCTTAAAAATCACTGTAGCTGTTTTTTACCATTTCATTATAAAACTACTGTTAAAATACTACAAAAAACTTCCACTTTTAATTATTTATATAAATAAATATATAGCCCAGTGTATAAATGAAAAATATATAAAAGCTGCATGAAAAGAACACACAAATATATAAAAATACTTGTTATAAAAAATGTGCAAAAAAGGAGACAGTGGCCAATTTAGTAAGAGGTCCTTAAAATGAACAAACTATTTCACAGAGACTTTCAACCACAGAGCAGTCATGTATTTATCTGATTAAAGTTAATATGTGGCAAGGTTCTTTGTGATAAATTTGCTTATATTAAACACTGACAAAATTCTCAGCAAACTTGTAGGCCCTTGTAGTAGAGCTCCTGCAATATCAAGGTCATTTGTAGTGACTGCAGGCTCTGCTGTATGAAGGAAGATAGATATAATCTGAAATTTCACCTTCACATCCATGATGCTATAAAAACATGAAACTCACTTTCCTTATCAAAGGATCTCCTGAACAAATGTCAGATTGTCCTTTTTTAGCAAAACTTGAACAATGTTATAATAAAATAGCAAAATTTGCAACCCACCTTCCAAGAAAAAAACATCATTGGCTTGCAGTCAACCAACTAAACTGGTTGTAATTCCCCAACTATCAAAAATTTGATCGATTTAAATTGGCCAAAGTCTCCTTCTTCAGCCAAACAAATGTCTAACACTGAAGACAGTAATGAAACACTGAAGACAGTAATGATCTGATACTCCCCAGCTAGATCTTATGTGTCTAAAGACACATATTTTGCTCCATTCCATACAGCAAACAATAAAGACAGTGGAGCAATGCACTCCTTATTTGCATTCACATGTTGGAATACTCTCCCATAAAACCAGACAAATCATAAATCCTAAATACTTCAAAGCAAACCGTAAGATCCCTCTACTGGTTTCCAAACCATGCTGCTGCCGCTCTTCTCCTGGCTACAGGTTTATCCATCTGCCATCCTATCTTAGTTCCCATTTGGTCTTCTGATATAAACTTCTGTGCTGTCATCTGAAGACCCAGTAGTTTATAATTGCTACAGTAAAACTGAAATGTAACTTTGTAAAGTACAATGATTACTAGAATCTATCTCTTCTTTTATACACTAATTTTGTTCCTTGTATGTGATACTTAACATTTGTTATTTTGCTTTCCATTGCATTCTATTGTATTCTTTATTGTGTTGTGTTGTATTATATTGTATTGCATTACATGACATCTTGTAAGATTTGTAAATGTAGAGCCTTTTTCCCCATGCCTTCACTGAAAAACAGCCTGTCATGGTTCTGTCAGATTTTCCTGATTAACAAATCTTAATAAATAATAAACAGCACATAATAAGTAAATAAATAAAACTTAAAATGTTATTGCTGATACCATGCATTTTACTTCTGCTACATTTGGAGTAGTCACAGCAAAGCATTTTTATTAGATTTTTTTTTAGATGCAACAATTAAAATATTCCATCTTCTCATGATAGCAGTAAAGTTCTGGTGACTACAGATATTTGGCTATATTTGAATTGTTACACTGCTACACAAAATCTAATTATTCTACTTCAAAGCATCAGGAACAGTTGGTGGATCAGATAGTTTCCTCTCCTAAAATCTTTGAAAAAACAGCAAACAAACCGGTATAAAGGAGTCCAATAAAAGTAAAATATTTAAGCACAAACTTGATATACTGCATGTAAAAGCTAGAGTTAAAAGCAAGAAAATAACTTGTGCAATATGTTTGACCTCTGTGCATACAAAAATATGTCTTTATACTAATACACCAGTAAATCATGCCTATTAAAGAGTCTGGCTTCTGTATAAGATTACACATCTTCTGTTTATTATGAGTACTGTGCCTACTATTCATATATGTATGTATTATCTACAAATCTTGAAATTTAAAGCAATGATGTCTATCAGCAGAAGTGACATTTGTATAATATATTATTTTAACTTCTTTTTTGTGTGACTAAGATTAAGACATGATCTTGTATCTTCATCTCTCAGATCAGAATTTCCTTACTACTGTAAAATAAATAAATACATACATAAATAAAAAATAAAAGGAAAAAAAGCAAGCAATGCATTTAAGACATACAGGAGCATAAATTATATTAAATGAGTTGTAATCAGTGTATTGCTTGAACATGCACTTCATAATGTTATCAGAATGAAAAAAGAAAATCTGCTTCTGCCCAATATAATGTGCTACGAATGTAATTTTTAAGGTCACTTACTTAGTAAATAGATGTTTACTGTCATTTCTGTGCTGCAAATATTACTTAGAATTGTTTTCCTAAAAATTAGGTTTTGAGTTAATAACTTTCCTAATGTCTAAAGTCATACCTGATTACATATGCAACTATAGTTTAATCCCTTGTATTCATCTTAGTGCATTTTCTTCCCTCATACATGGGAGAAGGTATAACCTTAATATTCCTCAACACCTTTTCCTTACAGTTGTATGTCAGTTCCAAAGTACACCCCCATACTGTGGAGCTGACAGACCATTCTAAAGCTAAGGAAATGTTCACCTTAACCTGGCAAATAGTGTCCCGTCAGCAAACATGTTTAGTTTCCACTGTTTCTGATGAACTACGATTAAAAAAGATGAAACATCATTCAGTATAACTATATTTATCAGAGTATAGGATAGCCATATATCACAGCAAAGGCAAAATAACAAATATATATCTCAGTTCCCTCATTATGTATAATATAGTGGTATAAGATAGATAGTTAAATGCACATTATGAACTTTTTATAAAGCACAAGCTTAAATATATATTGTAACATTCTGTTGCTACAACACAAAATGTTATAAGGCATTTCTGCTTTAGTTACAAAAAAAAAATCTCTTTTTTAAACTGTAGCAAACTGCAGCTTTTTGTTTCATATTTTACAAAATTTTATTATAACTTAAAATGTGTAACTCCTGAATTAAAAAACAGAAGCAAAGCACAATCTTGTTTTTAAGTCAATTTATTTTTCTATAACCTATCCCCATTATAACATCAAGAAAAGGAGCATGAGATAAGGGTGCACTTTTCTTGTACACTACAAGATTTGCTATTTGGATAGAGTAACTACTTTGGCATTAACAGTACCACTCATGTGCCGGACAGTCCTATTATAGAACTGCAGAGCTAAACCTTATATAAGATACTTTTCATTTGGCCCACACGCTGTTTATAACCACGTAAAGTGGTTGTGGTGTGTAGCCACAGCAAAGTTTTTTGCCATACAGGTAGGGATATGGCTTTCACAGAGCTCAGGCTATGCCAAAACACTTCTGTATGGTTGTATAGGATTCCTCCATTGGTTGATGCATGTGACTGGGTGTTCTCCTCCCTCTGGGAAAACCTGGCTAAGAACAGCCCCCACTCCATTGCTAGAAGTGACTTCCCGCATAATAGGTTCATAGGTTCATACTAGACTAATGGCTCTGGAGCCTTTACAAGTCTAGCCCAAAAAAAATTGCCCTGGCACTGTGCTACCTGATTTTAGTTCACAGTGCCACTATCCAGTAGGGTAACTGGAGTGATCCCTGGGGTAAACTTTCTGTTACCCATCCACGCATCGAGATTTCTCTTGAAGAAGTCCAGCAAAGTGCTCTGCTTGCATAAATGGGAAGCTTATTTCAGAGTATGGGCAGTCTTTGGGAGATTAACCTGTCCCTCCAGCATGTTCTGTTGATTGTGGTAATGAGATTGTGATCTCTGGATTGTGTGGAATGGGGGGGATTGGGATTTTTTAGGTATAGCATTTCAAGTAGGGCTGGGTCAGACATGACTTTGTAAGTCAAGCAGAGATCACCTCTAAGTAAACGAAAAGAGACTGAGAACAGCTGAAGTTTCTTAAGTCTGTCCATGTAGGACATGTGTTTAAGGCCTAGGATCCTTTTAGTGAGGTACTTTTGTGGCCTTTCAACTGTTGCAGGTGTCTGGTCAGTACATGCCAAACAGGGCATTATATTCGATGATTGGTCTAATGAGGGATGAGTAGAGAGGGGTGATGACCTCTTTCTTCCTGGATGTGAAACCTTTGGTTATAAGATGTGCCATGTAGAAGGACTTTCTGACCACAGTGGAAATGTGGTGGTCAAAAGTGAGGTGGCTATTGACCTGGGTTTCCAGATCTCTTATTGTCCCTTCAGTGTTTAGTGGGCTTCCATCAATGTTCCAACCCCAGTCATTGGTCTCAGAGAGGCCCTTTTGTAGGATGTCTGCATCACTTGGGGAGTTGATAATGACTCCTAGCTTGCAGTCATCAGTGAACTTGGTCAGGCAGAGTCCCTCTGTGTTGGCCTGGACTTCTGAGAAGTAGATGCCAAACAAGAAAGGGACCAGGTCCAAGCCCCGTGGGACTCCACTCGTGACTCATCGACAGTCTGACTTGGAATCCACAACTTTCACTTTGTGGGTCCTGTCTGTAAGCCAATTTGAAACCCACCTAGTGATATAAGGATTGATGCCTAGTTTGGTGAGTTTATCAATGATACGTGAGTGGGGAATGGTATCAAAGGCCTTGGCCAGGTCGAGGTAGGCTGTATGCACTGCTTTACCCTCATCCACAGCCTTGGTGACTGCCTCGAAAAATAACCAGGTTCAGCAGGCAGGGTCTCCTCTTGACAAAGCCAAACTGTGTGGGGTCAAGAGTTTGGATTTTGCCTATATCTTTGTTAATCAGGTCCAAGATGATGTGCTCCATAACTCTGCATACCAGATTTATCAGGCTAATGGGGCAATAGTTGCCAAGGTCTGTAGTTGCTCCCCCTTTATGGAGAGGGATAACTGCATCAGTGCACCATTCATTAGGGACAAAGCCTGAGGTAAGGCTGTGACTGAACAGGGCACACAGGTGTGGTGCCAGTTCATTTTGTAGTTCAAGTAGGACACAGACAGGGATATTATCAGGTCCCATGGATGCTGTATTCTTGGCTTTCACAATGCAGCTTTTACCTGTGCTGCAGAAATGGTAGGTACCAAGCTTTCTTGTGGTATTGTGATAGGTCTTTTAGGGTGGAGGTGTAAAGTTGGCACTGGATCTGTTGGCCAGTATGTTGGCTATATCTGATGGCTCGGTATAGGAGGTACCATTGTGCAATAACTCAGAGCAAATCTGGGTATTGCCTTGGATGTTCTTGATATAGCTATAGAAGACTTTGTCATTGTTTTTGATGTCTGCTTTCATAGGTGGCTTTAGAGGATTTGATAAGGGATCTCAAATTTTTGTTGAGTCTGATAAGGGATTTTTTTCCCGTCTTGTGACTTCATTTTTTTCTGCAACAGTTTCTTCCTTCTGTTGTAGAATTTATTGATGGCTGGGGACCACCAGATTGGCTTCCTTTCTATGGAGGAGAGTGTCTTGGCTCTATTTGATATAGCAAAATCCATGCATTTGTGTATGTGCTTGTACAGTGCATTGGTGTAAGATTTTGGCAGTCATGCAGCTATTTTCCATTGGCATGGGTGCCAAGAAGTTAGCCACCTCTGTTTTTAGGAGCCCAAAGTCATCTTTGGAGAAGGGTAGTCACCTTAGCGGGGGGTGTACGTAAGATGGAGATTTCCATGGTGATCAGTTTGTGGTCAGATTTAACCAGGGAAATTGACTATAGGTGTGGAGCAATGGTATCCCATGTTGGTGATAACCAGGTCGAGGATGTTGCTTCCTCTAGTGGGGGTCAGAATGAGCTGGCCCCGGGCATTGGAAATGATAAATTCCAGGAAGCGTTGGGCCTGTACATTGGTACTTGAATAATTTTCCCATTTGATGGAAAGGTAGTTGAAGTCACCCAGTATGAGAGTATTGGGCTAGACCTTGATGGATTCCAGGGTGATTAGGAACTTGGAGTGAAAGTCTAGGGACATGGTTGGGGTTCTGTAGCAGGCTATGACTTGTATCACCATCTTCCCCACTGTTAGTTGTACTTGAAGTATCTCAGATGCATTATGCTGGGCTTCCAGTCTACAGGTGCGTATATCCTTTATGAATATGGAGAAACCACCACCTTTGGAGCTTCCGGCCGTATTCTGGGTCCAAAAGGTATGGAATGAGTTGTAGCCTGGGAGTGCAAGGGTCCTCTTTAAACTAGGTCTCCATTACAGCACAAATGCCAAAATTCTCCATTTTGAGGAGAGCTTCGAGCGAGTGCATCCTGAGATTTAGACTTCTAGCACTGAGCTGCATTATCCTCAGATTGCATTTGCTTGTAGCTGTTCTGGTGGAATTTTGGTCTTTGGAACACTGCCTAAAATAAGCACTATAGGAGTGTCAAGAGCTTTAGCCAGTAGCTGGAATCTCAGGGGTGACAGATACAGGCCATCTCTGGCAAAGCATCTAGGTCTGTCAGTCATGCCATCCCAGGCAGACAGATACTGGATCCCCTTGAATGACACCATAAACCTAGCCAATTGTTGAAGTCAATCATTTTCTGCTCATACTGTGGTATTATTGTGGGTGATGGTAGAATACTGCTCAAGGTTAGGTTTAGGGTCATACCTGACTAGGTCACATAATCCGAGAGTTCCATCACAACTCTTTTCATGTAGTCCAGAGAGGTACATCTCAGGTCATTCACACCCATATGGACAATGACTGAGTCATATTTGTACTTGTTGTGGAGTGACCTGAGTGCACATGTTATGTGGCAGATCCTGGCACCTGATAGACAACTGACTGTCCGCTTCCCCTTGTTCAGTCTGGTAAGTGTGACATCAGTGTGCCTCACAACTGAGTCTCCTATGATTAGTGCATTGGGCAAAGTGCCTTAAGGAACAAAAGAGAAAATCAGCAGCAAAAATGTATCAGCCACTGCCGATGAGATAAAAAGGGAAGCAGGTATAGTAGATGTAAAAGCAGATAAGGACAAATAATTTTCAGGAATGAAAATGTTTTAATTTAATTATTGTATGTTGTACTACTGTAAAGTATTTTTCTATACTAATAAATTCAACACTAGAGGGGCTAACTTTACTTTTCCAATTTTTAGTAATTACTTTTCTGATTATAGCAAAAATAAACCAAAGAATAGGCACTTATATTTCTGGAATTATCTTAGGAATTGGAACATTAAATAAAACTAACAATTTAGAAATATCACATCTATCTGACCACAAAACTTGAATGAAGTTATTAATTTCTTTCCAAAAAGGGGAGATTACTTCAAATTCATATACCATATGCATCCAATCAGCTATTATTTCAGAATCACATCTCCAGCATTTAATTCTATTTAATTTATATATAATTGTAATTTTGTTAGGAGTAACAAAAGCTCTGTGTAAGAATTTCCAAGTGAAAATGTTTCAATATAATGAAGATGTAGTTTTAATATATTTTCTTGCATTCTTCAGAGAAATCTTCATTATTAATTGTTGAGGAGTAGTTCCAAAATTAATTGTCTAATTACATCAAATCTAAGTTAAAACTTTTATAAATTTGTGACAAATATGATTCATTTTTTTCATTGCATTATTACTGAATTCCAATAATTCGGGGAGCAATTTCTTATCTAGTTAAATATCTTATTAATATATGTGGCCCCAAAGTCTGTACATATTTGTAAAATTAACAACTTCTCAGAGTCTTGATTGTTTATGGACCTTTTAATATATCTATATATATATATATATATATATATATATATATATATATATATATATATATATATATATAAGTCCTTTTTAAGAATTGATGCCAAAAAATTAAGTTACTTTGTTGTTTTAATACTAACATTTTGTTGAACCTATGAGTTTCTAAGCTGTCATTTGTATTTGCAACTGGAAATGTAGAAAATATTAAGTTTTCAATACAATAGCTAGAATAAGTGAACTTTTGGAAAGACGAAATTATGTTATTTAAACAGGGAATTTGTGAAGAGAGTGTAATTCTATTTGCACAAAAATCTTTTAATAGCCAGATAAACTAGTAGGGACTATAACTGGTTGTGATATATTTATTATGTACTAATAATATTTCTCAATGTATTTGTTTCCATTTTGAATCATAAGATGAATTTATCCACAAAGCTATAACTTTTAAAATTGCTGAAGTGGCATACAATTGAATATCAGGGAATTATATTCCACCATTATCCCAACATTTTCTGTGCCAATCAAATTGTATTTTACCAGACAAAGATTCCACTGCAGATAGAAAGCTGAGAATCACATCTTAAGCCAGATACTTAACAAATTGTGTAAATTTAATGAATTTAAAGAATATATATAAGCTAAGGAAAACAAACCCACATCAATTTACCCATTATTCATATAGATATGGAGCATACAAAAATACTGACCAAATTTTTGTCTCAAATGCTCTTTTATCATATATCAGAGAAGTTTCAATAGTTTCATGTCCATTATTAGACCATAATGCTATATTCTTTAATATTATTTTAGAAACTGATAATTTAATACATCATAGGAGATTGCCAGTGCACATTATTAAAATAAAAGGATTCAAGGATTTGTATGTTAAATAGATCAAAACTTTCCTAGAAATAAACATGAATTGTGAAGTATTTGACATTGTCCTGTGGGACTCACTAAAGGCTTATTTAAATGGAAGCATTACAAGCTGGTATATTAGTAAAACAAGAGAATGGGGCAAAGAATTGAAGACACTACAGGCCAGAATAGACACACTAAAATTAAATCTAAAACCAAATTACCAAATCTGAACTTAAAAACTTAATCCAAAATATGTTGAAATTCTAAATCATGAAGTTACAATAAACCTGGAAAAACTTAAACTTAAGGCATATTCAGTAAAACCTTTAACTTGCATTAACTTGTTCAAAGATCAAAGAAAATGAATAAACTAAATCATATCAATGAAATTATAACATATAAATAATAAAAAAAGAAAAGAAAACAGATACTAAATGTATTATTGAAGGCTTTAAAATATTTTACAAAAATATAAATAATAATACAAATAATCTAGATAATTATGATATAGTTGAAACTTTTCTAAGGGAAAATATAAATTATAAAATAAAAAGTGAACAGATAAAAAATGATAGACGATTCACTTTAACAGAAATAAAAGATCAAATAAAGAAGTTTAAAAATAAGGTGCCAAGCTTAGATGGTCTTATACCAGAACTATATAAAATACCACTGGATTATGCAGATAAAATATTAGATAATGTCTATAGAGAAATAAAAGCAACTGCAGAAGTCCTCCCATCATGGTAATATTCTCTTATATCACCTAGTTAAAAACAAGATAAGGATCCTACAAAGTGTTCCTCATAGTCATACAGGCCCATTTCACTTTTAAATGTGGACTATAAGATGATCATGACCATTTTAGCTAACATAATTAATCTACTTATACCTAAACTAATTAACAATGATCAAAGTGGGTTTATTTTAAATAGACAAGTATGGAATAATATAATAAGAAAACATAGATTAATAGACTACGCAAATAAAAATTTAAATCATTAGTCCCTATTTAGATAAGGCTTTTGACTCAATTAATTGGTTGTACCTGTTTAAAACACGTAAAGTGTGTAATTTCTTGTCTGAGTTAATTGCACTAATTTCTGAGTTATACAATAGCTTTTATGCTTATGCTAAAATAGGCTATTTTTCTTTCCAATTCATTTAGATTGGAAAAAGGCACAAAACAAGGCTGTCAATTAACCCCTTTACGTTTTGCATTAGCTACAGCACCCTTTGCTAATAACACTAGATCCAATAAGAACATTGATGGTATCAAAATAAAAGAAAATTTCAAACTAAAGATTCAACTTTTTGCTGATATTCTACTAACAATAGAAATCTAGAGAATTCATTATAACATATAATTAGTCATATGAGTAATTTTAAAGAAATCTCAAACTTAAGATTTAATCATAATAAAACAAGTGCATTATGAATTGATAAAACAAATTAAAAGAAATCATACATATTCTAACTTCAATTGGAATAGCAATCAAATGAAATACATTTGTATAACTGTTATGTCTAATAGTAAAGAAATGATGCAAACAAACTTTCAACAGGTTGTTGATAAAATTTTAAGTTTAGTCATAATTTGGAACAAATTCTTCTTTACAATGGAAGAACGATTAATGCTTATTAAGATGACAATTCTCCCTAAAATATTGTTTGTCTTACAATCTTTAGTACTATCTCCATTAGAAAATGATGAATAAGATAAATAATATTCTACCTACATTTTTATGGCATCCTAATAAACCAAGAGTTTGTTTTGATTGGCACAGAGAGGGTTTGGATAATGGTGGAATAGATTTCTTGATATTCAATTATAAAGTTATAGCATTGCCGATAAATTCATCTTATGATTCAAAATGGAAATAAATACATTAAGAAATATTATTAGTACATAATAAATATATCACAACTACTCATAAATGAACAGTCCCTAATAGTTTTATCTGGTTATTAAAAGATTGCCTAGTACCACCCTATAAACCTATAAATAGTGTGGGAAGAAATAGCAAGGGAATTGTTATGGCTAGGCTTGTATAAGCCCTAGGGCTAATAGCCTAGTGTCAACCTATGAACCTATGAACCTTGTGTAAATGGAATTACACCCTCTTCTCAAATTCCCTATTTAAATAACATCACTTCCTTTTCCAAACATTCACATATTCTAACCATTGCATTAAAGACTTAATATTTTCTGTGTTTCCAACTGTACATACAAATGACTGCTTAGAAACTCATAACTTCAACAAAATGCTAGCATTGAAACAACAAAGTAACTTAATTTATTTTCATGAATTCATAAATGGTACTGATATATATATATATATATATATATATATATATATGTGTGTGTGTGTGTCTGTGTGTGTGTATATATATATATATATATATATATATATATATATATATATATATATATATATATATATATATATATATATATATATATATATATATATACTGTTGAAAATTTAATGTCAAAATACAATCACAATTCTGAGAATTGGTTAATTTTACAAATGTTTGGGGACATTGTGAACACAAAAATTAATAAGATACTTAACCTAGATAAGAAACCTTTCCCAACTTATTGGAATTCTTAATAAGTATTAATAATAATGCAATGAAAATAAATCACATTTGCAACCAATTTGTAAACTTATTAAGTTAGATTTAACATATTAAGTGTATTCTGGAACTACTCCTCAAAAATTAATGAAGACCTCTCTGAAGAATACAAGCAAATCATATTAAAATCCACAGATAAAACTAGATTGTCGTTATATTGGAAAAATTTCATTTGGAAATTCTTACAGTGTCTGCCAATCCTAACAAAATTACAATTATGTATAAATGAAATAGAATTAGATGCTGGAGATGTGATTCTGAAATCATAGCTGATCGGATGCATATGGTATACGAATGTGATGTTATCTCCTCTTTTTGGAAAGAAATTAATATCTTTATTAATCTATATAATCTATATAAGCATTAAACAAGCTATATGGTTAAACAGATGTAATATTTCTAAATCTTTAATTTTATTTAATGCTCTGAGTTTTGAGATAATTCTAAAAAACAGTGCCTCTTATTTTAGTCTGTTCTTGCTATAGCCAGAAAAGTAATTATTAAAATTGGAAATGAAAAGTTACCCCATCTAGTGTTGAATTTATTAGTATGGCATAAAACAATTTGCAGTAGTGAATTGTATACTACAAAGATAAGAACTTCTAATATCACACATTCATATAAATCTTGGCTTAAACTAAAGACTTGCTTGAAAACTATTAATTGTTGTTGGTATGTATAACTTTGATGTACTGACCAACTCTGGACCTATGTAAATAGCTATTTGTTTGTTTTGTAATTAAGTTGTTTATTTATTGTTTTAAAACCAAATAAAAAAAAATAAAAAAGAAGAAAGAAACTAGACATATTCTGCCTGCACTGCAGACTTTTTACTGGCACTTTTATACAGTCTGTGATCAGACTGAGGCAAGCATAATTGCCTAACTCTCTCCTATAGTCTTCATGAGTAATTATAATATTTTATAATAGCCAAAAATGCAACAAACAATGTTACCCTCACATAAAAATAATAAATGGTTTTATAATTCCACCAAGTTTATTCCATTCCATATAGAAAGAGATACAAACAGGTCATCCATCCATCCATCCATCCATCCATCACAGGCTGACTTAAATGTCTTAGTTGCTTTGCTCCATGTCACACAACCTAGCTGAGGACCATGTTCCCTTTTTTTCACCACATTTTCTGTGAGGAAATATTTCATGGAGTTCATCTGACCTTTATTCCTTCAACACACTGTGATCTTCCATCATCTTATGGAGTATTTTTGCTCCATCTAAGTATTTAGTGTATACAGTATGCATTACTTTTCTTCCTTCTTTCCCTCTGAAGGGAAAAATACACTTTCCCCAACTTTTGTTAACTTCTTACAATATATCCTTCTAACAGTCCAAATTATTTGCATCTTTTCTAGTTTCACGATTCTCTTTTCTAGTAGCCTTCTCAGCTAGACACAACTCCAACTACATCCTGAAAGTACTTACCTCAATTTCAATACCACTGAGGCTATACCCCGGCTTATTTATTTTCCTCTTTTGCACTGCCTTTATATTTCTCTCTCTCTCTCTATTTCTCTCTTAATCTCTCTCTCCCTGATTCTCTGTCTGTCTCACTCTTTCCTTCTACATGGTGAGTTATAATGACAACTTCAAGGTATTTTCTTGTTCACTGACCTTTAGCTAAACTCTGGCAGTTTTGTATTGTGCAATGCTCTGTGATGAGCCCCCCCCCGCTGTCATCTATTATACCATTCTGCGTTCTGTGATATCTATGAGGTACATTTCTTCTTATTATTATTCCTGATAGGCAACTAGATGTGACCTGTGGGAAGGGGTCCTAGTAAACAAATGTGTACTTGTGTAAAATGGAGTCAGAAATGCTTTGCATGGGTGTTTTTCTCTTCTCTTCTCTTCTCTTTTCCACTTTTTACTTTATTTCATTTTTATTTTACACATACATCGATTACTAATTGCAGGCAACTAGATATGGTTAGGCTGTGGGGTTTGATAATTAACTATGACTTTGTGCATTATCTATATTACTGTTTACATATGTTTCAGATCCCTAACTATCAGGTCAACTTTCAGGGGTGTCTTATTGATGGGGTAAATAGCTTAGGTGGATGATTTCCCAAAGAGCACTATAATGCATTTCTACATATTGAAATTTAATCCATGGCTTTGTTGGTATCTTGTAGGGAATGTATGATAGTTCCCAGTTTACAGTCCTCTGCAAACTCGGTGAGCCAGACACCTTTGACATTAACATTGACTTCTGAGAAGTAGATGCCAAACAAGAGCAGGCCTAACATGGACCCTGGAGTACTCCTCTCGTGACTAGTCATGATGTGAAGGTTGTCTCACTGATCCTGATTTCTTGGGTCATATCTGTGAGTCTGCTAGCAATCTAGTGTGTTATGTAGAAATTTATGAGAGTTTGCCAATGATACCTGAGTGGGGTATTGTATTAAACACCTTGGCCAGTCAAGATAGGTAGAATGCATTATTTTTCCCTAATTCATATCCTTGGTGATCCTCATGAAGAGATCTGCCAGTTTGAGTAGACTAGACCTTCCCTTAACAAAAAGCTAAATTGGGATGGTTCCCATGTTTGTAAGTTGTCAATGTTCGTGTTGAATATTTCCATGATAATTCATTCAATGACTTTGCATATTAGACTTGTCAGACTGTTAGGTCTGTAGTTCCCAGGGTTGGATGATAGCTCACCCATATAACAAGGGATGACCATTGCTGCCATCCATTCATCTGGCACATAACCTGTTTTGAGTTAGTTGAAGAATGCCTTAAATGGTCCTGGTAGTTTATGTTTTAGGTTATTTAGGAAGGCAACGTGGGATATTTTTGGGGCCCAATGAAGCAGTTATTTTTAGTTTTAGTGAGTGCCACAGAGACTTGCTCCCTGTTGATAGCTGGAGGAGATATGACAGAAAAGATTTCCCCGGGGGTAGTGGGATGGGAGAATGGTGAGTGAAGTTAGAGCTACATTTTTTAGTCAGTAGATTTGCTATGTCACCCTGGTCAGTGAAGATTATGCCTTTTAGCAGCAGTTCTACAAACTGCTGAGTCTTCCTTGTAAGGATCCTGACATAGCTGAAGAAGGCCTTTTGACTGTCCGTTGCCTGGGAGGCTATTCTGACCTCATAATTGGCCTTTTTGGATTTTATTAATCTTCTTAGTTTCTTCTTTAGTTGAATCAAAGAGTTTTTGTCTCGATGAGGGTTACTCTTTCTGATTTTGGCCATGATATATACCCTGTTAAGGTTAGGATTCCACCAGTGTTTTTTTTTTTTTTTTGCTAGATCTGAGCTTATGTCTGGTAGGTACAGAAGCCTTGATGCAGCCATTTATGTATTTGTAATTTGTACAGAGTTTCTGTAAATAATTCTGCACCTCTTGGTTTGGGGGAAACCATGAATTTTAACAAACTGTTGCTTAACTGAATGTAGTTTGTTTTAGAATAGCTCCTAACTGTTACAAGTTTAATTGAGTTTTCCAGGTTAATTTTTATTTTGAGTGAGGGTGTTTCTATTGATAAACATATAAAAATATACACAAAAAGCAAAACGTATGCAGAAACAGATGAGATGTATGATACAAGAAAACTGTGCAACCAAAAAGTAAAAAACAAGTACCAAACCAACACAGCTAGGGAAAAATCTCTATTTATTTAACAAAGTAAGAAGTAATAAAAGTGAGTGCTTTTGCGATAACACTATCACTTCTTCAGACTAATAAACAAGTAAAAAGCATGAATTTAAAAAGAAAGCAAGACCAATCATCTGTCATACGCAAATCTCATGAATTAACTAAAAGGTACACACACAAGCAATGCAGCAGTTGTTGTAAATACAAAAGAAACAATACAAATAAAATCTATGTTTAAAAACAACATTAATGTTTAAGCGGGCATGCTTTCCAGAATGGTTTAAGGCTGGAAACGCCATTTAAATCAGGCAGTTTCTCTGCATTCAAAAGCAAGATCCATTTTTGTTCAGCCCTTTCTGTTTTATTAGATGTATCACCCCCTCTAATACTAACATCCAAAACCTGGAGTACAAAGAACTTAAAAGTGTGTCCGGAGCCATGCAAACCAATGTGTTGTGCTAAGGCATTTGTATTGTTTCCTTTGTATTTATAACAACTGCTGCACTGCTTGTGTATGTACCTTTTAGTTTATTCATAAGATTTGCATATGATAGCTGATTGGTCTTGCTTTCTTTTTAAAATCATGGGGGCGATTTAGTAATTCTCTGTGTAGGACGAACAAAGTCCTACTCGGAGACTGCCGTCTAAGAGTATGGCGTCAGCGCATCATGCATATGCATGAGGGCGTGCTGACTCAACTCCCAGGCTAACACGGAGCATGTAGGAGTGCAGGGGGCGTGTCAGATTGCCGAGCAGTCTAAATATCCACACCCCTGCAAGTGCCTAAACCTGCAAATGTCAGCAGATATGAGCGAGTCCGCTCAAATGTGTATACCCCCAACACTACACTCCCCCACATTCAAAAAGCCCTGTACAAATGAAATAAAATGTAAAACAATTTTTTTTATTATTCACGATATAGCTGCCCATATTTGCATGTGTGTGCGCGCGTGTGTCCATTGCTTAGCTACAGTTAGCAGTTTAGACATCGAAGAGGATAATAAACCACTTATATGCAAATTAAGTGAAATAGCAATAGTGTAGTGGTAGAGCCTTCACACAAAGAGGAGGCATTCCCGGTTCGAGTCCCACCACTCCCCTTTCCATTTTCTGTAGGAAATCTGTGCATAAAAAGAATTCCTGACATTTACCTTTTAAATTTTATTAAAATGCATCGAAATGGCCTATGTAGTAGTGAACGATATTTTAAATATATATAAGAAAGTGAAACGGTCATGCATACTAATGAATGCATAAGTAACCTATCTTAAGCAATGTGAAGCACTGCTAAGCAATGTTTACCAGTATTAAGCACATTTAAAATAATTGCCTATAGCTAAGCACTGGTTTAACTAGCGCAATAGCTTTGCGCAGAGCTGCGCATCACACCAACTAGCAAAAACCAAACATGTTTGCGTGGAAGTGCATGCTGCACTAACTAGCGCAACGTCGGGCAACATCGGTAAATGTAGAGCAATGTTGGGCAAAGTTGAGCAAAGTTGGCTAAACCCAGCCACACCCCCTACCATTCAGGTCAGTAGTAAAATAAAAAAGCAATGACAGGTCTTGAACCCAGGATAGGGTGCACCATAATCACAGTACTGATCCACTAAGCCATGACAGCATTTGATGTTCATGGACTGTCAACACACATATACATATGAATCAAAGTTTACCCAGTGCTAAGCAAGTGTGCACTCAGCTGAGAACTTTCAAATCCGGTCAATCACAAATAAGTGTGGGAAATGAGGCATATTTAAGCTCCATAGGCGGGAATACTCACCATAACTGGTTGTAGCTCCCATCTGCAGGCAGTAATGGCTGGTGTTGGAGAGGGCTCTTGCTTCCGAGTGCAATGGTGGGGCATTGAGGAGTCAAAAGTGATGGTTTGGCTCCTCGTCCATCATCATGATGCTAGACTCCTGCAGGGCCAGTTCCAGGGCACAGAATACAAAGTGGAGGCCTGGAACCGTCTCGCACATGAACTCACCAGTGCCACATGCATCCCTCGGACTGGTGAGCAGGTTAGACATCACCATGCAGACCTAAAGAGACGCAAGCAGGACCAACTGAACCAATGGATACAGGAGGCCTGTGGGATGCAAAATGCCCCACTACTGAGTAGTTAGCCATGGACTGAAGTATGTAAAAATTGCTAATGTAGTCGATAGTATGGATAGGTATATGTCTCAATATCACTTCATTTACTTCACAGCTGCAGGTGCCCGTGCTGCGAATCAGCAAGTCTATGCAGATAGGCTGCTAAGGCTGCGCCACCAGGCAGGTTAGTAATTTTTCTGCATGTACTGTTATATAAAATAAGTGAGAGAGCCTGACTAAAAGTGTCTCAGCCCAATAATAAAGGTATAATAAGGCTTGAATAACCTCTCTGCATGAACTGTTATGTAAAATAAGTGAGAGAGCCTGAAAAAGAGTGTTGTAATCCATTAATAAAGGTATAATAAGTCTTGAATTATTTCTCTGCATGTATTATTATATAGAATAAGTGAGAGAGCCTGAAAAAGAGTGTTGCAAACCATAAATGAAGGTATAATACATCCTGAATAAGATGTCTGCATGCACTGTAATAATAAATAAATGAGATAGCCACTAGAAAAGTGTGTAATGTAATTAATAAAGGTATAAAACCTGTAGTGTATCCGTGTCACTTTCTTTGAAATGTTGATGTACTCTTGCAGTATAGAAATAGTAGTGATGTATTAAGCGCTGTCAACCCACACTTGGGTAGGCCCACAGAAAGAGGATGAAGGGAGTGCCAGTATCTCTTAAGCATATATACAGTCCTCAACTGTAGTTTCAAGGCTGGCATGTATAGGTAAATATGGCACATGAGTATCTTGCAATTGTGTGCACCAGAAATGTCAGTGTGCTGCTAGAAATGTAGAGGGCTGTTAAAATATAACTGATAATGTCACCTGAACACATCGAGATATGTAGACATATGAATATAAATTAAATATATAAATACGTAGCAGTAACATCTGCATCCTGGACAGTTTGTATATTAGATACAGGGCAGGTACATAAGGAACTAGCAAAACACATCCCACAACGTAATGGACATTGCCTAGTGTAATAATACATGTAGGGGATATATACCTGCAGTCAATAGGAATGTAGTGTAAACTATAAGTTCATATAAGTTGTTAATGGAGGTATCTTTTTACACCCTACTGTATGTGCATAAACAATGCAATTCCACACCTCAATGGGTATGTGTAATCTCAAAACATTTGTTGGGACATATGTCCTATTGGTTTATAAGTATCTGCATAACTTTGATGCATGTGCCCTGTTCAAACACCACACGCTTGGTGGCCTGTTGCCACCAATCATTCCTGCATGCTGTTGGAATGTCCACTGTTGTTCAATATATGCATGTGTTATGCTTGCTGTTCAACTGTTGAAACTCTGGTGTGTTGGGTTAATGGGAATATTACTGCATGCTGTTACAACTAATTTGGAATGCTGTTGGCTATATTGTCATTAAATTCACCTAAACACAGAACGTATGGGAAGGCCGGTCCCAGCTGACCCACCTGTCCCAACTCAGCTGGTGATGGCACCTGGCACCAGCAGGTCCGGTGCCCAGCCCGAGACCTCCTCCTCCATTGGCCCTGTGCCAAACGCTGGACACAGAAACTGAAATTCAATTGGCAGTACAACATACTTCGTTGTCCTCACCCCTCTCTCATGTGTGGAAGGTTTCAAAATTCCCTCCAAATTGCTAGTATATGCACAGCTGTTGCTGTTAAAGAAATGGGCAGCTATGGACCTTCGCTACACCCATCCTGCACATCCTGAGCTGTTTTCCCTACTGTCTTTCCCTCTTTGTGCCCCTTTTTCACTACTTTCCTATCTCCCCATTTTCTTTTCTTTCAAAGAAATGAGTGCGGGGGTTAGCGGGAGTAAGCACTTTTAAGCAGTAGTAAACAGGTTTGAGCGAGTGTGTGCATGTGTGTGCTTAGCTAAGTATTGCTAAGTGTCACGCAAACCCACGCAAACCCGCTTACAACTGCTTAAAAGTGCCTTAGTCACCCTGCATATGAGGGGCCTTGTTCTGCTCAGCAGCAAAATAAAACACTACTGTCAGTCCCGAACCCCGGACCTTGGACACACTAGACTGCATAAAGTACCACTAGGCCACAGTAGATATACAGCAGGATGTTGCTGAAATATATAAATCATGCATCAGAATGTGTGAATGTAAAGAAAAGAGAGGAATGCCATAACACAAAACCTGTTCTGTGGAACTTTAACAGCAGTTGTTGTGGAATTGCATTACGTGACTGTGATAACATAACCAGACATTCTAGCAGTAAATAATGTTACAACAGCACTTCACAACCCCCACACAGTATCATAGCAGGACAAACCCCACCCAAATGTACAAAATACCAGTGTGTTCAAGGTACAGCAAGGATGAAGGTAGGCATACTCAGTACTGGAATTGTCCAGTTTCATGAGCATCCTGTGATAATGTCAACAAAATAAAAAGCACAAACAGTGCAGAAGTGAGTACATTAATATCCACAGTATAGATGTACCCAAACAGTTCATGTGCCAAATGAAAACATCGCAATAACTACATATGTATGGCAGCTAATTGTGGATGTTGTAAAGAAACTCCATACTCCCATGTATCTTGTGTTAGCATTTCTAGAGTTGAGTACAGTTCTACACTGTCAACTGTGTACTGGAAGTAGCAACATTCAGGTCTGAGTACAACATACAAATAACTGACTACACCCTTAGCAACAGTTAGAAGAAGTATACCAACCTTCTGACTTACACAACGGTGTCCACAGCAAACAAGCATGGTCCCCACTTTGGAATTCTGAAAGGGATACACCTACCTGACTTAACAATTTATAGCACTGGGTTGCTATGACAGTGAGTACTGCAAGTACCACACAGCAGGCTGCATGCGATTGCCAAATGGTGGCCACCAATTGATACAGAGGCCATCACATGCACATGTGCAGATACCTATAAAAGCAGTCTGTACTTGCTGTCCACACATGCAATCATTCCATTGCAGGTATGGAGGGAGAGAGAGAGAGAGAAAAAAAAAAAAAGAAAAAGTGATGTAATGTAAAGAAATATAACAAAAAGAATATATTGAAAACAAATTAATATACTGACAAAATAAATTATATTGAAAAAAATATTGAAAAGAAATATATTGAAAAAAATATATTGAAAGAAAAATATATAGAAAAAAAAATGAAAAAAATATATTGAAAAAGAAATATATTGAAAAAAATATATTGAAAGAAAATATTTAGAAAAAATATATATTGAAATAAAAAATATATTGAAAAGAAATATATTTTGAAATAAAAATCTACTGAAAAAAAATATCTTGAACAGTAAAAGATATATTGAAAGGAAAACGTATATTACGAAACAAATATACCAGGATATACGACAACAAATATGAACACATACAAAGCAAAGGTATGTAACAGCTATGTATTCACTGGAATGTAGTAGATGTTTATGAAGAGTACTTTACATAGTTTGAATCATCCATATGCGGCAGCAGTATGTATCGATGCACAGGCATGGGAAAATGAGTGTGTAGCTGTGTGCAGTGGGATGTGATGGTGACATATGTAGTTCAGCATTAAATGTCAAACATCTGATCCATGTTATCTGTGTTCTGTACAGTAGTGTGTACAATTTCTGTTTGGGGTAGTAGCCCATACGGTTATGCAAACATGGATGTGACAGAGTAACAAATGCATGATAGTCAAATTAACGTGTAGCTTAGCATTGGCAACAGCTGTACCAGGCTAGTATGATAATTCAGCATTAGCAGCTATGTATACACCCTCTAATATTACTGTGTGCTCACATGTGACACCTGTTCATGTTGCCAATCTGCTTGACAGAGCCACGTGAAATGTAATTACCTGTGTGTCAGAGGCCAGGGTAGCATATGGCTAGAGTTCTATAGGCCCTAGCCTCTTACCTACCTATGAAGTGATACACACCCACATGTACATGTTGCAATAATCGATATGTGAGGTTGACTGAGTGTGATGGTGAATGTGTTAGTGAATGTGTCAGAGTTCGGTATATGTGTGATAGCTTAGTGGGAAACTGTTTCTGTCATGGTATTATGTGTCCTAGCTGTGATCCCAGCAAAAGATGTGTATGCAATTGCTAGGCAGAAAAAGCAGTATGCCATACGGTCTGACGTAGTCCCTTGTTGTCAACTGGGGTGTCCCATTATAGGCTAAAGCAGTACATGTATGCTTATTGGGTGTTACTGCTGGTGAATCCAACTCTTGTATGAACTGTAGTACTACCTGAAGCTATATGCCTGAACAGCACAGTACCACTGTTATGTGTGTTCCCTGTAGTCCTCAAAGATTACATACCTCAGGCATAAGGTCTGGTAACTACTGACACACAGTACTGTAAGGTACGCAGGTAAAGTTCACCTGGGTTGCCATACCTTTGTGTTTGTTATGTATGTCTGCTGTGTGTGTGGGTATGCCTGTACCATGGCCATCGGTCATATGTGTGTTACAGGATATAACTGCGTATCTAGCAACATGTATAGCCTAGTACAGTAGTATGCCACCTATCTTAACGAATGTGCACATATGTTAGGCAGGGGTCTGCCATCAATGACTAGTGTGGTATACTGTTAATACTGTCAGTGGACTTTACAATCATTGCAATGGATTACATATTTCATGATGCATTAGCATGATATATACCTCCTGTGGCTAGGTGGTGCATTGTGTCACATACAGTGTGCCATGTACTGTTGTATAGTCTTACATACTGTTTTAACTTTGTTGCTGTGCAAAACATGGTTTGATATATAGAGTGTGCCAGGCACTGTCAGTCATCTGTGGGTTGAGAACTGATATGTGGTATTGAAAGTGTGTATCTTCTGACAGCCAGTAGGTTGCTATATATGGCAGTTAATTGATATCTGTACTTTAGAATGTTATGTGTGCCACATGACTTGCTCACACATATTGTTTCATTGTCTTCTAGGGTAAAATCCCACCATCGTAACCCTATATATAGCACGGCTGAGGAAGAAGCCATCACAGCGAGCCTGGTGCAGCACTATGCACTGCTGTTCTCCAGAACCAGCCAGGACCAGCATGAGTGGTCTGCGCTGTGGCAAGATCTTGCCCATAGGGTAAATGACACAGGCATGCATAACCGGAAATATGAGCAGGTACGCCATCACTGCAGTGATTTAAATAGACATGTCCGGCAGCATGCGTCTGATATCCGCAGACAACAGCTTGCCACAGGTGGGGGGTAGCCATCCACCCCCCTCACCAGAGTGGAGGAGCTGCTCCTGAGCCAGGTGGCTCCTGGACAACAATAACCACAACAAGTAACATGTATCATCATGGAGGCCGGAGCCACCCAGCAAGTTGACATGAAACATGCAGGTAACATGGCATAGCTGTAGAATACTGTTACCTCTATTGGTAGAGCATGCTTATGTGAGATGTATACTGTGTAGTTAGACAATGTTGTGCCTAGTGTTGTGCAATACTAATAGGTTCATAGGTTCATAGGTTCATACTAGGCTATCTGCCCAAGGGCATTTACAAGCCTAGCCCATAGTTTTGTGGCTTACGCAACCCCTTTAGTATGGGGAACTATAAGAAGCTAGGAACTGGCCCAAAACGACCAATAAACTACAAGTTGCTGGCTGAAACCTCACAAAACTGGACCAACAGGCAGCTCAATGCTTCCCACTCCCACTGGTAAGCAAGGGAACTTCCTCTGTTCCAAATTAGGTAAAGATTCAGTAACAGGAACTGCAAACAAAGCCCAGGGATCAGCAAGCTCTGAAACTGGACTATTCTAGCTTAGTAAGGCGGGAAAACAAGAGATATCTTTTTTTTTTTTTTTTTCAGAAAACAAGCAGAAACAGATACAGTAAACACTTATAAATGCTATAAATCGGCTATCACAGCCTACACAAACAATTTGCAACAGTTACAGATTTTAAAAGTAACAAATTGAGAAACAAGTGCAAAAACAGAATAAATGCAGAAAAACAGTAACAATGTATCAGCAAGCAGGCAAAATACAGTTGCTAGATAAATAGAAGTGGAAAGCCACAAAAATTATACTTAAATCAGGTAAAGTCGCTTTTTTAGCTCTCTGAAGCTTGGATTACTCTGCTGGCCACCACGAGGATCTGTGCTGAGTAGGTACAAGCCAAAAAACGCGCGTTTAGCGTTTTTTATATCAGGGGGCTGAAAGAAGCTAGGAACTGGCCCAAAATGACCAATAAACTACAAGTTGCTGGCTGAAACCTCACAAAACTGGACCAACAGGCAGCTCAATGCTTCCCACTCCCACTGGTAAGCAAGGGAACTTCCTCTGTTCCAAATTAGGTAAAGATTCAGTAACAGGAACTGCAAACAAAGCCCAGGGATCAGCAAGCTCTGAAACTGGACTATTCTAGCTTAGTAAGGCGGGAAAACAAGAGATATTTTTTTGTTTTTTTTTTTTTCAGAAAACAAGCAGAAACAGATACAGTAAACACTTATAAATGCTATAAATCGGCTATCACAGCCTACACAAACAATTTGCAACAGTTACAGATTTTAAAAGTAACAAATTGAGAAACAAGTGCAAAACAGAATAAATGCAGAAAAACAGTAACAATGTATCAGCAAGCAGGCAAAATACAGTTGCTAGATAAATAGAAGTGGAAAGCCACAAAAATTATACTTAAATCAGGTAAAGTAGCTTTTTTAGCTCTCTGAAGCTTGGATTACTCTGCTGGCCACCACGAGGATCTGTGCTGAGTAGGTACAAGCCAAAAAACGCGCGTTTAGCATTTTTTATATCAGGGGGCTGAAAGAAGCTAGGAACTGGCCCAAAACGACCAATAAACTACAAGTTGCTGGCTGAAATCTCACAAAACTGGACCAACAGGCAGCTCAATGCTTCCCACTCCCACTGGTAAGCAAGGGAACTTCCTCTGTTCCAAATTAGGTAAAGATTCAGTAACAGGAACTGCAAACAAAGCCGAGGGATCAGCAAGCTCTGAAACTGAACTATTCTAGCTTAGTAAGGTGGGAAAACAAGAGATATTTTTTGTTTTTTTTTTTTTTTCAGAAAACAAGCAGAAACAGATACAGTAAACACTTATAAATGCTATAAATCGGCTATCACAGCCTACACAAACAATTTGCAACAGTTACAGATTTTAAAAGTAACAAATTGAGAAACAAGTGCAAAAACAGAATAAATGCAGAAAACAGTAACAATGTATCAGCAAGCAGGCAAAATACAGTTGCTAGATAAATAGAAGTGGAAAGCCACAAAAATTATACTTAAATCAGGTAAAGTCGCTTTTTTAGCTCTCTGAAGCTTGGATTGCTCTGCTGGCCACCACGAGGATCTGTGCTGAGTAGGTACAAGCCAAAAAACGCGCGTTTAGCGTTTTTTATATCAGGGGGCTGAAAGAAGCTAGGAACTGGCCCAAAACGACCAATAAACTACAAGTTGCTGGCTGAAACCTCACAAAACTGGACCAAGGAATCTAATCTGTAGGCCTGTGACTGTCAACTGTTGTACTACTGTAAAATTGCAAACACACAGTAGCAATGCCACAGTTGTTGCCACTGTCTGATATCCTTGTAGGTCCCTCTGGTGTGACAGCAAGGCAGCAGAGCCATGCTGGTGAGTGTGTTATACCTTTAATATTGCTAATTAAATGTGCATGTCATAGGTGAGGTGTAGGCCACGTACACGTAACACACCTATGCATAATGCATGCTGTGCATGTTTGCTGCGAGACTATGCACATCCTAGTAATGTGGGTAGCTGCCTAAAACACATACAATACACAGAGCATCCCACACAATTGTGGCAACACTGTAGTGGACATTGGATAGGCAGAGTTGATACACATGCACACAACATGCACACCTGTGTCATACGCAGTACATGTTAACATGCTACACATGGCGTATTCAGACATTTGCTGTAAGTTCACACTACAGTATCCCAAACCTCATCCACACAGCACACATAATATACCTGAGGGGTAGGTGCCTCACATGTGGCTGTGCAGCACTCTTCAACACATAACACATTCGTGTTAGGCAATGCCCCCTATTGGGCACCTCACAAACCCATGTAACAACTGGCCGTGAAATGGTGAATGTAGCCACGGTACTGCAGTTCAGATACAGCATGCTATGTGCCAGTCTGGCGCACATTAGTAGCCTTGAGTGACCACATGATGCTGCATGATGATGGCTCATGGTGCTACACCCCATCCAGTTACAGTGGCCACAGTACTACACATATCATGAATTGCTATGCATCTCAGTGTTGTGTGTGCAGACATATGCACCTATACACAATATGCATTGCAATCACCATTTGTAGAAACTGACACACATATGTCTTGTAATGCTCTAGGGTGTATAGGTCACATGACACACATTGTGTATGTGTGATGTTTCATGTTGCAGTTGTGTGGTAGCATGCCATGTCATGGCTAGCACTGGCATGTCCACAATATGTCCTACACTCATCATAACAACTGTACAATGGCTATGTCGAGCAATGGTATTCCATCAGGTATACATGCACCACTCATAGTGTGTGTATACATAGCATGCATGTGCTACACCTGTGTCCACAATTATCTGCTAAAGACACAGATGCTCTAATCAGCAATGGATATCTATGTGACACACTGATACACATCCAGCCATGGTATGTATACCTGTGACTGATGATGCACAGGACATTACAGGGCTTTTAATACCTGCACAGCAGTGTTGTGTCCATGTACACATTGTGTTCCAGGGTGAGGCCATGTACTGAACAAAACACACATGCATCAAGGCCATGTATACTTTTATTAGCAAGGGCTGTCTGCTCTCACACTGCATGCTGTTGAGCAACACGTGTCCTGCATGCTGTCATGTTTGATATAAATATTTGGCTTGTGATACTGTACCCCAACATCACACACTATTGAGTATGTTCGGGATTGCTGGTGGTGGTGGTGGTGGTGGTGTGTGTGTGTGTGTGTGTGTGTGTGTGTGTGTGTGTGTGTGTGTGTGTGTGTGTGTGTGTGTGTGTCTGTTCTAGTGAGGAGTGTATTTGTGTGCATGTGTGTATGTGTGTATGTGTTCATGTGTTCATGTGTTCATGAGTGCATGTGTGCATGTGTTCATGTGTTCATGTGTGCATGTGTGCATGTGTTCATGTGTTCATGTGTGCATGTGTGCTGACATCATGTACAGGTTGTAAAGTGTGTTTCCTGTCTCCCTCTCACAGGTGCTGATTCTGGGCTGGTTCAATGCAGCAGGGAAACTGATGTCACTGAGCATGATAGTGATAATGATGATAGGTGTGTTGAGGCACAGGCATGTTTGCCAGGGTTTATCGGTGGGCCACCAATCGACACTACACAAGTTTCCACCCCATCCATGCATACAGTCATACTGCCAATACATCCATCACCAATGCCCTTAGCAGAGGGACAGTGTACAGTCGGCATTGGCTAGGACAGTGTGGTATCCATGGCACATGCATCCTGACACAGCAGCCATACCCAGATGTCTGGAAGAGTACCACATAGGCAGATGTCCAGGGGTTCTTGTCGGAGCACTGCTGCCCATCATGCCACTGGCAGACGTTCCACAGGTCTTACAACCTCATGCATGTGCCAGGCTGTCATGAAGGCACAGGCACGTATGGAAAGGTACACAAGACAGGGACTGAGAGCAAAGAGGGCACATACCACCACCGTAATAGACAGTATCCATGACCTAGCTGGTGCCATCCGTAATTACACTGAGGTCACCGATAGACATTGGGGAGAGACATTAGATGTCCTCCACAATGTCATGTCCATGTGTCAGGACAGTGCGGGACAGCTGAGTCGTCGATGTGGACGTATGCCAGCAACATCAGCAGCTGGCAGTCACCGCGGATGTCCCTCAAGCAACAGCTGCTCCCGTAGTTGCCAGTACCAGCCCCAGCAATGTTGGGGGTAGGCTTACCATAGAACGTCCTAGAAGACCATGTGCATGTGGCTCTGGACAGTCCCAGCAGGGACCTAGCTGGTGCCATCCGTAATTACACTGAGGTCACCGATAGACATTGGGGAGAGACATTAGATGTCCTCCACAATGTCATGTCCATGTGTCAGGACAGTGCGGGACAGCTGAGTCGTCGATGTGGACGTATGCCAGCAACATCAGCAGCTGGCAGTCACCGCGGATGTCCCTCAAGCAACAGCTGCTCCCGTAGTTGCCAGTACCAGCCCCAGCAATGTTGGGGGTATGCTTACCATAGAACGTCCTAGAAGACCATGTGCATGTGGCTCTGGACAGTCCCAGCAGGGACCTGGGTCCAATGTACATCCATATACATCTGGGGATAGTACCCAGTCCGGCTTGGTACCTGATAGTGTCAGTAGCACCCCTGCCAGGCACAGGTACCGTATCCGTGACCAGAGATGGTGATCTGTAAAGCCTCGTAGGTACAGTCTCTGGCTGTCCCACAAGTACCCGTATGTGGCAACCACATGGTGGAACTGTGTGCACGCAGACACGCACACACATAATCCAGACACCTAGGACTAACACATACCCACACACATTACATCAGCATTGGCCCATACCATTATTCTTGCCCCTCACACACACACACACACACACACACACACACACACACACACACACACACACACACACGCACACACATACATGTCGATTGGATGGCTCACTGTAGGCCTCTGGCAGACCAGCAACACACTCTGTGCATATGATGAAACCTGTTCTACCTTTTGTCATCTGTGACATCGATGCAGGAACAGGCTACCATGGTGCTGATGCACAGGGTGTCTTTATAGCAGTATAGCAATGTTAGCATGTTGTCAGCAGTAGAGTGTAATGATATGCTTGAAGGTGTAGCTGAGCAGGCATAATGCATTAAAGCTATGATTGTCATTGTAGTGTTGTTTACACCAGTGTTAGTTCCAATTATATATTGTCCGCCCATGTGCCACTTGGCTGATGTGTGCAGTATTGGCAGCATGAGTGGACAGTATGTGTGGGATGTGTGTAGCACATATTTGCAGGTGTACAGTTGTGGAAATGGTGGAGGTGCACTGTCTGCATGTATGTGCATAGTGGACACATGGGCAGGGTGACATGCTCTGTATTACACAGTAACACTCCATAGTTTCTATTGGTAGACAGTATGCATTGTACTACACACATTTTGGAACCTGACTACACATGTGTGTATGACATGGTTTGACACTGTGCTGTGGGTGATAATGCTAATATCTGTCATTGTTTTGCATTCTGGTAGTATACATGACTTCAACAGCCTGACCATAACCAATCGTTAGATGATGTCTTGACAACTGACACACAGATGTAGGACACACAACAACATTTGGATCCTTCAGGTACTACACTATGCCAGTAACCAGTGGTATTCAGCTGCACCCATTACTGAGACCACTCCTGTTTGGCATATGGCTCTTTTAGGTACAAGCAATCACAGTAGGGATATGTCTGTCTACGTGTGCTAATGCATACTGTGGCCTATATTGCATTCTCCAGGTGACACACACATCCTCCACAAGGGTGTCATACAGACAGATACCTGTTGTCAAACCCATGCTGTAAAGCTATAGGCAAAACTAAGCATAGTCATCCACCTTTACGGAACATAGTATCCCCACAGTACCACATAGGTAGTAGCCACCAACATGATGATCAGGTACCGATGTGTACATGCAACCTAGTGTTACGTCATCTCTCCTTTGATAATCACATTCCCTAAGGTATTTTGAAATCCCTTGGTGGATTACATAAGCAATAAGGGGTCTGCATGCATGTCCACAAAGGTTGTTGTACACCTATAATGCATAGTCATCATTGACAGACTCAGCTGCGTTTGAGCAGGTCTGACATATACCTCGGCCATAAACCCTCACTCACACAATTCAATAGAAACCGTAATGAGTGTGTGTGACATGGATGACCTAGACCAGGCATCACTGCAGTGGCTGGCCTTGTCACAAGCATACAGATGTGACCTAAGGTCTGGGAAGCAGCAGTACAGTTTGGCAAAGATGACAACTGTGTACTTGGACAAAGCAGAGTTTACACACATGCAATAATTGCGGTAATATGTACGTATATGTATTTGCCTCACAGCTACCTCACATGTGCAATGCCTACTGATATGTCATACGGTGGTGAAAGCAAAACCCCCAACACATTGACCAACACTGCCACACACATAGAGCACACACACTCACCAAGTGCTGGATTCAACCCCCTACCTAACTATTTCATGATACTAGAGGAGTACACATTAACACGACGCTCTATACACATTACTGGGGGTTCTTTTTTCCACAAGTATATTTGTAGGATGGTGACATCATCAGACTTGACAAAGATTGGTTTACCACTTTTAAGGTGTTTTACTACTCTCCTAAAAGGTTGCTCCTTCCCAAGGAGACCACACACAAACACACAGTTATCAAATGCAGGATTCAAATCTCTACCTAACTAGGTCATGATACTAGAGGAGTACGCATTAACACAATGCACTGTACACATTACTGGGGGGTTCTCTTTTCCACAGGTATATATGTAGGATGGTGACATCATCAGACTTGACAAAGATTGGTTTAACACAATTAAGGTGTTTTACTACTCTGCTAAAAGGTTGCTCTTTCCCAAGGAGACCACACACAAGCACACACACAGTTGTCAAGTACAGGATTCAAACCCCTACCTAACTACTTCATGATAGTACACGAGCACGCATTAACACGACACGCTATACACATTTCTGGGAGTTCTCTTTTCCACAGGTATATATGTAGGATGGTGACATCAGACTTGAAAAAGATTGGTTTAACACTTTTAAGGTGTTTTACTACTCTCCAAAATGTTTGTTCCTTCCCAAGAAGACTACACACAAACACACACACTTGTTAAGTGCAAGATTCAAACCACTACCTAACGACTTTATTATACTACAGAAGTATGCATTTACATGCTGCACAATACACATTACTGTGAATTATCCTTTCCACAGGTTTATTTGTAGGATGGTGACATCATCATACTATACAAAGTGGGTTACATTAGGTGACATTAGGTGGGCTGCATTGAAGGAATGTCTAAACACTTTGGCCATGTCATCATCAAAGTGGAGTTTGCTATCTACCTGTGTCCCCAGGGCCATAATAACTTTCTCCGTGCATACTGGATTACCACCTATGTGTTAATTTGTGTGCACTTTGTTGTACCCAATTGGGATGACTATGCATTCTTTGGCATTCAGCTTGAGGGCATTGTTTTGACACCAGGTATCTGTCTCTGTAAGACACTTCTGGAGGATGTCTGTGTTAGCCATACAGTCGATTATGGACCACAGTTATCATTCATCTGCAGACCTGTTCAGCCATACACCTCCCATGCTTGCCTGTACCTCTGAGCAGTATCTACTGAACATTTGGGGTCCCAGGACCAAGACCTGCGGGATGCCATTTGTGACTGGCTTAGAGTTGGACATGGCACCAGCAACTCTGAACATGTGTGTTTGATCTGTGAGCCACCTGACCACCCATCCTGTCTCATAGCTGTTAATGTTCAGCTGGTATGCTTGTCCATGATGACAGAGTGAGGAATGGTGTGGACAATCCTTTGTGTGGTCCGGGTGGGCTGTGTGGGCTACTTTCACCTCCATCTATGTCCTTGGTAACTGTTTTACATAGTTCAACTAGGTTTAGGAGCCAGAATCTGACTTTAACAAGGCAAAGATGTGGAGAGTCCAGTGTCTGGAGGTCTCCAATGTCTCTGTTTATGGGTTCCATGACAATTTGCTCAATAGCTCTGTAGACCAGGCTGAGTAGACATATTGGGCAATGGTGTCCATGTTCTGTTGTGGCACCCCCTTTGTGGAGCTGGATGACTGTTTATGTATGCCATTCTTTGGGTACATAGCCTGTGGTATGCTTGTGTCTGGACAGTGAATGTAGGTGAGGGTCTAGTTCCTCATGGGCCTAGTGTAAGACACAACCTGGGACACCATCCAGTCACATTGATGCTGTGTTCTTAGCTTTGGTGAGGGCTGTCTTTACCTGCATGTCCATGATGTCTGGGGCTCTGCATCCTTCTTTGATGGACACAGGCCCTTTTGGGGGTGATGGGGAGGAGTTTACATTGAACTTGCCCCCCTGGATGTGGGCAATGAAAGTTGGTTTGCTGTAGTTCTTTCCTTTTTTTCAGTAGCTGACAGCATATTTGGAAGTTGACACCTACATGTCTGGTATAGCTACCGAAGGCTTTGTGGTTGTTATTCTTACATTCCTTGGCTATTTGTCTTTAGAAACTGTCTTTGGATTATTTTATGAGCGATCATTGTTTCTTCCTGATAATGATCAGTGATGCCTTTCCTTTAGTGAAGTTGGTAATATCATGTGTTCGTTTCCTCCTTCTGTTGTCTAGCTTATTTATGGGCAACAACCACATGATTGTTGTCCTATTTTTGGAGGAGTGCATCTTGGTTTTATTTGTGATGTCTCATTCCATGCATCCCTGTAGATGCTCATATGATGCACTTGTAAATGATTCTGCAGATTGTATAACATTATCCTCTGCATTCAAACTGGAACCTTAGTTTGAGAGACAGCCTTACAAGACTATCTGCAAATATATAGAGCTGAGTATATTTTTCTGTATTATTCTGTATTATAGAGCTAAATTGTTGCTTAGATATCTGTTGATTTACTGCTCTGCAAATATATAGAGATCAGTATATATTTTTTGGCTTTATAATTTGCACATTTCTCACATCTGTGTTGAAACTGTTTTTCCCCACCACCCCCATCATTTCCTGTCTTGTCATCAGCTGATATAATTGGCTTTATAGCTGGTGTGTGTGCCCTGTTAACTAACAATCTGCATTCAAACTGTAACCTTAGTTTGAGAGACAGCCTTACAAGACTATCTGCAAATATATAGAGCTGAGTATATTTTTCTGTATTATTCTGTATTATAGAGCTAAATTGTTGCTTAGATATCTGTTGTCTTACTGCTCTGCAAATATATAGAGATCAGTATATATTTTTTGGCTTTATAATTTGCACATTCCTCACATCTGTGTTGAAACTGTCCCCCCCCATTTCCTGCCTTGTCTTCAGCTGATATAATTGGATTTATAGCTTGTGTGTGTGCCCTGTTAACTAACTATCTGCATTCAAACTGGAACCTTAGTTTGAGAGACAGCCTTACAAGACTATCTGCAAATATATAGAGCTGAGTATATTTTTCTGTATTATTCTGTATTATAAAGCTAAATTGTTGCTTAGATATCTGTTGTCGTATTGCTCTGCAAATATATAGAGATCAGTATATATTTTTTGGCTTTATAATTTGCACATTCCTCACATCTGTGTTGAAACTGTTTTCACCCCCCCCCCTCATTTCCTGCCTTGTCGTCAGCTGATATAATTGGCTTTATAGCTGGTGTGTGTGACCTGTTAACTAACAATCTGCATTCAAACTGGAACCTTAGTTTGAGAGACAGCCTTACAAGACTATCTGCAAATATATAGAGCTGAGTATATTTTTCTGTATTATAGAGCTAAATTGTTGCTTAGATATCTGTTGTCTTACTGCTCTGCAAATATATAGAGATCAGTATATATTTTTTGGCTTTATAATTTGCACATTCCTCACATCTGTGTTGAAACTGGTTTTCCCCATCCCCCCTCCCTGTTCCTGGTTGTAGTTTAAATTTGGTGGCTTTTGCAGTGCCCGCCTCACTGTAGATTTGATCTAGGACACTCCCCCAGTCCCATCTCTTTAACGCATTCTACCTAATAAACCTTTTCTGCACTTGCTTTTAGTCCTTTTTAATTTAATTACATTTTTTCAAACTGTGTGTGGACTAATATTGCTACATACTCGTGTGCCATCTTGCACTGCATGAGAATTGTTTTTACTACTGCTTTTGCTACTATTCTGAAAAAAAAAAAAAAAAAACATTTTATCTGCTTTTACTGTATTTGTGTTTCTTCCTACTTTATTTTGCTTTTGCGTCATCTTAAAAGTACTCAATTCTATTTATTAGTGCTTGGTGTAGCTCATTCTAAGCCTTTTAGTTTAAACACTTGGGCTTCAGACCAGTTGTTTTACATTAAGAGGGTTTGTGGTCTGCACTGTAGTGGCAGAACAGGTAGCTTACATCCTTCTAAGTTGGGAAATGCTGACTGAGGGCTCAGTGTCTGTTATTCTAAAAGTGTATTAATTCTGGTTTAAGCACTTGGGCTTTCAGGCCAGTTATTTTACATTAAGAGGGTTCGTGGTCTGCACTCTTGTGGGAGGAGAGGCTGGACTCTGGCCTTCTGAGCTGGGAATTTCTGGTTAAAGGCTTATAGTGCATGCATATCTGAAATGCTTCTTACTGAAATTGGTACACCTTGTTTGCTGTAGCATAGACTAGATCCAGGCCTGCTGAATATAGCTTTGTCTGTATAACTTGAGCACTAATCCAGGCATTCTTTAAAGTATTCAATTGTATTTTTTACTGCTTGGTAGTAACTTGATTAAAGTGTAGCTATCATTCTAAGTCTTTTGGATTAAGCACTTGGGCTTCAGACAAGTTGTTTTACATTAGGAAGGTTTGTGGCATGCACTGTGGTGGCAGGACAGGTAGTTTACATCCTTCTAAGTTGGGAACTGCTGATTGAGAGCTCAGTGTCTGTTATTCTAAAAGTGTATTAGTTCTGGTTTAAGCACTTGGGCTTCAGGCCAGTTATTTTACATTAAGAAGGTTCGTGGTCTGCACTCTTGTGGGAGGAGAGGCTGGACTCTGACCTTCTGAGCTGGGAATTTCTGGTTAAAGGTTTGTAGTGCCTGCATATTTGAACTGTCTCTTACTGAAATTGGTACACCTTGTTTGCTGTAGCATAGACTAGATCGAGGCCTGCTGAATCTAGCTTTGTTTGTATGCTTGTTGTTTGTTTGCTTGTTATTTCCCTGGAACGCTAATTCCACCTAAAACGCGGCTTTTCAGCGCTTTTGTGGATCCCTAGTGATATCTGCATTGCTTACTGTACTTATTTCCTTGTTTCACTTGAAAGAAAGTTACTGTTTGTTGTTTTTGCATTTAAGTTACCTGTAACACATTGCACTTAAGTTACCTGGCACTTGCTCACTAAGCAATTATATAAGTCAGCACTAAAAAATTAAAAGCACTACACCCTCACAAACTCCCCTTGAGTACCTTATTCCCCATTGGCCCTTGTTTTCAATTATAAAGGAATTCCCAATACCATTCTAGCATGTCCAAAGGTCAGTTGTCAATCTCCTCTCCGGTCCAGCTGGTGAATCTGGGAATCTTGAGGCAATGTTACAACTGTCTCATGTACACAGACAACCCTCTCCTCCTCCCAACAAATTCCAACACATGCGAGAGATGCAACCATATAGCCAAACTGAAGGCTAAGCTCTCTCAACTCAGTACTGGCATAACCAGTCAGGAGGAGAAGGAAACCACACTCACTACAATTCCAGTCTCACATAGACCTACCACGACAACAAACCATACACATAATCACACAAAACATACTGAGGGCTCTAAATAAAGATCTGCATAAGCAGCAGAGACCTCCAAAGCAGACACCCAAGCAACCGCTACCCCAAAACAAAACAAGTGCAACACATATCTCACAAAGCCAGTGTGCCGAACAGTCACAGCCCTTAAGGCTAAACAACTTACCTGATACACTTGTAATAGGTGACTCTATTGTCAGGCACACTGATGTCCCGCTCACCAGGCTGAACAAGGAGAAGGTCACGGTGAGCGGCCTGTTGGGCGCTAGGATCCGGCACATAACACAAGCACTCAGGTCACTCCAAGGCAAGTACAAATATGACTCAGTCATTGTCCATGCTGGTGTGAATGACCTGAGATGTATCTCCCTGGGCTACATCAAAAGAGACATAGAGGAGCTCTCTGAGCATGTAGCCCAGGCCGGTATGACCCTGACCTTGAGTAGCATCTTACCCTCACCAAGAATTATGCCACAATATGAAGACAAGATGATCAATTTCAACAACTGGCTTAAGTATTGGTGTCATTCAAAGGGGATCCAATGCCTGTCAGCCTGGGATGATATGCTCGACAAGCCACGATGCTTCGCTAAGGACGGCTTGCACCTGTCACCCCTGGGCTTTCGGATATTGGCAAAGGCTCTTGCTACCCCCATAGTGCCTTTTTTAGGCAAGGCTCAAAACACAAACCCACCTCCATAGGTATCACAAGGGATAAGAAACTAAGAGTAATGCTACTCAACGCCAGAAGTCTAAACCTCAAGATGCATGCACTCGAAACTCTCCTTGGCATGGAGAACATCAATATCTGTGCAGTAACAGAAACCTGGTTCAGTGCTCCCGAGAGCACCCCAGCACTGCCAGGTTATACCTCATACCATGCTTTTCGGCCACAAAACTTGGACCGAACTACAAAGGGAGGGGTAGTATCTATATTCATCAAAGATACCCACACCTCCAGGTTGCTGGCACAGCACGAAGCATCAGAGACTATCCATGTGCAACTAACAGTGGGTAAAACTGCCTTCCAGTTTATAGCCTGCTACAGACCACCCTCCCAAACCCAGGAATCCCACTCGGCCTTCCTGAGAACACTGGAAAATATGAAGGTCTCTCCAAACACCATTATATTGGGCGACTTCAACTACCCAAACATAGACTGGGAGCATTACTTTAGCTCCAACACCCTAGCCCAAAGGTTCCTAGAATTCATAAACTCAAATGCTATGGAACAACTTGTTACCACTCCCACAAGAGGGGAAAACATACTGGACCTGATCATCACGAACATGGGGACTCTATGCTCCAGACCAGAAGTGTATCCCTCACTGGTAAGATCAGACCATAAACTAATCCAACTGGATATTCACATCCCGACCCCACTCCCTGCCCAGAAAACCACAGTGAAAATCTTCTCTAAAGCTAATTTCACACTCCTCAAAACCGAGGTGGAATCCTTCAAAGCCCCCGGGCCTGTGGAAAATATGGCCCAGACCACAGAATCCTTTATAAATGCATTCTATGAACACCTTCAGGAATGCATGGATCATGCAATCCCAAATAAAACCAAGACCCAATACTCCAAAGGCAGACGTCCTGTCTGGTGGACCCCAGCCATAAACAAACTATACAATAGAAGGAGGAAGCTACTACATGATAGAGCAAAATCCCAAAAAGGGAAGGCATCTCTGATCAGTATTAGCAAAAAACTACGGGCACTCATAAAATCGTCTAAGGCCAGCTTCGAGAGAAAAATTGCACAGGACACTAAGGATAATCACAAGGCTTTCTTTAGTTATGCTAGGAACCTGGGTGGGAATTCCCAGATATGTTCAGAATTAGTCCAAAATGACAAAAAATACACAAACCCACAGACATTGCCAACATCCTAGCTGACAGGCTCAGCGCAAACTCCCTCCCCCCTCCTCACCAAAAGGGCAAATATCTATCCCAGCAGAGTGCTGCTCCCCTGACATCTCAGATGCTCAGGTAAGAGCTGCCCTCTCCAAAGCAAAAAACACAGCATCAGTGTGACTAGACGGTGTCCCGGGCTGCGTCCTACATGAACTCCAAGAAGAGCTAAACCCAAACATAAAACTACTGTTCAATCTCAGCCTTACTACAGGATATGTACCCAAAGAGTGGCGTACAGCAACAGTAGTCCCTCTCCACAAAAGTGGTGCCTCAACGGACCCTGGAAACTATCGCCCCATAAGCCTGACTAGCTTGGTCTGCAAAGCTATGGAAAGGGTCATCATGGACCTCATAAATAAAGATATTGGGGACCTACAGACACTGGATCCTACCCAGTTCGGCTTTGTTAAGGGCAGATCCTGCCTCTTAAACCTGGTCAACTTCTTTGAAACTGTCACCAAGGCTCACTCCAAACCAGTTACAAGTGGCATCCCACAAGGCTCAGTCCTGGGACCTCTCTTGTTCGGTATAAATTTCTCGGAGGTACAGGCCAACACGGAAGGACTGTGGCTGACCAAGTTCGCAGATGACTGTAAACTGGGCACCATAATCGACTCTCCAGCCGACACAAGTATCCTCCAAAAGGGCCTCATAGAAACAGACAATGAGCCATGGCCTCAAGCTAAACGCCAAAAAGTGTATAGTCATCCCCTTTGGCAAAAACAAAGGGCCCACAAATTACCACATAGGTGGTAATCCATTAAGTACAGAAGAAGTAATTAGGGACCTGGGGACCCAAGTTGATAGAAATCTCTCATTTGACAACCACGTGGCCAAAGTGGTTAGAAAAACATTTTATATAGCCCACCTAATCATGAAGGGATTCACATCTAGATCAGGGGAGGTCATCGTGCCTCTTTACTCATCCCTCATCAGGCCCAATTTCAAGTACAATGCCTCTTTTGGGATGTACCTTACCAAACACCTGCAGCAACTGGAAAGACCCCAAAAGTACCTCACCAAGAGGATCAAAGGGCTCAAACAGATGCCATATGCTGCCCGGTTAAAGAAACTCCAGCTTTACTCAGTGGCATACCGCCTGCTCAGAGGCGATCTTTGCCTGACGTATAAAGCCATGTCCAACCTGGAATTAAGGGACATGCTGCACCTCAAAAAATCCAAATCCCATCGAGCTATGCGCTCGAGAGACTTGAACCTCAGCTCTGAAATAAATAGGACATGCTGGAGGGACAGATTTATAACCCAGAGGCTCCCTTCACTCTGGAATAAAATCCCAGTCCAGGTTAGGCAGAGTCCCTCATTGACTCTCTTCAAGAGGAATCTTGATGAGTGGATGGGAGATCATAGGTTTACCCCGGGTATCACTTCTGTGTCACTGTTAGACAGAGGCACAGTATACTAACTTCGAAAAAGGGCATAGCAAAATTAATTTAAAATGGGTGGCGAAAGCCAAACATACTCTGGTTAGGCTTATAAATGCCCTAGGGCAGATAGCCTAGTATGAACCTATGAACCTATAGCAAGAGGGCTTTGGAACGCTCAACTTTGGTCTTGGGAAGTGTGCAGTTTGCATTTGAAAATGTCTTCACAGTGGTTTCATTGACTGGGTGGGGGGGTGGTGGATGTGGATGTCCAGTGTGGTTACTTCATGATCTGATATTACCAGCGAGGGGTTTATCTCTGTAGTGGAACACTGGTACCCCACGTTGGTGATGATCATGTACAATATGTTGTCACCTCTAGTGGGTGTGGTGACCAGCTATTCCAGAGTGTTAGGGTTTTTAAACTCTAGGAAACATTGAGCAAAGGGCGTTGTACATGACTAATTCCACCACTCACTGTTTGGGTAGTTGTAATCTCCTCATATAATGGTGTTTGATAGGACCTTTATACTTTCCACTGTTCTCAGGAATACTGAGTGAGGTTCCTGAAACAAGGTACGTGATCTTTAGCAGGCTACAATCTGATGGGCAGCTTTGGCCAATGTTAGTTGCACTTGCATGGTCTCCTAGGCCTCATGCTGTGCCACTAACCTGAAGGTGTGGGTATCCATAAGGTAAATGGGTACACCCCTTCCTTTTGTATTTCACTCATGGTTTTGGGTCCAAAGGTCGGAGGGATTGTGAGTGTTTTACGTGGAGCATATCCAACAGATTTGTGTTTAATATAGCTTTGTATGTTAGGCAGTGAACACCTCTGAGTAGGCGATATGCAAGGGAGTATGGATGGAGCATTTTGAGATGGTCTGTGTATGGCATGTATTACAGGCTGCTAATGCTCTTTGTACGGTATTGCTGCTGGCTTTCCAGTTGTTGTAGTTGTCTTGTGAGGTACATAGCAGCAGTGGTGTTGTACTCTATTATAGTTCTTGTGAGTGATGAGTAGAGGGGAACATTGTCCTCTTCTATTCTGCATGAGATACATTCTGTGATGTGATGTGCCACATAGGAGGGTTTCCTGACTACTGTGGGAATGTGATTATCACAGTTGTATCCACTGTCCACCTGTGACCCAAGGTCTCTTGGCACACTTTCAGTGGGAAGTATACTAACACCTCTGTTGTAGTTCTTGGCTACAGAGTTTTTAACAAAGGGGATGACAATGCACCTTTTGGCATTGAGCTAGAGCCCATGGCTTTGACAGCAGCCATCTGTCTCAGTGAGGCCCTTTTGTAGGATGTCCACATCTTTTGTGTTTACAATTATGGCTCCTAGTTTGCAGTCCTCTGGAAAGTTCAGCAGCCACAGACCTGTCATGTTAATGTTTACTTCAGGGAAGTAGATACTACACAGCCTGGGAAGTTATCTGGTCCCATGGCTGCTGTGGTACTGGCTTTGGAGAGTGTTTATTACCTGTGCGGCCGTGATGACAGCAACTTTGAAGTGGTCCATTATAGAGATGTGCTCCTTGATGGGTAAGTGGGGGGGGGTGAAGTTAACAGTGATCCTATCTGCCAGGATGTTGGCAACATCAGTTGGCTCTGTACATTTACTGCCATTGAGCTGTAACTCAGAACAGATCTGAGTGTAACCATGACATGAACCTGTCTGTTGGGCAGAGATCTCCTGAGTAGACAGTATGCAACAGAGTGCAGATTGGGTTACATTCAGTCTTGTTGCATGGGGTGACTATTTGAGGCCAGTAATCCTCTTGTTAAGGTACTTCATTGGTCTTTCTAGCTGCTGAACGTGTCTAGTCGGATTCATCGCAAGTGTGTTGTGGTACTCTCTGACAGGTCTGATGACTGCTGAGTAGTGGGAACCTCCTTTGACCTACATGCACAGACCTTGGCAATTTGTGTGTACACATAGCATGACTTTCCAACTACTTTGTGAATGTGTTTCTGGAAGTAGAGATGACGATCCACATTTGTCCATAGATCCCTTATTATCACATCCGTATTTAGCCTAAGTGTGTAAGCATGCCCAGTATGACCTTTCAGTATGTTGCTGCCTCTCATTTGCTTTGTTTCTCTAAGTGTGTGAGCATGCCCAGTATGACCTTTCAGTGTGATGCTGAATGGCATCCACTACATTTGATGGAGTGTGTGAGCACCCTCGGTATAGACATTTATACTATATGTGTATGGAAAATCAAGTTGTATTTTTACAGCAGGGGTCACCTTTGTGTCATAGATCAACAGGGATCATGCTGTGCCTGCAGGGCTTCCATGCAACACTTTGCATAGACTTATCAACATTTCTACATACAGGGGTGACAGCTATTCTTTGTACATTTCTACCCGGGGGCACACCTGGTTGTTACTGTGGGTGTACATAGGATGTGGGTTTCACCTGACACTTATACACATTTGCTATGCCTGCACTGCTATGTACAGGACACCTTTTCAGTCTGTACTGTTGCCTATCGTAGTGGCTTGTGGCATACTACTGTACTACAGATGTTAGCTTCCAATGTCACGTATATTACACTGCGACTTCATAGCCTACACAACCCACATCACACCGCCTAGCCTGATATTCTCTATCTGCATAGGCGTGTGGGGGAGGTTACCCATTTGCCTCTTTAGGGGCATGATACTGCATTTCTTTGTGTTTGCATTAGTGCACAATTGTCCTGCTGTGTCTGTGCCACTGAAATGCTATCATGGCTTAGTGGTTCATTACTGTGACTATAGTGCACAGTATCCTGGGTTCGAGCCCTGTCATTGCTTTTTATTTTCATGCTGGGCAGTCCAGACTGCTTAGGGAACAGTAAAGCAGATATGAGCATGTTTAACTGACTTTGGTCAACTTTGCCCAACCTTGCCCAACATTGCTCAACGTTGCCCGATCCGCTAGTTGGCACGAGCAATTTTGTTTACATATACTAGATATTGGTAAAAGCTGCTTAGCACTGCTTTATATTACTTAAAACATGGCAATCATGCCTCAGGTGGTGCTGCAGGGCTGCCTATGTCGGATGCACATACTACACTCCCTATTCATGTTTGGAAACAGGTAGTGTCAAGTTAGGCATCCCTATTATTTTATGTGCAGGTCAGAGGGAGGTATCATTTCCAGGGTTCCTACTGAGCCAATGTATGGGCTATGCGTTGCCTCTTTGCCAAGGCCAAGGCATACTGGGCATGCCTCCTTTTGCCTACTGGGGCAGGCTCAAGTTGTTCCTCCTCTGAGTCATGCTGTGCCTGTGCAGGCCTTGGCAATGGTGGGGGGGGGTGTTTGGCCCTGCCCCATGCTGTTCCTGCTGCAGCTGTTTTCGCAGGATCATATTGTGTAGCATGACACATACCATGACAATTTGGGTACATGTAGTTGGTGAGTACTGCAAGGCTCCACCAGATTTGTCCAGGCAATGGAACCGTGACTTGAGCATCCCAAACACACACTCGATAACATGTGTTTGTGCATGTGCCTCATTACGGAGTTCAGGTGTGTGTGCATTTCTAATAGGTGTCATCAGCCACGACTCCAGTGCGTATCCAGCATCCCCCACTAGGTGACCGTCAGGGATGTCCCCATTGGCAAATGTCTGGTACAGCTGCGACAGATGCCAGATATGGGAATCGTGGTAGCTTCCAGGGCAGCCAGCACACACATTCCCTGGGCATTACACATAACCTGGCAGTTCATGGAGTGGAAGCCCTTGTGGTTGATGTAGGCCCTACCCCGGCTCACTGGCTGGTGCTTTGATGTGTATGTGCATGCAGTCAATTGCACCACTATCTCAGGGTATTCCGCTATTTGATGGAAAAGACGCATGTTGCTGGCCAATACCTCACGGGAATTGGAGAAAATATACATGATCACCAACATGTGCTGACATGGCATTCAGGAACTGGTGCAGTACCCTGGATGCTGATGCCTGTGAAATCTCCATCATATCACCAGTTGGTCTCTGTAAGGTACCTGTTGCTAGTATTCATAGGCCAACACATACCTTGGTTTCCAATGGGATGGGTTCCCCTCTGTTGGTTCTGTGTGTGAGGCGTGGCCTGCTCAGCTCAACAATTTGCTTCAGGAGCTCTCTGTCCACTTTATAGCGCTCCACTATCTCCAGTTCATGTAGCCCCTGGTAGGTTACTCTGGGTCTGTACACTCTTCTCCGTCTCCTCACTGTGGGTTGCTCAGCAGCATTCGCAAAGGCACCACCCTCAGCATCTTGCACATATCGCCTTATAATAGCAATGGCAGCCCGTAACATTTTTCTGTCTCAGTTAGGCTTTTTAAGTTTTCACTTCTCTTTGTAGATTGCAGTGTTGTAGTGTTTCTGAGAAAAACATGGGGGAATGTTGTTTGCAGAGTTTTAAGTGCTGGGCTGGGCTGGGCTAGTGTACTGCCTGTGTAATTGGCTGATTCTGATTGATTTCACCTGGCAGCTCTGCTAGTTCTCCTTGGTTAACTTCCTGCTACTTCCTTTCCTTCCTTCTCCCATTTCTGTTTCCACAGGTGGCAGCACCGTGCAAACAAGTGCAAACATGCGCAAACGAGCACACACAGGCTTACACAGGCTTACACGGGCTTAGGCAGGTGCACATTCATGCATACAGGCTTAGACAGCCTTACACAGGCTTAGACGGGCGCACACATGCGCACACCAGCTTAGACGGGTTTACTGGTGCGCACACGCACGCACACAGTGTAAGCAGCTTTTCAAGAAATTTCAGTGATAGCCATGGCGAACACCTTCGTTTTCTGGGTTTCAGTTTAGACAACTGTAGATGTGCCTCTTCCAGTCCTGAGGAACTCACAGCAAACACATGCCACTCTGCTCCAATAAGCTTAAAGTCTTTTTGATACATACCCCCTCATGATGTCACCTATCTTCTACTCTGTTACTCCCCAATCCTACTCTTACACTCTAGGGACATGGTTCACATGGCAGGGAAATTTGGGATTCACTATCCTTATACTCATTTGTATAGGATTGCCTACTAATGCTTGGTTACATCTCTCAGACTGAGCTTCCCCCCTTAGCAACCACTACTCAGTAGCCATGTTGTCTTCAGCCTGCCATTCACCTGCATGGCAGATGAATATTGTGAATAAAATACATATTTGTGGCTTTTATTTTTTGTTTTTGGGTTTTTTGGAGTGCATCACGTTTGTGTGGCGCAGCGCTACACTTAAACATCGGAGATTGAGGAAAAAAAAATTATTTTTTTATTATTTTGCAATGGATAAAAATGCCAATGGCCGTATATTTGGCCATTGGCATGCTTCCTCAACTGGATGCATCCTTTATTTGGAGCTGTCATAGCTCTGTTTTGTTATTTGCAGATCGGTACTCAGTTGCCAACCGAGTACATTTCTGCAAATAACATTACTCTTACTCGGACAGGTTAGTGTTTCCTAGATCGCAAATTTACCTCATTTGCATAGCTTTCAGCAGCAAATGAGGTAATTTGCATAACCTAACACTGTCTGTGCAAAAGTCGTTTTAGGAGCTCTCTTGCATGCCCTTGCTGGGTGTTCCTGGATAGCTCGGCAGACACGTTGGCTGGATGGAGTCTTACTCTACTCTTAGACACCGTGCAAGCCTTCATGAATCCGGCCCCATGTCTTTTTACTTGTTTATTAGTCTGAAGAAGCGATAGTGTTATCGCAAAAGCACTCACTTTTATTACCTTTTACTTTGTTAAGAAAAATAGAGATTTTTGACTAGCCGTGTTGGTTTGGTACTTGTCTTTTACTTTTTGTTTGCAAAGTCCAGGAAATGTTGTGCCTGTAAGTTAGATATAGTGTATGTGTTCCAGTCTATGAAAGGTTAATTAAATTTTTCCATGAATATAGTATTTGTTGGGATGCCGAACATGTAGATTTGTGAGCTTGGAGAGTCATAGAAGGTGATCTGTAGTTTGCCAGGACATGATAAGGAATCTTGTCTATGGAGACTTTGATGTGGATGAACTCCAGATCATGTCATGTTTAACCAATCTGGAGTTGTATTTTCTGCTATAAGTACAATGCAGTAATTCCAACAAATATGAGCCTGCCTGGTGAATGAAAACCAAATAACCAAAAAACAGACAAGGAAGTGCTGTAAGCAGAAATTTTATTCACAAAAATTAACACTGAATATTCCACAAGGCGTTTCGTCCAGGAACCTCCCGGACTTCTTCAGACATGATAACAAACATTTCTGAATACATACTTATATACCCTTCCCCTTAATTAGTTAATTAATCAATTAAATCTTTAAAAACATATTACTTATTTAATAAAAATTCTTAAAAATGAATAAATAAAATATATATTGTTATAAAACTCACACAATTAATATATTTTGTGCACATGTAATGTTCAAACAGTATCAGATGTGTACATATCAATAAATAAATATGATAAATAAATATGATAAATAAATAACTTGATAATAAATGCTTAAACAATGATTCTAAAGGAAAATATGTTTTGATAATGTATTATGTATACACAACTATTTCCTAAAAGGACACTTCTATAATTTTGCAGATCTAAGCTTTAACAGTGGTAGAATTGAGATAGACTCATTAAGCCCTGGTGCTTTATTAGCTTCCAAAATTATCTGCCATAATGTTTCTCTAAATTCCAATTTGGTTTCTCAGGGACCCCCTCTTACGTCTTGTGGAGCCATCTCTATTACTGAAAAAATAAATTGTGCATTACTGCACTCTAATGTATGTTTAAACAAAGCATTTGTACTGTTGTTTTATCTCACATCATTGTGGTGTTCATAAATTCTGCGTTTCAGTTGTCTTTCAGTTTTGCCTACATAAAAGGCATCGCAGGAACAACATATAACTAAATAGACTAGTCCCTTTGAATTACAATTTGAGTAATTTTTGTTATATATGGTTATATTTCTTGCTTGTAAACATACCTCTTCCCCTTGTAATATGTATTTACATTGATTACAGGCACCACATTTGTATGCCCCCCTCCTTTTTTGTGTAAATATCTGTGTATTAGCTTCCTGTTCTAATACATTTTTAATATTCTGTCTTTTTTTGAAAACAACCTTTAAAGGTTTATTCTTAAATATTTCTAAATCTGTGAATTCAGTAAACTTTTTCCACTCTCTTTCAAGGGTTGATTTAACCAAGTATGCTGTTCCACTGAAATTGGTCACAAAGGCTCTACTGAAGTCTTCCTGACTTGTTTTTTGTACTGTACATTGTGTATGAGTCAGTTGGCCTGAACCCAACATAGGTTTGTATTTGTCTTCTCTCCCTTGTACCACTTCTGACTGTATATTGTTAATCAGAACTATAGGGTAGCCTCTATCTATAAACATTTTTCTTAATACCTTACATTCATTATGAAAATCAGAATCCAAAGATGTCATACGGCTAACCCTAACATATTGCCCCTTGATAATACTCTTTTTCTGATAGTAAGGGTGTGCACTGTTGTAGCTAATATACGTGTTGGGAAATGTGGATTTTCTGTAAACTGCTGATTTGAATCCTTTGCAAGTATTAAATATAGTCACATCTAAATAATTCCATTTTTCTGATGTTACCTGATGTGTAAACTGCAAAAAGGTGGTGGTTCCAGAAAGATAATTCATAAATTTTTCCAACAATACCCTATCTCCTGTCCAAAAAATACAGATATCATCATGGTATCTAGTATAACATTTCCAGTATTGTGAGAAAGGACAAGTATGAATAAGTTTAGATTCCCATACAGATAATATCTGCATAGGTGGGGGCACAACTAGCCCCCATAACAACTCCCTGCTCTTGCCGATAAAATTCTCCTTCAAAAAACAGGAAATTGTTTTTGAGGACCAATTCTGCTAGTTCCAGACAAAGGAAAATCTCGTTTTCTGAGATGTTTTGCCTCATTCTCAATGCTTCTTCTAACTATAACAATCCCAAGTCACGTGGAATGACAGAAAACAAATCAACAATGTCAGTACATAAAAATGTAAGTCCTTCCACACAATATTCTGGTCTAATTCTGGCCAAAATTCCCAGGAATCTTTCAGGATGTGGGAGCGTCCTCCCCATAATTCCTTAGTTTCCAGTCCATAAATTTGGCCAATGGAGCTATTTTGGAACCTTCTGATGCAACTACTGATCTGAAAGGGGGTCATCCATATCCTTATGCACCTTAGGAATACCAAATATGGATGGTATTCTAGGTGAGTTGTTTTCCAAATATGAATATGTTTGAAAATCTATGACAACCTGATCAAACAAGTCCTTCAATGCCCAATCAATTTTGTTTTAGGTAATGTTTATTTCATTGATTGATACCTCACTATATTTTTCCACATCCTGCAGGAGAGAGAGCATCTTTCCCTCATATACACTTTTATCCATTAATACAATTCCCCCTCCTTTGTCAGGTTCCATAACCTGTATTTCTGGATTAGTACACAATTGCTTTAATAAAAGATTTTCTTCCTTGGTCAAGTTATTTTTAATATAACTGTTTTCCTGATTTTTAAATAAATTCCTGAGTTCATTTTCTAATACCTGTTCCAGATTTTTTAATTGTGGATGAAGTGGTGGGTTAAAAGTACTGTTTTTTTAGGAATCACACTATTTGATGTAGCTAGTGGTGTGCCATGAAAAAACTGCTCTAAATTAATTTTTTTGATAAACATCTTGATATCTAGTATCATCCGTGTAAGGTTGTCTTTTTTCATAGGTATATATTTAAAACCTTTCATAAATAATTGAAATAATTATTTTGTAACCTCCAAGGAGGTGTAGTTAAATATATGAAATCCCTGCCAACTAGAAACATGTATAGCATTATGAGTATCAGTGCTATTGGAAAATTTCCCTCTTATCTGTATGTCCCCCTGTTGCCCCCTTCCCACTGCTGGGGAGGGGCTTGGTAAAAATGGTTGTTGTTATATTTTTGCCTCAATCTTTCCGATCTACGTGGGGAAATATTTCCATCATTATAATTATTTCCACTATGACCAGACCTGCTTTGTGATTCCATTTTATTCTCATTATGTTCTAACTGTCTGTTGTCCTGTACCACCTCTGAATATGTTCTACAGTTGAGAAAACTGTTATGTTGGGCCCTAGGCATAGGGTATTGTTTCCCCTCACTGTATTCCTTTAAATCACGATCAAGTTTATTACATTTTTTCTTTATAATATCATCACATTTTTTATCTATCACATTTCTGATACCATAGTATTTGTCTTGCTCACTCTATACACTAAACAACAAATCATTTTTGATACATAAACCCAATGCATCTATTTGTTCATTTAAAATCAACATTTCTTGCTCATAATTACGAATCAATGCTTTTAAAATTTCCAGACCACATTTGTCAAAAATGGTAATAAGTTCCTTATGCAATTCAGTTCCTTCTGATACATTATTCGGATATTTATAAACTCATAAGGCTTTGGGTACTATGCTATGTTTCAAACATTCACCCAAATATGCAATTTCAATATTTAAAGTTTTGTACCTGGTTAAACATTCCTGCATTTTGTTAAGGCTTACTCTATACGTGTCTGATTTAGTACCTTATACTTGTTGCAGATTTCTTTTTTGAAAAGATGGTTTAAACTGTAGCCATTCGTTTAGATTCTGGCGCCCGTGTTCTTTGTTCATTTCCGTTTCTTCATTGGGTCGGTTGTTGAAGTCCTGTGCATTCCCATTACCTCCTTGGGAATGTAAAATCATAGGCGTGTTATTCCAGGAACCATCCATTTGCCCTGAACCCTGGTTAACTGTGCTGCTTTCTTTGGATGATCGTTCATTGCTGACTAATGCTTCCTGATTACCAGGCAAGCCTGTACTGGACAGTAACAACGCTACCCCTCGACCAATAGGGGTCAGGATGTTCATCAGTTGTGTTAACTGATCTGAGATTCTGCGTATTTCACCCATCTGTTGGCCCCAACCATCATTGGGGCTGTACGAGGGTGAATTCAGCTCTTCCAGAAGCTCCATGACACCACGTTCCAAAAGTTCCAACAAGTACGAGCCTGCCTGGTGAATGAAAACCAAATAACCAAAAACCAGACAAGGAAGTGCTGTACTCAGTAATTCACAATTTCTTTTTTCAGTAATAGAGATGATTCCACAAGAAGTAAGAGGGGGTCCCTGGGAAACCAAATTGGAATTTAGAGAAACATTATGGCAGATAATTTTGGAAGCTAATAAAGCACCAGGGCTTAATGATTCTATTTCAATTCTACCGCTGTTAAAGCTTAGATCTGCAAAATTATAGAAGTGTCCTTTTAGGAAATAGTTGTGTATACATAATACATTTTCAAAACATATTTACCTTTAGAATCATTGTTTAAGCATTTATTTTCAAGTTATTTATTTATCATATTTATTTATTTATATGTACACATCTGATACTGTTTGACCATTACATGCGCATGAAATATATTAATTGTGTGAGTTTTATAACAATATATATTTTATTTATTAATTTTTAAGAATTTTTATTAAATAAGTAATATGTTTTTAAAGATTTAATTGATTAATTAACTAATTAAGGGGAAGGGTATATAAGTATGTATTCAGAAATGTTTGTTATCATGTCTGAAGAAGTCCGGGAGGTTCCTGGATGAAAACACCTTGTGGAATATTCAGTGTTAACTTTTGTGAGTAAAATTTCTGTGTACAGCACTTCCTTGTCTGGTTTTCGGTTACAATGCAGTAATGCTATTTTGAAAGACAGTAGTAACAAAGTAGAAAATTAGGATTGTAGCAAATTGCAGGCTTTGAGCCAGTAATAAATATCTGGAGGAAAAATATAAAGGAAGTAGTCATGGAAGGTAAAATTATAGAAAAATGGAAATGGCAGGAGAAATATTACAAGCATAGCCAGCCTTAGGCATAGGCCAACTAACTGGCCACCTAGTGTACTGCTCTACCAGGGGCACTTTTCCAGTATGTGTGATCTGGATGGTGTAGATGGAGAAGGATGAGGGTACCAGGTGATTTGGGGGGAGCTGTCTAGAGCCCTTTTGCCTAGGCCATCAGATGAGCAAAGCCCGGACCTGGGTACAAGTAAGGTAGAGGTATTATAAGTAAGAAAAAGACAGTAGTAGAACCACAGGACAAAATAGTGTGGTATTCCCAAGGAGAATCCATGAAAATATAATACATAACATGTGTTGGTAAACAACTCATCAACATATTTGATAAATCAATGTTGTTATAATGTTAGAGTAACACTGGATACATTTGTAGATGCATAAACACAGTAAGAATTCACTTTACCCTTTTAGGCTAACATATTGATTTAATAATTTTGAGAATCATTTCAAATGTCATCATAGTACCTGTGCCTTTAATTTGAAAGGTTAAATTATTCCAGATGTTATAGAGAAACATTCCTTCAGGAATGGAGCATGACACTATCCTGGATTCTTGGTGGGTGTATATTATTTTTGAACTGTAATTTATCTTTGAGAGGAGGGCAGCAGTTAGCACTGAATAGTAAATAGTAAATAATTTAAACGCCAGTGTGTGTTTATGGGGAAATGTAGTATGATGTATAATAAGAAGACAGTCTTATGTCAGATATTGTAGTGAAGCTTACTTTGTGGGCTCATCTGTACAAATCTTTGCATTTTATTTTGACTATATGATCTATAGCAGTTTTTGTGGTCAGAGATGATAGATCAAAAGAAGAGAATGTTCTGAAAGTAAAACATCACTGGTTATAAAATTAAATACCATCTTCAATGAGACAATTTTTCTGAGTGAGTATTTCTGATTGCAAACTGTTAAGGATGCTATGACAAAGAGTGACAACCAAATGTAATGACTGAACATGGGATAGTCTGTGTGTGGTGCCAAAGAGCATATTTTTTGATTTCTGCATGATTAATGTCAGAGTGTTTTTTGTAGTCAGATGATATATGTCAGGAAAAAACATTTTGTGCAGAGATATTCAACTAGGTGGCGGATTTGATCCTGTAACCACAATGTTAACAGTATGTAATATGCTGGTTGTTAATGAAGAGAGAGAGAATAGTAAAGGCCCTATTATGGTTATCTGAGACACACCTTCATGTAGAATGTTTAAATTTGTTATTTTATGGAGTCTGTTATACAACTGAAGGTTCTACTGTTCAAATAACTAAAAAAAAAAAATCCTAACTGCAAACCACAGAAGAAGAGTCTAATTGCAGTGGATACTGTGCTAGAATTTTATGATCTGCTCATTCAAATACCCCTTTTAAGTGATTAAATAAGGCTCCTGTTGCCTGTTTGATTTTACTGTGCTCCATGTTGGTGAGCATATCATTCATAACAGACTGGAAAATATGTCTGTAACTATATTTCCTGTCAAAAAGGATGTCATATGTATTATGTGTTCAAGAATCAGCATATAGATGCATTTTTCAAAGTTTTTGCTAATGGATTTATGTTTGTAAAGGGCCTGTAGTCCTCGGCCATTTTAGATTAGGTAATTTGGAAGTGAATCTATAAAGTCGTCTTTGTAGCATTCTTGATATATATTAGTGGTAAGAGAAGACTGAAAATTTGAGGTGCACAAAAGGAAAATCTGTACTTAATCTTAATAAAAAGGGATGGATGCTATGGAACATCTCCTAGTAATTAGTATACATTCTATTCAATAAATCATTGACTTCTTTTTTGGTTACTCAATCGGAAGCAAAATGGAAGGCAGTAGAGTATTTCTTCATTTAATGGAGGTTGGTGCAGGTTACGCTGAAAGGTTAACCTCAACGTAAATATTTTCTGGTGGATTATAGTTCTGTTTTAGTCATATTCGAAGCATAACCTACCAGTTTCCCAAATGCAGTTTATTTCTGGTAACTACACCTTCTCCATCTTGTATATGGATCTCCTATTTTTGTCTAGTGGATTAATGATCACACAAAGTCCATTCCCTTTCCTTACAACTACACTTTACTTAACAGAGGTGCAAGGAGGCATCTGTGAGGAGAGCTTTATGCATATCAAAGCATGGTTGGTATGGAGGATCATCACTCTCAGCAGCCACTGGTGAAAGGATTTCAAATCAGTATTTTCAGGGGACAACAGATGAATAAAGACTGACTATTCTTTTTTTTTTTTTTTTTCTCAAAAATCTCTTTATTGATTTATAAAATATAACATAACAACAAACATCAAAACATTTTAAATATAGTCATTTAGGAGTTATTTGAAGTTACACAACATATAGAAGCATATTTCAACTCATGAATGTGGAAAAATAAAGAAAACAACAATATATACAATATGTACAAATGGTGACCAAGGTGCAAATGATTAAATAAAATTTTAATCATATGAGAAAGTGAAGTATGAAGGTAAATAAAACATATTAGTGTACTAAGACAAGAAAGTAAAAACTATTAATCATTATTAATAATATAGAGGACCTTCTCTATAGTTTTATTATTTAAAGCCATTTTTTTGGGACTTTTCAACATAGTTTTTTGTGCAGAAATGTACGAGTAAGCCATTGTTCTAAAGGCATTCCAATTCAATTTAGTGCGATCAAGCCAGTTTTTGGAAATGTAAAGTTTTATGAGAGAGGAAATAAATATAAACACATGTGTGTCTAATTTAGAAAGATGTATCGAGGGTATATGGAGAATTGCTGTTTCCCAGGATAAGGTGGATTTGTGATATCCCATTTTCTGTAACCTTACCTTCAAAGAAGTCCAAAGTTTATGTGAGTAGTGGCAATACCAAAAAATATGCAGAAGGTCAGCATTTGGAAATAAGCAACAAGGGCAGGAGGGAGACTTACTAGCATCAAATTTATTAAGTTTGGAAGGGGTGTGATATGCATTATTATTTATCATCAATTGGGTATAGAACAATTTCTTAAAAGGGGAGTAATCCAAAGTGTTTCTAATAGCCAAGAGTTTTTGTTTCTCAGTTAATTGAGAATTATGTTTTTCCCAAAAGTTAGAAAAAAGACATAATGAATCTTGTATTAATTTGTTTAACAAGTTATATGATTTTGATAGCATTTTCTCAGGGAGTGATAATGTTTAAATTATCGTGTCTAAATTATTAAGATCTTGTTCTTTTGGCTTTTTAAGAGCACATTTAGCCATAACCACGTCTCTTAATTGACGTAGAATTATAGTATATTTACAACTGACTTTCAGTGTATTCCGCAGATTAGCCAGGGACAAGTCTTTATATTTCAAGAGATCCCAAACATTCATATTTTTAATAAGAGGGTAGTTTGTAAGATTAAATGGTATATTATCTAATTTCAGGTTGGGATTCAAGTGAAGTGGTTGAAGTAAATGAAGACTATTATCAAGCTTGACAAGTTTCAGTAACTCCTGAAATGCTTTGATCTTTTGTTTTAGGAAATTCGAGATTTTGAGTGTGTTTATGATATCTATAGAGATGAATGGAATGGCAGCAGGGTTAATGTTTTTGGATATAATATATTGATGCCATAGCTTAACCCAAATTGGAGATTGATTGTAGTTAATATTGTTCAGTTTAGAAATGGAGAGAAGTTTGTTGGCCGAAACAATTAAATAATAGAGATACAAATTTGGCAAGCCTAAACCACCCCTGTCTTTAGAAGTTGATAATTTAGAATAAGAAATCCTAACTGTTTTAGGAAACCACAAAAATTTAGCTAGTTCTTTATTAACTTTATCGAAGAAAGATTTAGGAATGATTTGATCTGAAGAATTGAATTGATAAAGAAATTTGGGGAGAATATTCATTTTGATTACTGCAGCTTTGGATAAAAGTGATAGGTTAAGTAGTTCCCATCTACGCATATCAAGCATTATTGATGTCCATATTTTATTCAAGTTATTTTGAAATGTAGATAGGCTATTTTGATCCACATGAATACCCAAATATTTAACCCCATAAGTAATATTAAAAAAGGATTCAGGAAATAAGTATGGTTTATGTGCCAAATGATTTAAAGGGAGAATATGAGTCTTTTGGGGATTAATGTGATAATCCGACGCAAGTGAAAATTTCTCTATAGAGTTAACTAGTTTGTTTAGATCTGTGATAGGTGTTTGAAAGTATATTACTAAATCATCCGCAAAAGCTGAGAAAGGTAGATTAGTGTTCAAAACCCTAGGAATCCTATGGAATGTATGTTGTGTTATGTATAAAAGTAATGGTTCTAAATACAAATTAAAGAGAAAAGGAGATAAAGGACAACCCTGCCTTGTACCATTAGTAATCTTTATAGGGAGTGATGTGGATCCATTAATATACAAAGACTGACTATTCTATGGTGTGTATGTCATAACTGTTCGCTGGTTTGCAGTTATTATTGAAGAACAGATAATGTGGCATCTGTGAGAAATGTGCACTCTGGCGTAAAATGTGAAAAGTAATTACATATAAATTAAGTTGACAGAAGTGGTAGTGGAAGGGGCAATAGAGGTCTCAGGAGAGATGAACAGGGAGGTGCTTCTATTCCCTGGTGGTAAAGGAAGAGAAATGGAGGACTGACTTCCTGGTACTTGTTTTTGGTTTAAGGGATAACATGGGAGTCAAGGGAAGGAATGGTGATCTGAGAGGTAATGGAGCAGCAGAGCAGCAGTTCAAGTGAAATTTGGTTGCAGACAGGTTGAGAATTAGTAGAACTGGTGAACAACAAGAACAGGAAGGATATAGTGACCATGAGGAAAACAAACAGAAGGGGGAAAATATGACTACTATATATGTCAGGACAGTGTAATTTTAGGCTGATATCACTAGTCTTATCCTCTGTACGTTCATAGCAATCATTTCTGAAGAGAGGTTCTATGTCCTTATGCAAATAAGATCAGTGGAGGACATCTACGCAGACTACTGAACTGCAGAGACATTTTGGTAAACACATTTCCCTATGGCAAAAGCACAAGCTGCTTAAGGCTTAATCATTAGGGGAGATCTGTTAGAGGGATAAGGGGTTTTACATGTGCACATATTACTACAACTCAGGCATAAATGTAAAAGGGCCTCATCCGCATACAAAATGTGTAAAGGACTACAAAGTTATACTAGTAAGCACAAACTCATCTAGGGAATAAATATGGGAGTTGGCAGCAAATTAAGTGACTGAGAGAGGAAAAATTAATATTTATTACCATACTTTTTTAAAAGGAGGTACTATTACTGAATACACTTTAAGAAATGTTTGTTTGATTGTATTTTATTGCTTAGGCATACATGGTTGAAGAGTGTCAGGAGTGATTTGTGACAGACGAGTACCAGTAAGAGTGAAAGGGAAGGTCTACAAGAGGGTAGTGAGACCAGCTATGTTATATGGGATGGGAACAGTGGCACTGACAAAAAGGAAGGAGTCAGAGCTGAACGTGGCAGAGTTAAAGATTTTAAGATTTGCACTGGGTGTGACGAGGGTGGACAGGATTAGGAATAAGTATATTAGAGGGTCAGCCCAGGTTGAAGGTTTGGAGACAAAGCCAGAGAGGCAAGATTACATTGGTTTGGACATGTGCTGAGGAGGGATGCAGAGTATATTGGGAAAAAGATGCCAGGTAACAGGAAAAGAGGAAGGCCTAAGATAAGGTTTATGGATGTGGCGAGAGAGGACATGCAGGTGGTTGGTGTGACAGAGCAAGATGCAGAGGACAGGAAGAATTGGAAACAGATGATCTGCTGTGCGACCCCTAATGGGAGCAGCTGAAAGAATAAGGCACACATGGACAAACTACTGAAGGGATCATTGGAGGAAAAAAAATCACTTTGGTGTCATTTAAATGCTTCTATATACACGGTTAAACTACTGAGGGAATTGATGGAGAAATGGTGTCATTTACTGCTTGTGCATACGTGTTTAAATCCTAAAGGACTGATGGGCAAATGGTGCCATTTAAGTGCTTGTACATGCATGGTTAAACTACTGAAGAGACCACTTGGGGCAAATTCATAGACTGCAAGGTAGATATCAGAGAAGCAACAATGCTTTTAGCAAAGGATGTGCATAAGGTGTGGGTACTGGACTATGAATCACAAGAACACTTCATTATTATTTGTAGCTTTACACAATTTCTCATTTACATCTCATTTTAGTTAACTTGCTTGCAGGCATTGTACATTACAATAAATGGCCTCTCTGAACTGTGCCTTAGCTGCGCTCACTGGCAAACATCATAAATACCCCTAACACATTTGCACAAATACTTGCTTTTGGAGGAAGAGAAAACGATGCATTTGGACCAGTCCTGTTTTTTTAGCTGTATATGACATAGTGTATGCAACAGAATGTGGTTATAGAGCAAGCCCATAGTGTCTTTTTTTCAGGAATTCTAAGCCATTATTCACAAACTAAGTTTTTATTCACACCTACATGAAATGCATAAAAATATATAATCTTATCTTTTTCCGGAACCTTTTTAAGAATTGCTTATTTAAATGCATTAATTAAAAAGCTGCTTCATTGTTAAAGATGCAAAAGGTATGTATTATTATTAGTTTTGCTTATTCTAAATCATGGTTCTTAAAATGTTTTTTATTTAATATGCAGTAACAGTGTATTACTTGTCTGCCTTCCAGCACTTATCTTTATATTTCAGATAAATTGTCAAGACTATTTGTCTTTTGAGCTGTCAGTATAGCCTTAATTATCTGCATTTGTTTACCAAATGCCTAACTGTTTATTTTCCACTGCTTAAAATGGGACATTTAACTAAACATTTTTGCACAAATACCCTGTCATCATCTGGATGTGAATATGTCATATCCATTCTCTTAAACTGCCGGTGTTTATAACCTTAATGATGTGCAAATATTTGTTTAATGAATTTATAAGCATCTTATTCATTTCACTCTACAAAACGAATTTAATCTACACATATACTTAGAAGTCAAATGATATTTTTTTATGTATGTGTGTGTGTGTGTGTGTGTGTGTGTGTGTGTGTGTGTTTGTGTGTGTGTGTGTGTGTGTGTGTATTGTAAGTCAAAGAAAACTGGAGTTGCCAGTATATAAAAATAAAGCATATTTACTATCCAGATCTACAAGAAAAATTAAAAGTATTGTCTGTGTCATTGGCACATCAGGTTGGTATCACACTTGCCTTTGTTGCAGAAGGCTGTGTGCTGTATTTCTGCAACAGGTAGATTGATTGTTAACACTACAGTGCAGCATAAAGGGGGTGCTGCACTCCTGGATATACTGTCTTTCAGATGAAACAATAAACCAAGGCCCCATCTGCTTGAATTGGTGGTAGCTTAGATGGGTATAAATGATCCCGTGGCACCTATTGAAAAGAGTAGGGTAAATTTCCTGATGCCGTGGCCAAGTTTCCCCTTGTGGTACAAATATCACCTCAGGTCTCCCCTGAAATGAGGCCACTAGCCTAGTGGGACTAACCCAGTAAATAGGAGGATAAATACAAAATGTCTCTCTTTGCTTTTCAGTTTTATGTCAAACACAAATATGCTGCCACTTGGCTTGCAGCTTCACAAAAAGTGTATTTTATTAGTTTTATGTAGTCCACCCATGCCCTTATAGTAAAAGTGTAGAAATTAATGCTGTAGACCTCAACTGGACCCTAATCCCAGCTCCGTAATATAGATAGTCCACTTGTGCACGCCATGAATTAGCCCTGATCAGGTTCTCGTCCTCAATCACCTTTTTACTGATGGTGCCACAAATGAAGACCTGCCTTCCTGAATTCCTTATGGCAGGTATTCTCCTGTCACATGATAGTACTTTCTAAACAAAAGACCTCATTACTGACTAATAGAAGTGCGTGTCTTGACTAAATGTTTTTTGGAATGTTCTCAAAGTCTGAATTGACTCACACTCTTAAAGGTAAATGTGTCACTTTCTGTCATGTCATAACTACACTACTATCAGCAACATTGGGATTTTGTAGTCATACTGATGAGTTATATGACCTTAGCATTCCATTGCCGTTTTTATTGATGAGGCTAGGGCTGTGGGCCATAATATACGGAATGAGATGGAGAGAAAGCATCCGCCATAAAAGCTTTGAATTCTCATCAGTTTTTATCCTTTGTAAAAGGGAAGGATCAGTTTCCAAGCTGAGAATCTCCTTACTATGGTAGAGTATCTCCTTTCTGCATAACACAATTTTTCTGCTGATAGAACACACAATGCAGTCCTCACCTTGAATGTCTTGGCAGAGCAGTGCCCCCAAACCTACTTCTAACACTTTGGTATTTAGGGTAAACTTTTTACTAAAACCTGGAGTCATTAACACAGACACAGAACAAAAGATATTTTTCAGGTCATTAAATGATTTGTCTCCCTCAACAAACCATTGCACCTTGTCAAAAGTATGAGTTTCTGTCATTTTTATACCTCCTTGCTCAGTTTCTCATTTAACTTTGTGTATTATCACCTTTCATTGTATAACTGTTAAAATCTACTACATTCTGCATTATTATATTGTTGCTCTGTATATACTGGTTTTATACCGCTAATGACGTCTACGTGCTTAAGTCTGCATTTTACTCTTGTTGAACTTTGAACTTCACAGTTTGATTTTATACCTTTTGATTTTTTTTTTTTTTTTTTTTTGCATTTATGTTCCCAAGCCGAACCTCTAAGAACCTATAAATGGTGTATAGAGAGTAGCATTCTATCCTGGTTGACAAAACAAATTAATTAGTTAGTTAGCTAATTAATTAATTAATATTAACTAGTTAAATTAATTAAACAAATACAAAAATAAACTGTCTGGATCTTTCCACCCTTTTGTCTATAAGGCATCCGACCCATAGCTAGCTTACATTTCTTAGCATTTATAATCAAAGCCTGACATTCTCATGGGTTCTACCATAGCTAGCATTTTTGATAAGCAAGACAACCAGTCTTCTGAATGAATGATCATTTCATTAAGGTATGATATAGCATATTGGGATTGAAGCTTCAATATATGGTTTATTAGACACATAAATGTGACTGGGCTCTGAGGGAACCAAATGGTAGCATTCACTATTGAAATATACTGTCAGGTATATAAAGTTTATTTTTTTTAACTTTTGGCAAATACGGTATGTTATATCTTCCTTTATCTCTTCTTCAGTCTAGTATTTTCAATTATCTGGTGTTTCCTAGGTTTTCTGCTACACTTGTTAAATGATACAGATACTGAGTTAAACATTAATTTTTGTGGGCTATGTGGGATATGTCTGCTGTGGCAGCCTGATTTCTTCGTTATGTCTAGCTCCATTCAATCCATTCATATTTCAGTGAGTTAGTCTAGTAAATATATACCCTACAGATTATGGGCTTTAACCCCACACTTTCTTGCTGGCATGTATGATGCATTTGAGTGGAACAGGCCCAGATAATTGTCAGACCACAACTGCTGTTCACAGCAGCCTACTTTGTTTAGGTGACTGGCACCACTCACTTTGTGTGCTATTTTTGAAGCTGGTTTATTACAATGGAGTGTAGTTATTTTGGAGAGTCCGCAGTTTGGACCCCATGGTGAAACTGTCATCAACTCACTTGCAAGCAAACCTGTTTCCAACCATCCTGTGATTCCAGCCTTCTCCAAAGGAAGACATGAAATACATCTCAACTACATGTACCCCAATCCACCCACCTTGCGAGAAAGGTGGGGAGGTAGTCATTTCTTCCCTAATCTCTGTCAGTCCCACCAGGAGCAAGAACTGGTAATCAAACTCTATTCACCTGAGTCATAGTCAGAGCTTACAAACTGCCAGTATCATTTTATAAAGTATAAATTCCTGATCCAAATTTCACACTCCTCAAAACCGAGGTGGAATCCTTCAAAGCCCCCGGGCCTGTGGAAAATATGGCCCAGACCACAGAATCCTTTATAAATGCATTCTATGAACACCTTCAGGAATGCATGGATCATGCGATCCCAAATAAAACCAAGACCCAATCCTCCAAAGGTGGACGTCCTGTCTGGTGGACCCCAGCCATAAACAAACTATACAATAGAAGGAGGAAGCTACTACATGATAGAGCAAAATCCCAAAAAGGGAAGGCATCGCTGATCAGTATTAGCAAAAAACTACGGGCACACATAAAATTGTCTAAGGCCAGCTTCGAGAGAAAAATTGCACAGGACACTAAGGATAATCACAAGGCTTTCTTTAGTTATGTTAGGAACCTGGGTGGTAATTCCCAGATATGCTCAGAATTAGTCCAAAATGACAAAAAATACACCGAACCCACAGACATTGCCAACATCCTAGCTGACAGGTTCAGCGCAAACATCTCCCCCCCCCCCAAAGGGCCAAATATCTATCCCACCAGGGTGCTGCCCCCCTGACATCTCAGATGCTCAGGTAAGAGCCGCCCTCTCCAAAGCAAAAAACACAGCATCAATGGGACCAGATGGTGTCCCGGGCTGCGTCCTACATGAACTCCAAGAAGAGCTAAACCCAAACATAAAACTACTGTTCAATCTCAGCCTTACTACAGGATATGTGCCCAAAGAGTGGCGTACAGCAACAGTGGTCCCTCTCCATAAAGATGGTGCCTCAACGGATCCTGGAAACTATCGCCCCATAAGCCTGACTAGCTTGGTCTGCAAAGCTATGGAAAGGATCATCATGGACCTCATAAATAAAGATATTGGGGACCTATAAACACTGTATCCTACCCAGTTCGGCTTTGTTAAGGGCAGATCCTGCCTCTTAAACCTGGTTGATTTCTTTGAAACAGTCACCAAGGCCATTGACGAGGGGAAGGTGGTCCACACAGCCTACCTGGACCTCGCAAAAGCCTTTGATACAATACCCCACTTGGGCATTATAGATAAGCTCACCAGCTTAAATATAAACCCCTATGTCACTAGATGGATTGCAAACTGGCTCAAGGACAGAACCCACATGGTTAGAATTGCTGGAGCCATGTCAGACTCCAAACCAGTTACAAGTGGTGTCCCACAAGGCTCAGTCCTGGGACCTCTCTTGTTCGGTATATATTTCTCGGAGGTACAGGCCAACACGGAAGGAGTGTGGCTGACCAAGTTTGCAGATGACTGCAAACTGGGCGCCATAATCGACTCTCCAGTCGATGCAAGCATCCTCCTAAAGGGCCTCATAGAAACAGACAACTGGTGCCAGGGCCATGGCCTCAAGCTAAATGTCAAAAAGTGTATAGTTATCCCCTTTGGCAAAAACAAAGTGCCCACAAATTACCACATAGGTGGTAATCCATTAAGTAGAGAAGAAGTAATTAGGGACCTGGGGACCCAAGCTGATAGCAATCTCTCATTTGACAACCACGTGGCCAAAGTGGTTAGAAAAACATTTTATATAGCCCACCTAATCATGAAGGGATTCACATCTAGATCAGGTGACGTCATCGTGCCTCTTTACTCATCCCTCATCAGGCCCATAATTGAGTACAATGCCCCTTTTGGGATATACCTTACCAGACACCTGCAGCAACTGGAAAGACCCCAAAAGTACCTCACCAAGAGGATCAAAGGGCTCAAACAGATGCCATATGCTGCCCGGTTAAAGAAACTCCAGCTCTACTCAGTGGCATACCGCCTCTTCAGAGACAATCTGTGCCTGACGTATAAAGCCATGTCCAACCCGGAATTAATGGATATGCTGCACCTCAGAAAATCCAAATCCCATCGAGCTACGCGCTCGAGACTTGAACCTCAGCACTGAAATAAATAGGACATGCTGGAGGGACAGATTCATAACCCAGAGGCTCCCTTCACTCTGAAATAAAATCCCAGTCCAGGTTAGGCAGAGTCCCTCATTGACTCTCTTCAAGAGGAATCTTGATGAGTGGATGGGAGATCGTAGGTTTACCCCGGGTATCACTTCTGTGTCACTGTTAGACAGAGGCACAGTATACTAACCTCGAAAAAGGGCATAGCAAAATAAATTTAAAATGGGTGGCAAAAGCCAAATACATTCTGGCTAGGCTTATAAATGCCCTAGGGCAGATAGCCTAGTATGAACCTATGAACCTATTATTAACAGCATACACATTACTGCACTATGATAAATCTTTTAAGTTTGATCATTGACACTTTATTTTTATTTATTTATTTTTATTTATTTTATTTAACATTTGTTGACTGAGAAAGTCCGACTAGGTTCCACAGATCCTGTTTTCAGCGGAGGCCTGGGGATAAATTCTCCAGAAGCATGTCTTTAGAATGTGGGAGGAAACTGGAGTACCCGGAGGAAACCCACGCAAACGCAGGGAGAACATGCAAACTCCACACAGAAGGCACCCCAGCCGAGAATCGAACCGGAGAACCTCTTGCTGTGAGGCGACAGCATTAACCGCTGCACCACTGCACCGCCCTGGTAACTAGTTAATATTAATTAATTAATTAGCTAACTAACTAATTAATTTGTTTTGTCAACCAGGATAGAATGCTACTCTCTATACACCATTTATAGGTTCTTAGAGGTTCGGCTTGGGAACATAAATGCAAAAAAAAAAAAAAAATCAAAAGGTATAAAATCAAACTGTGAAGTTCAAAGTTCAACAAGAGTAAAATGCAGACTTAAGCACGTAGACGTCATTAGCGGTATAAAACCAGTATATACAGAGCAACAATAGCCAACATTATACCGCTCAACCTCTCACTGCAAGAAATCTGGGCGAAACCAAAAATAATGAGGGGGCAAAGTCCCAAAAATAGGGGCATGTTTTAAGTATTGCCCCTATAAACTTAAAACAATCTGCTAGAATAACAGGTTTTGCATTATTATATATTTACCGAAGGATATGAACTCTGAAACTCAAATATCTGTCATAGTTTGGTATTATTTTGTGACTTCAATCCTCAATGATTTGCCAAAAAAACACAAATTGTATGAGAAACAGATAAAAAATATGAGGCAAAAATCTGGACATTCTGTGAAAATCTGTACATTTGAGAGGTATGACTGATATACATTTTGCCCACTTGCTACAAACAAACTATGTCAGTTTTCTTAAGAAGAGATTTATAGGTACACCCCACCCTTTTCACACAGACATGGCAATGCATGTCTCTCTCTCTCTTTCTCTGCCTCTCTGCATATCATGTTGCATATTTTTTTTTTCACCCAGATGTGGCTACATGAGTGTATAATATCATAATTCAGCTTAAGTTGTTGAACTCTTCAAATAAACATGCAGCTCCTTAAAAGCAGAATATAAGTGTTTAGCACCAGAATAATGCTAAACTGTATCAGAGTGAATACTTACAGTTTTTAAAATTAGGAGACATTCCAAGATTATTTCATTGACTTTTCACACCCTAACCCCCTATGTTTATTGTAATAACTAAATGCTATCCTGTGCAGGCTAAGACAGCAGAAATAATAGATGTACTTTGAGTGAAAGCAGCTCATGCATTTATAAAACACTGGTATAAGAAAACACCAGGAGAAAAGTTACCACCCTCAATAATATTCATTTTTTTAGAACGTAGCAATTTTGATATTTCAGATGTTAACAATTCTGACATTTCAGATGATAACTTTATAGTTGTTGATTATACGTTCTTAAACAAATTAGGAGGGTGCTCTGATTGCTTGATGGTAAAGAACAAAACAACAGCTTTCTGTCTTTGAAAGCATCAGTTTATTTCCTTTATGAGTAATATTCAGTATTTCTCCTGAAATGCTGTTCATGACGATTCCTATATTTATCTGCATTTGAAGAGATGACTATTTGTCAGCCTCTTCTGTACTTGTTAATCAAACTATTAGGTAAACATTGCATATTTCTTGTAGTTAAATGGATCACGTCATTTTCTTGCTTCAGGTTAGTAACACTTTTTGAGCCACATTTGTTTCCTATTTCAATGGATGAATTTATCATTTTCATAGCTGATGAATAATTAATTTCTTATCTGCAGTGCACATTTTCTTAAATACTGATTTTATCAGATCTTTTCTCTTTAACATTTAAGTTATATCTTCGTCTTTATAATTTTTGTGTCACTCTTTCAAAAAAAGAAATACATTAAACTTGCCCAAGATTTCAATTCATCCTCCTGATGACCGCCAGAGGTAAAACAACTAACTATACAACATGGAGGTCCCATCTTCCAGAATTGGTGGTGAATGCAAATAATTCCATGTCAATAATCAAATATATATATTATCAGGGGAATGACCCTGATGTCTTGGCCAAATATCCTCTAGACAGTAAAAATAAAACCTCATCATCCCCCCTAGAACTTAGACAAAAAAAGGACAAAAAAAAAAAGAGGTTTTGATTAGTTGATTCACTGATTCATATGCAACTAGACTGGATGGCGCAGTGGTAAAGCGGTAGCATTGTCGTCTCACAGCAAGAGGTTCTCCGGTTCGATGCTGGGGTGCTTTCTGTGTGGAGTCTGCATGTCCTCCCTGTTTTCGTGTGGGTTTCCTCCAGGTGCTCCGGTTTCCTCCCACGTTACAAAGACATGCATCTGGAGCATTTCTCCCTGGGCCTCTGCTGAAAATTGGCTTTGTTCCAAGTCAGAATTTCCTGGTTAAATAAATAAAACTAAAGGAAAAGCATGACAATGAAACTACTGTTGAACTGTATAACTCTTTGTCTGAAAGAGTTGCATTTGTGTATTTATATGTTAATTGAAGAACAACTTCATCTCTTGGACATTTTACATTTTACAGAGTTAAGAATAACAAATATGAATCTTTGAAAAACACGACACCGATCTAAGCTTAGAGGCATTTCTAACTGGCTCAGCAAGAAATGGTGTCAAATAATGTCTGGACATATAGCACAAAAGGGCAAAGGAAGTGAGATGTTTAAAAACTTTATCACGTACTCCTAGGTTTGATTCCCCAGATTTTTTTTTCCATTTGTTAACCAGGCATACACAAAAAGAACAATACTCTTTTTAAAGGCAACCTAGGATCACTGTCTGGTTAACTGACTAACTCAAGAGTTATACAAAAGACAAATAGAGACTAGCAGAACAAATTCCAGACAACAAAACGAAGCTTGCTAGCAGTTCACAGAATTAAATCCTCTGCTCTAAAGTATTAGACACATACAACGTCATTCTGAGCATGTCCCTTAAAAGGACAGTGCCCATGTAAAGAAATATACCTAGTCCATTAACATTTGAACAAAGTCATCAAAAATCAATTGTTCCAGACTTATTTTCATTCTTGGTATCATGTGACCACCAATTCTCTTCTCAGCTGCATTATAAGACCTATTTACTTCCTTTATAAACGAGAGCCCATAGCACATTTGTTCATTTTGGGTGCAACAATCAAGTGCCAAGAGATGTGACATCATCTGATGTTAGAGTTCTAGCTCTTTTTGTATGTGCCTACAACCCCCATGAAGTTCAATGACTTCTGATAGCGCTTGCAAACTATTACAGAAGTCTCCTTTTATGTGTGCAGTCTTCATCTTCTCAGTGCTATACACTGAATTAGCAAAACACGGTCACCCATTTCCTCTATACGGGCCAATGATGACCTCTCTATGATGCTGCTGTTCTCCTCTAACCTCTCACATGCCCATCAACTGGGTCAAGTGAAGGAAAAGTTGGGGATTTATTCCTGTAACCTATGGAATTCGCATAGATAAAACATTGACACTTAACTGATGTCCTAGAGCCTTAAATGCAAAAATATTTTGTAAGAAGATTGCAGAATTCCCAGAGAGTAATATCCTAAGGAAATACTGGGGACTATACCGGCCAAACTTTGATGTCAAGCAAATGACTGTTGTTTGATTCTTATGCACCCATATTATTGCAGTTAAAATGACTGTCCAATGTCTATCTGTAGAGAATTTATCAGATATTCCAGCATAATAAAGAGATCTACCTGTCATAGCTATGCAATATACCATGTTGGGAAAGGTATGACCTCCAATGGCAAATCAGCTCTCTTGAAGACTGCACATCATTATATGCTGCTCTAAACCATAATAGGTATGGAATATTCAATGGTTTTGGTTCCGAAATTATTAAAAAGTAGCTTATGGTCTTGTATTGTTCTGTCAAGGTCATGTATGATAAGGTAAATCATCAGTCAGCAGCTCCTGGAAAGGATTCCCTAGACATGACAGAAGGCCAAACATTTTTTACCATAGGAAATTGAAATCATTGCTGGTAAAATGTTTAATTGTGGACTGACAATAATTCACTTTTAGGGAGAGGGGAGTGGTTCCACGTCAGGAGTGCAGGGGTGCTTGCCATCTTCCTCCAAGAAGGAAAAAAAAAAAAAAACAGAAAAAAAAAAGGATTTTTTTTTGCTCTCTTGGTTTTCTGTAATTTTTCTTCAATCTTTTGGAATGTCAACTTTCAGGAAGCCAGCGTTTCATAGTAGTACCTTCTGACAAACAGCCTGGTCAGCTTGCACTTAGCCCATTCTGACTTATAGTATCCCTCCAACCCTTAAATCTTACTTTTCTACAGAACTTAATATTTCACTTTGAAAGCCTGTAGTCCCCATAGATTACCTAGCATTTTCACTCTTTTTATGCTGTAATAGTGTTTGTTGTAAATGATGATTTGTGTTTTACTGATTTTAAATGTTTGTATTTCATAACATCCTCTAAATAAATGTTCCACATGAGTTTATTACATTCATTGAGAATGTCTGAAATATTTTTCTTTGTGTACTGTCTTATGCCATCATATACCATGTTTGATTATATACCACAGTTTGTAGGCATACTGTCCTGGGTCTTCCGTGAAACTGGTCAAAACTTGTTCTTAGTCATGTACGCAGGTACAGCAAAGAATTAAACAATTTGTTCTTTCAGCTTTAAATGGCTCCTAAATATCTTACAAGACAAAACAAAATGGAAGGGCGGTTGCATGTGACAGGTGTTGAAGGGTAAATATTCATGACAGACCAAAAGACAAATATTGAAAACCAGAAAACTGATGCAGTAACTCTGACAAATAAAAACAATGTCAAACTATGCCTCCCTTCTACATAGACATACCCACAAGATTAAGAAGTACCATGTGATTCATCTTATACATAGTATTCTGCTATTTCTCTAGACGAACGTGATAACTTCTAGTACATATCTTCTTGTGGTAGGTTATAGTAAGGATTTATTTAAAAGTTCCACTTGCACCTTTACTACAGAATCTAAAATTCCAAAAAACAACACATTCCATTGGAAAGTTTTCAGAAACTATAGTCATGCAGTAGTTACAGATAAAATTTTGTTGGTTTTGCCCTCTGTTTATCACTTGGTTATAGCAGTCCCTAAGGATAACCATATCCCACATGCATTTTATAGCTTAAGTGCACTGAAACACAATGGTGAGATGTAAGAGCAGAAAAAAACATGGTTCTGTGCTATGAGCAAAACACTTAGTTTGAAGCCATCAGAACTGCTGGAATGTGGAAAGTGAAAGACACAGAGGTCTAGTTGCAGAAGGAATAAGGCACTTTGACTATGTGGAATAAAATGAAATGAACGTTAAAACCTATATATGCTTTTCTTCTGTCAAACTTTACTAGTGTGTAGGAGCATGTAGAAAATGGATGCAGTGGTGTCGAAAGGAGGCACAGTAATCGGGGTAGAAAGGAATATCTGGAGGATAGGAATTGAAGAACATAGTGCAAAGTAGTCAGAAAATGCATAAACAGTTTGTTCTGAGTTGTTCTGAGTTGGCTGGAATAAGGGAAAAAGAGTGTTTTTCTGTCTGCTATATTTTCCTAGAACAAAATATGGCAGAGCTTCAGTAAAAGATGTGACAGAGAAGTGATGAAATGTATAGGTGAAGAAAAAACAGTGCTAGGCTGTGTTCTTTGAGTAACTATAATGGTTACAAATAAGGACAAGGTTTAAGTTATAAGAAAGCAGAAATATGCAAACAGAAACTTAAAATGGATGTTATCAGGCTGTGATCCTACGAAACTGGGTTGTTCAAACAGGAGAGGCCTAACTGTTTACCTATAACAGCCACAGGAAAGAATAATGTAATATAAACTGTAGGACAAATAAGACTTCTAGAACAAATAATTTAATTGTACATCTAAAGATCATCTAATAATATAGCAGTTGCAGTTTAAGAATTTAAAATGTTAATATTGGCACAGTAACTCGTCCTTAGAATACCTAGCAATGATATAGTACTTATTGGTCATTTAAATGCGGTAACAACACTTAACCCAAATACAAGTCAAAATTCCATAAACACTTGTGAGAAAAAATTGGTGAGGGCATAGTCGCGCAGTTGTGATGAGTATCACCTTACAGCAGCTGGAACTTGTGTTCATCCTAAATTTCCAGCTATTGTCTTTTTGTGAACTACATGTGTTTATCCTTTTTCAGTCTGGGATTTTCCAGGTACCACCATTTCTATCTACCTGCTTGCACTTGGTACTGTACATATCTATCTCTTTCTCACTCTGCTCTCTACTTTTTTATCTATCTATCTATCTATCTATCTATCTATCTATCTATCTATCTATCTATCTATCTATCTATCTATCTCTGTCTACCTATCTTTCTGCCTATGTACCTGTCTTTCTATTTATCAAATCATATGCACATTTGCCATTTTTCTCCAGACTATAAATAAATAAAGGCAGTTAACGTAAAGCATGACTAGTCAGTTGTTGTTGTGTCTTTTGACTTTTCCCGGTTAGGGGTCGCCACAGCGGAACTCCGGTCCGCTAATGATTGGCAGTAGATTTTTATGTGCCGAGTTGCCAGCCCTGATGCACAACCTTCGACAAAGGTACGCCCATTCACGCATGTCTCCACACAGAAGACGCTCTAGCTGAGAATCAAACAGGACAATGTTTTACTGTGAGGCAACAACGCTACCGCAGCACCACCACCGCACTCTAAAGCATGACTAGTCAGTAATTTCTTAAAACAATATGACCATATTAATTGTACCCAGTTGTTTGTCACTGTGTGCGAAATGATGATGAGTGCCCTGTATACTTTAACAGAACCATTGAGGAAATGAACTGCAAGTATTTCAGCTAGAACACACTTGTGCTGTACTGTGTTTTCAGCCTGCACTCAGAGATTAGTCCTTTTACCTGTACCATATTGTCTATATACAGGGAGTTGTACTGCTAGACTATGAATCCTTCTGCACTTATGCTCCATGTTCTGCACAGCTGAAGGCCAAGGACTTGGAATGTGGATGGAATTTGTAATAAGTTACTAAGTAACAGAGTTATACTTATCCTACATAAGGATATAGCTGATGGCAGATACTACTGTCACTACAACTCTGCACTCCATAGTGTTCAAACAAGACTCCTGAAATAATGTGAAAAGGTGTAACAATTCTAATGTGAAAAGGTGGACCAATTCTTTGTTAGAAGGACTATAGGATTAGAATACTTGAGCTATTCAGTAAGGCTTCAGGAATTGTCATTATATTCTGTTTCTTATGGGATATGTTGAGGTGACCTCTGCCTGGTATAGGTTGTAATATCTGATGCAGTTCTAAGTGAATATCTATATCTTCATACAGCCCTGTGGAAGTTAACAGCAGATCGAGGAAACTAGTACTAAAATTAAATTTCAGTAATGGAAAAGTATGATAGCTGCATGACACAATACTTTCCAAAAGTATTGAATAGGCTTATTTTTATAATTATAGAAGTAATTTAACTTTGTTTGTTAATAATCTTGGTTTGTATATTGGAAGCAAGATATTAACATGAGGTTATACAGTCAATAGACAGTAAGCTTGGCAATCAGACTGATAAATGTATACTATATCTGAACTGCAAATAGCTGTTTTCGCATGTCAGCCTATATAAAAGATTTTGAAATGAGCGGAACTAATGGATGTCAGCCTTCGATGCATAGACACTCACAAGCACACATACACACAAACTCACACACACACACTTACATGAGTATGTGCACACATTAACACACACACCCACGCATACACAGAGACACTCACACAGACACATGATCTTGTTGACATTTTACTTCCAATATACAGAACAAAGTTATTTTCAAAGAAAGTTAAATGATTTCTTATAATTGTAATTGTGTGCATGCACACATACACACATACCCACACAAATGTGCACACACTTTTAACATACCACTGTCATACCCCTGCCTAATATAACAAAAGATTCTTTTTTTTTTTTTTTGGAAAATTTGAATCACAATCCGTTAATTACTCTTTAATGAAAATGTCAAGTCATATTCTTTTTCTTTTTGTATGTTTCTTTTTGTTACAGCCCCGCAATCAGTAGCTCATTAGAGCTTTTACAAGTAATGGATCTGACAGTAGAATTTTTCCCAGTATTGTCATACATTGAGCCACCAGACAATTACACTTCCAATATGTTTACCCTTACAATTATAAGAAATCATTTAACTTTCTTTGAAAATAACTTTGTTCTGTATATTGGAAGTAAAATGTCAACAAGATGAGTGAGCAAAATAACCAGTTATATTAGCCAAGACTGAGAAGTGTTCCTGCTGTCTCTGAAATGTCATGGAACATCAGGTCAGGGCAGCATGTCCCTGTATATTATATAACTATGAGAGAAGCAAACACTGGTGTATCTCAAGGTCAGGTGGCTACTAGGTAGAAAAGTACTAAGCCTTGATATCTGGTTTTCTGTCTCTACAGGACAAATGTTACTGAATTATTTCAACCAATTTATACTTTAATCAGGCATGTTCATATATTGATAGTGCTATACAGGATCAAGGGTTTGACATTTGGCTACAACATTTAATGAGATACGAATTTTGATTTTAAGATATAGTTTGTTTTATTGTTAGTTATGCTATCATAATTCATTAAATAAGATTAAAATTCTGATTTGAGGTATTAAATAAGCCACATGAATAAAGAGGCAGGTAACACTATATGGTTATGTTGTATGCTTATTTTTTGTTATCCAGTGATTTGTCAGTAGATACATTTCATGTGTCCCATTCTTCCTTGTGGAATAAAATCTAAATTAAGAAAATCCATACAAATTTGCGTAAAGTTCTAATTTTGTGTATTCATATTCGCCCATGGGACAAACAGCTGCTCAAAAAAATATTGTCAGTCCAAAACACTACTTCACAGTAATACTGCGTTTATTTATTTAAAAGTGACAATGGCCAGGATGAAGAAACCACTGAGTATATACAATGCTATACTCAATTAAATTACTCTTGGAAAGGGATTTGGGAAACTATAAATATTTAATTTTGAGTTATTTACACCATTTCTGTTCATTTGTTAGTCTGTTAATTATTTTGGTTACAACAAGTCCAGCTCAAGAAATGCTAAAATACATAAAAGAAAACACAAGCATTGCTCAAGCACTCCAAACACTAGGCAAATAACTTAAAGAGCCATACAAATTGCTCCGATGCAGGTCAAAGACATAAACAGCTGTGATTACACTATAAACTTACAAAGTATATATGGATGTCTGCCCATATATAGGTGTACTACACATTAGCAAAAAATCTAAAGTTAACTGCCTACATTTTTACCACTTCTTCTTCTTTCGGCTTTTCCCGGTTAGGGGTCGCCACAGCGGATCACCTGTCCACTCATGATTGGCAGGGGAGTTTTACAGTGTCCAGTTGCCAGCCCGGCGCCCAACCTTCCACAGAAGGCACACACATGCACACACTCATACCTAGGGCCAATTTAGAGTGTCCAATCCACCTACAGCATGTCTTTGGGATGTGGGAGGAAACCAGAGCATCCGGAGGAAACCCACGCAACCACAGGGAGGACATGCAGACTCAGCACAGAAGGCACCCCAGCCGAGGATCGAACCAGAGAACCTCTTCAAAAACAAGGAAGTCAACACCACTATGTAGGAAAACAGCTTCAGCACATGCAATTTCAAACTTTTAAAAAACAAAATAAAACATTATTTTTTTTGCAGGGGAAGCCCTCCCTGCACCCATCATGGGGGGGTGGGGGTTGGGGGTGTATAAATATATATACTAACTCCTACACTACATAATCCCCAGGGAAAGGAAAAATTCTCCTTCCTGGGGATTGTCAATCTAATTCTCCTTCCTGGGGATTGTCAGTCTAATTCTTTTTCCTGGGGATTGTCAGTCTCATACACCTGCTGACTGCATGACAAGACAGCTGTTGACACTGCACACACTCCAGATTTTAACTGTCACCTATATATTATATTTTATATAATATAAAATATATTTTAAAATATATTTTAAACACTTATTGCAACATTAAGTACCCTCACTTCTATAGATATCAAGTTTTGAACAAATTCCATCAAGTCAGACTTCCAGGAGACTACATTCATAGTTCAACCTAGCAGATGACATCACTGGCAACTTGCTAGTTCTGTTTCTACATTACTCATTTGGATATTTATATTTATCCTTTTAATAGTGGAATATGTGACATCATTCAAAAATAGACCTGTTCAGGCATAGCATCAACAGAAAAAAAAATTGACAAACTGCAATATGCAACCAGCAAAGAAGATATGTGTGTTTCAAAGGACTTTCAAAGAGGCATTCTAAACATCAGATTTGAACACTTTAACATCGTGAACATTAATTCTACTGCAACTCTAAGTTACTGCACAGGTCAAGTAACATACTCAAAATTTCCACAAATGCATCGTTAGTAGTCTCAGCTTTTAGTGAAGTAGTGAATAATTTAGGAAGTCATTAGCGCAGGCTCAAAATATGAATATAATATTACAGAGTATCACTTATCTTTTAATTTCATTTTTTGTGCGTGATTGAAAGTAATAAGGAAAAGGCCATATATATATTTTTTCCTTTAATTGTTTTGGCTTTTCCCCTAGTGATACCAATCTACAGTGTGGTAGTACAGTCTGTCCTTTGCACTGCATACAGATATATGAAAGATCAGTTGTAAAACCCTATGGTCCTCAAACTACAGGATTCAGTCTTTTTATTTAATTTCATAACAGCTATTACTCTTTTTTCTTAGAATGAAATGTACAGACATCAGTGCAGGAAACTTGCTAGCTTTTCTAAGTGTATGTCCCACTTTGGCAGTTACACGCTCCAGATGGAAGGAGAGGTACAATGATTTGTCATCAGCATAACCATGACAACACTGTTCTCCATCAATATAACCATGACAACACAATCCTGTTCTCTAATCAGTACTTCCTTTTGCATTAAAAAAAAATGCTGGAGCAAAAATGGAGACCTGTAAATCCTTACATCTGGAGGGTGAGCAAATAATGGCTTAATCTCAGCCACCACCACAAAAGCACTTCTGAAGCTGTAGAAGCCAAACTGAACAACGGCAGCAGCTGAGAGATTTAATATGACTGAAGGAATTCCAGTAGAATATCAACATCTGCTATGTCATTTTTTCCAGAGAGTTCAAAGAGGACCACAAATAAGTTGAGCTATTATGAAGTCATTCATGACCCTTATTAAAGGTTTTCTTAGTGCTTTGACATGTTCAGAATATAGACTGAAGTTGATAAAAAATCCAAAAGTCTTTAAAATTAATCAGTCTGGACATATAACACTCTTAATAATCTTACCAATATATCAGATACTGGGCAATTGTTATGATGATTCAGATTTGAATATGGCTTCTTGATAATGTGGGTTTTCAGTGCCTCCTTTAAAAATGATGAATAGACTCAATAACTCACCTGGAAATTTACAGTCAGATAAAAAACAAAACAAAACAAAAAAACGGATTTAATACCCCCAAATTATCATCTGGGGACAAGCTATAAACATTCCAATAGAGTAATGATTGAACTGTACATACCTTTCAACTATCCAGATTTTAACAGTATATCCAGATTTTTGTCTCTTATGTTTGGTCTGTCCTTCATAAAATTTGCGGTTTTCAGGGAAATAGTCAAGTATTTATGTCACCAAATAATAACAGGCATTTGAGTTTCAGACTTTATATCCTTCAGAAAATATATGTTAATGCAAAACCTTTTGGTATATCAACTTTCTAAGTAAATAAGAGTAATGTTTAAAAATAGTTGCTATTTTTGGAACTTTATTCCCCTATTAATTTTGCTCTGTTCATACTTCTTATGCTTACATGTTGAACTTTAGAGTAACCTGCTATAAGCATCGTAGGTCATCACCAGTTAGTGGAGGGTGATGAAATATGTACATTACATAACCATTTGACTCAGATCCAAAGCCAAACACATATATTTCAAATAACTGACTATAAAAATCATATCACCCTACCAGAAAACTGACAGTTATGATATGTTAAGCCTTCAAAGTCCATTCCCTGAATACACCAAAAAGGCTTCTTGTGTGATCAAAAAAAAGAGCGCATATTTCGAAGTCCACTACTGTTACAGTCTTCAGGTGGCAACTTCACAATGTCTCAACCATTGTTAAAAACAGAGTCCACCACATCTAGAAATAATACTTTTCTATGAGAAGTCACACTGCTTATAACACTCATCTCATATGAGAGTGTCTTGTGGGGGTGCACCTCCATTTGTGCTAAAGTTTTCACACTTTCCTTTTGAAGACAGATAACACATGGCTTTATCATGTGTTATAACCAACCACAGAATTCCAAGTAGCAGACACGTTGAGCCAGTGAAACACAGGTTTATTTTATATCCACAGAGCTTTCGGATGATACCCTTTTTCAGTGTGTTACACATGATAAAACCATGACATACATGTCAAGTGACAGGTAGATGGAGTTGGGATGAGGCAAAAAGGTCCAGAGAGTCAATCAGGCCCGCACTGTAGGCAGTGACAAGTTTGTTCCGATCATCTGCACTGGACTTTCAAAGCAGCTGGTAGATAACAGGGGATGGTTGTCCAGAAGTTGCCAAACTTAATTTCCTGTATTTCACTAAATCAAGATCAGTGGGCCATATTTTGGGAACGGCAAAAGCAAAATGAACTAGGGTGAGATGAGACAAAGACACTGATATGGCCACCAAATCAGAGACTAAAATACCAAGTCCAAATTATACCCAAAATAAGTGGATGCAGTGACAAACCTGAAACACTTCATAATATTTATGAATTCATTCCTGCAACCAACATTCTTGATCAGTGTGCAGATACAGTATGTAAAGAACATGAATCAGGGCAGTTTTGGCTATCCATTTTAAGGAGAAAGTCTAGGAACTCTTGCAGTAAAACCCTCACTCAAGCAGGTTTTCAGAAGTTTAGATGATATTTGAAAGGATGCACCATTGCTTCGTCTCTTCTCATTTTATATGAAGGAGTTGGTGTGCTTCTCAGCTGCATGTGTGATTTAAATCAAATACTAACCTCTCCACTGCTCCTGTCAGACTTCTATAGGTGAATAACAGGGGCACAAAGTCAGTATAACTGTCAGATATAGTTAAAGCTATTCGTCTGGGTACCTCTTATAATCTGAAGCTTCTGTTATATAACAAAAGAAATAAAATCGAGCTGATGTTGAGAACAGACCCCACTTTTGATTGCAATGCAGTATTTGAGACCCTGGGAAACTTCCAATAAAAGAATGACTTGAGATGCAGTAAGTCCTTCATGGGTATTTCATATAAAATGGTTAGATGGATTGTTATGTCAAGCCTTTTGCACCAGAATGTTACACTTAGAAGAATCCACTTATAGCCACATAAAAAGACCGTCCCTAGCATTCCTAAGAAATGGTGCTTCCTGCATAGGTGACCATTAAGGGTAGCTTAGGGAACCAAAAAGATGCAGACCCCATTGAAGGTCCACAAGCCCAGAAACGTATGCAAAGTCAGCAAATATGTTAATCATCATAGGCTTAGCCAACAAAGCCGTAAATGAGGAACCTTTGAATGTGGGCTAATACTTCAGAACTTGATGATAGGAGGTAGAGTTCATTTGGGAGACAGAAATAAAATATTAACAGCTTGTGTTACATTACAGGGAAGGAAAACAAGGCTAAGTTAAATAAAAGTGAGGAAAAAAGCAGCACAGAAAGAATAGGGAGGCTTGGAGTCTGTTCATATTCAGTCTGATGCTGATAAATGTTTGTATGCAGAGACTCAGTACGAAATAAGGTGTAGACGTTTAACTGAAGCTTGAATTTTAGAACAGTTTTACCCTGTCTAATATGAAGGGTGAACTTGTTCCACAGGTGAGGGAAGTGCTGCAATAGAAATCTACAGCTGAGTCACACCTTGCTGATATTTTGGTGTAAACCAAGGCCTTAGGAATAGGTCAACTGAGAAATGTTTATTTTTAATAAAAATGAGGAAATAGTTTGATGTAAGCTCGGAAGGCAAGAGACAGACCACCTCACAGCCATCTAAAGCCAAAAGAAAATAAAAACAGGGTGTTTAGTCTGTTGAGTAAGAGCGGTTCTTTAAAATTCAGTAGAAGAGAGGATCATTGACAGACCCTCACAAAGGATACCATTTATTCTACTCAGGCTTGTCCCATTTGTTGGCACCTTATGAATCCAGTGAACTATAAAACAGATGATGTTTAGTTATGTTAGCTTGGAAAATGCTAACAAATGCTTTCTCTGTGTCCACATATATATTGAGGATGGGAAGTCCCGCATCTTAGACTTTGGTGATTTTTCCAAATATGCTAATAAGATTGAGAGGCATGGTGTACTCTTAAAAATTTAAACTGTGAAGACTCAAGAATATGCCGATATTCTGTGTCCTTATTGGATAGTTCTGCAATAAGACTTTCCATAACCTTACATATAAGACAATTGAGACTGATGACCAATTAGATCAGCAGAGGGTCCTATCTTATGGAGGCTTGACTATTGTGCTCCCTCATTCTTCATGGAGACATCTTGTGGAGAAAGTTTGACTGAAGTTATTTAGGAGAGATTTGGCTAAGTTATGCTTTAGGTTTATTAGTAATGAGCAGGGTATGTTATCTGGCCTCATGAAAGTGTCATTTTTTTTCTGAAGAAGATAGTTGAGACTAGATCAGTATTTTTTATTTGCTTTGTTCCTCCTCTGAACATTGAGATTACACTTCTAGCTGCATTGCTAACCAGCTAATTCTCTGCATTAACCAGATAATCCTTCATGGGCAAGATCTCTGCATTCAATTAATTCCCTAATAGTGAGTATGAAGTGTTCCAGGAATGGAGTATTTGTGCAGAAGAGCCACAGTTTTTTTCTTTTGTTGCCCTAATTTCTTGGGCATGCACATTTATTGTCCTACGGATTTGTTTGCAATGGGTCTTTCTAATGCAAGCCACACCTCTGATGACATAATCAACTGGATCCCCTTGTACTGATCCCTGAACTACACTAGGGCTATTATCCTTGAGAGTTTGTCCAAGAGGACACATGCCAATCTGCCCCAGATGGCAGGTGAGTAAGATTAAGCTTCATCATTCATCCCCCGCCCACAAGCTTCAACAGTCATCTGTGCTGCTAATCATACTGGCTCATAGTCAAGATTTTATCCCTGTATTCCTGTGGTCTCATACTCAAATGACCACAGGGACTATATGAAGAGAAGCACACTGACATGACAGGTACAGTCACAAAAATGAAAAGAAAGATAGTCAGTGTGGTGATGAATGCAGTGTAGTAGCTTTCCTAACCCAGAATTATGCTTATTTTAGGAATGATTGTGGCTTGAGGGGCATGAATTTGAGATCTCTGCTCTATGCCAGTAGAGAAGAACAAGAGACTTGATCAACATTGATAACAGGGGTTTGGCTAGAGTTGGTAGTGGGGGGGGGCTGAAATCATGGTACTCAGAAGGAAACTAGAGCTGATTTTATTTGCTGTGGTGTTGTCTATGGATTCTGGGTGTTGGTAGTGCCTTTTACAATGAGTTCAGATGCATACAGGGCATTATTGTTAAGTTTATATACATGATTAAAAATTACCCTATGGTTGTCGTTAATGTTAGAAATGTCTTGTATGTGTAGGCAGTGTTGGCACTAGTAATAATCTTGAGTTCTTTACTACATATATGCAACACTACAATCTTTTGTTTCTAGTTATATAATTTGTTGATTCTATTATCCCATCATATTGGACAATTGATGTATTTATTATCTTGCTTATGTCAGAATGAGACACTTTTCCTCATATACCGATTTAATGATCCACAGAATTCCTTGATTAATGTTTGGTTGTTTATATTCATGGTTATGAGTGATTAAACTATTTAGGTTTTTCAAAAATGGTTGAAAAATATAATGGAAAGGTTTTGCTGAAGTCTTTGAATATCGATGAATTGCTAGGACTAGAGAGGTTGGTCTTTAAGAAGGTGGTGACAAAATGATCTGATTATATGGTTAAAGGAATACTTGTGAGAGTGAGCTGTGGGTATTAGAGTTTGGTAAGACAAGGTATTGGAGGTTCAGTCCTCAAATATGGTTACTAAGTTTTTGTTTCTGGTGATGTTAAGAAAGGTCTGGGCATAACTATCGTCAGATATGTAAGAGGATCAGATTATACTTAGGCAACTGAAACCTCCTTACAAAAAATGATTGATTTGACTTCAAGCTGAGGGAACATGCATTAAATATTCAGCATGTCCCTTTGGGGACATATAGAATGAAATATAATTACCAATAAAGTAAAAGTTTGTTTTGCTTTTGTTGAGGTATATTTTGGCCTGTACTGAATCAAATTTGAGCTTATTTGGCATAAGACACATAGGCATAACTTGTCTAATACATAGAGATACAGCCCAAATAGTACTACTGGTCCTAAATAAATGATAGGCAGCAAACCCTTCAATTCTAAGACCTCTATATTCAAAAATGACCTCTTTCTCAAGCTAGTGTATAGATTCCCCCTCATGTATCCCCACTCTGCATACAACATATATTAACTTCAAAATGTCAAAAATAGTATATGCAGTCTGGTCTTACTTGCTGATCCTTAGAAATGCCGTTGTGATGTACAAAAGGACTCAGTTGGCTTCTAGAACTTTCTAGGGCCTTGTTTTTTTTTTCTTATGTACATTATGTTTCAAAAGTCTTGAATCATGGTTACTGTTCCCCATTTAGGCAATTGTTTCCAATTAGAGAGCAAACCTACTCTCTAAAATACAGCCAGGAAGGTAACCCAGTTGTAGTCAGACCTCCATTCAAAACTATCATTTGTGAAAGACCCTATTCAAGATTTGGTCCAGCAACTTGGAATGACCTGAAAATAGAAGTTACAAATCTACAAGAAACCCAGAAATTTAAAATTTACCTAAAAGAACATATACAGAAAGAAGCTAAGTGTTCTTACTTCCAGATTGTGGCTAATACATAATGTAGGCTAAATTAATATTTTATGCATTGCATATACTGCAGATGTGTTTTGTATGTATTTTACTGTATGCAGTTTACTGCAGACAACTACTGTATATAGTTGTCGGAATGTATTCTATCACTTGTTTTTAATTATGTCTAACTTTCTACTCTGCTGGATAATTTGCATTTCTGTGATAATTTTTGTAACGTATTCCATCAGTTTGAGTTATTATCAAAAAGGGTAAGTAGACCAGTTCACTTAACAGGGTAACAGATGGAAATTAATAAATGAATAAATAAATGCATACATACATACATACATACATAAACTCCAGAACAGAATGACTGATTTCCATGTATTGGAATCAGGTTCCATTAATTAAACATATTTGTGAGTTTTCTTGGTAAAATAAAGTCTCTAAGTCAGACTTTTGCTTCTGAAGCTTTGTTGTACACAAATACCTAGGAGACTGTAAAGTGCTAAGTTGGAATGCCTGACAAAGTTACTCTGGGGGATAAAAAGTTTTTTTGCCCTGATACAAAGGCATTTTAAGGGCAGTCACAGCTCATCACTGATGAGGAATAAAAAAAAAAAAATCTGTCTTTTTTTCTCAGGCTGTCACAAATAAGATCCTGTCAGAATAACACCGTTTACATATTCAGTCAATGAAGCCAATGACGCCTGACTTTTATTTAGGTATTAGGTTCATAGGTTTATAGGTAGATACTAGGCTATCTGCCCTAGGGCATTTATAAGCCTAGCCAGAGTGTATTTGGCTTCCACCTCCCTATTAGATTAGCCTACTGTGCCTCTGTAAAGTAGGTCACAGAAGGTACCCTTTTAAGATTAGTTTACTGTGCCTCTGTCTAGCAGGGACTCAGAAGAGATCCCAGGGGTGAATTTGCGATTTCCCATCCACCCGTCCAGATTTCGCTTGAAGAGGGTCAGCGAGGGGCTATGTCTAACATGAATTGGGATTCTATTCCAGAGTGAGGGGAGCCTCTGGGAAATGAATCTGTCCCTCCAGCATGTCCTATTTATTTTTGTGCTGAGGTTTAGATCCCTGGAGCGTGTAGCTCTAATGGACTTGGATTTTTTGAGGTGGAGCATGTCCATTAATTCTGGGTTTGACATGGCTTTGTACGTCAGGCATAGATCGCCTCTGAGTAGGCAGTATGCAACTGAGTAGAGCTGGAGTTTCTTTAGCCGAGCTGCATAGGACATCTGTTTGTAGCCCATGATCCTCTTGGTGAGGTACTTTTGGGGTCTCTCCAGTTGCTGCAGGTGTCGGGTAAGGTACATCCCAAAAGGGGCATTGTATTCAATTATGGGCCTGATGAGTGATGAGTAGAGGGGCACAATGACCTCTCTTGATCTAGATGCGAACCCTTGAGATGAGGGCAGATTGCTACATAACACAGGAGGTACAGGAGATTCTCACTTAAAGAACATATGATTTCAGTGTCATCATGTCTTTCTTTATTACTTTTAGTAAGGATTGCCTGAGATATTTTACCCTAACATGAACAATTACAAGATTTTTCTCATATTTTGGATGCTTAAGGACCTACCTGAAGACCCCGTAATACATCTTAGTCATAGCACCTGATAAACAACTTATGGCTATCCTATTCTTTGTCGGTATGGTGAACATACAGTCAGATTGTCTGACAGTAAAATCATAAATAACTAGAAAATGTATTGTATTATTGTGTATTTAAGCTGTAGGCTATATGCCTTAAAGTCACACTGACTTTTTAGATTGCCAATTCCTTATAGCAGTATGCACTGATGTGGTGGTAGTAGACATTGTTGTCAATGTTCCTCCGTGCATGCCTGACATTAAACAGAGGTGACTGAGACTGTTCCCTAGGGCAATGTTCTTCTAGGAGTATAGTTTTCCACTATTTATATATTTTGCCTGCTCCTGTTCAAAGATACAATAGCTGAAATGCCTTACTGGTGAGGTGCTTTAAATGTGTTTATCCATTTTTACTTTCTGTTATAGATCTACCACAATCTATCTGGACATCAAGTTAGGTACACTGTGGGTGTACAGACCACACAGACTACATCACAGAACGCAGACTACATCACAGAACACAGACTACATCACAGCATGATGGAGTGAGTCCTCAAAGTAAGGAGAAGCATGAAGATCAGGAGACATCTGAAGACAAAATATATACAATGGAAAGAAAAAGAGATTTAATATGGTGCAATATTTATGCAAAGGAGAAAGCAAGACTGACCAATGCAAAAAGAGTAGTACCAAAGATATTTGAAGAGATATACAGGCAAAGGAATCCAGATATGGAAAACTTTACAATACAAAAAATAAGAAGACAAAGAAGAAACGTAGAAAAGGAGATCAGGTCATGGAGCACCTGCAAAGTGAAAGATTCAGTGTAAAAAATCTAATGCAGTGAGTTCCCACATGGCAAAGCAACGGATGGCACAGGATGAAATTGAAGATTAAGGTGCCACAGGAAGATGCTATAGAACTGTCTATAGAATACCCACAGGAAGTGCAAAAACAAAGGATGTGCCCTCAGTCTGGAAGAGTTGCTTGATTTAATGGGCATAGATAGATATATTAAAATCAGTGAAAGAAATAGACTGCAGAAGGTCAATAAAACCCCAAAAGTCAGAACTCTGATAAAACAAATGAACACAGTAATTAGGACTGTCCATAGAGATCCATGTGATATAAGTAAACAGGATATGTTACTGTGTAGCTAAATTAATAACTGATAAAGTTCTACCACAAGAGCACAGGATAGTGAGGCAAAGAAAGGGGAGAAATCGAATACCATCATGGAAGTATCGAATAGAGGAAAATACAAAACAATTAAGACAAGAAGTGTCACTGTTAGAAGACTACAGAAGAGGGAATAGATCAACAAAAATGCTAAGAAAGTTAGATGTGATAAAAGCAGTGTGCAGTTTTAGAACAGACCAGGATCTATCATGCACTATTGCAAATAATAAATTAAAAATTTCAGCACAGGTGGAAAAACTTAAAAGATACACAGATAAATATAAAGGAAAATACAAAATAGGCAATTTAGTGATGACCCAAAAAAGTTTTATAGAGAATTGGGAAACAAGGTAAAAGGAATTGAATGACCACCACAAAAAGAAGAAATTGATCCATTTTGGAGAAGTATCTATGAAGATCCTGTGGAACACAACAAAGATGCTAAATGTATAAAATAAGTAAAAGAAAGAATAAGCAGTTTAAAGGTACAGTATATGAAGTAACAGCCAGAGAGATTGAAACAAAGTTAAGAAAAGCCTCTAACTGGAAAACCCCAGGCGCAGATGCAGTGCCTAACTTTTCAGTAAAAGTATTAACATCTTTGCATGAAGACCTAGCCATAAGTAAGGACTATTTATATGCACACACCAACAGACACCAGTCTGGCTAACAACAGGTAAAACAATGCTCCTACTTAAGAATGAACCTGCAAGCTACGCCAAAAATTATAGATCAATAACTTGCCTATCGACGACGTATAAACTATACATGGGAAGTGATGCTGACAGAGTTTATAGTCATTTAGAAGAAAACTCAATTATGGCAGTAGAACAAAAGAGCAATAAAAGAAAGTCATATGGAACGAAGGATCATTTGTTGTTAAATAAAGTCATAGTGGAGAACTGTAAAAAGGGGAGAATCTATGTATGGCATGGAATGACTACAAAAAAGCATTTGATGGTATCCCACATTCATGGATAAAAGAGTGTTTAAAAATGTATAAGATATATCATACACTGATCAACTATGTTACAGTGACCATGAAACAATGGTAGATCACTTTGCAATTAAACCATGATAAAGGACAAATTATTATCCCAGGGATAAAAATTCAAAGGGGGATAGTCCAGCGTGATTCTGTCACTGTTGCTGTTCTGCCTTGCCCTTAAGCCATTAAGCAGTTTACTTAACAGCTTAGGCCGTGGCTACAATTTGGCTCCTAGAAAACAACAAACTCTAAAGGCTTCTCATCTTTTATTTGTCGATGATTTAAAACTGTATAGCTCATCAGATGAGGAACTGAAAGCACAGCTGCAGGTTGTCAAAACTTTTTCAGGGGATATTAGAATGTCATTTGGCCTTAATAAATGCGCAAAAGCAACCTTTAAAGCAGGAAAACTGCAACACCAGGAAAACATCAGTTTGGGACAAGAATGTGATATAAAAGAACTTGAGCAAGAGGGAGTGTATAAATACTTGGGAAATGATGAAGGATCAGCAATAAATCATGAACAAATGCAAGTAAAACATACTAAGGAATATTTTAGAAGACTTAAATTAATCCTGAAAACAGCATTGACATCTAGGAACAAAATCCAAGCTATAAACCAATTTGCTCTTCCTGTCCTAACGTAGAGATTTAGCGATTTATTGGCCACAAAACATGTTGGATAGATTAGATATTAAAACAAGAAGGATGTTTCATGCTCACCAAAATCTCCTTGAAATTGATTACATGTACAGATCTGCAATCGTGGGACTCCACACATATCTGCTGACCTCACAAGACCTAAACACAGTGAAAGTTTTGAAACACGAGGAGAATAAATCTAAGATGACTTCCCTGCTTAATCTAGCAGAAGCATATCAGCATCAAGCAGGAATGGAAATCAAATCAAAAGTAGATAAAAAAATCAGGTAGCAACTGAATGTGCCAAAAAACAAAAGAAAGAATATAAGGTGAGGGATCATATGAAAAGGCAAGAAATGTGGAAAATGCATAAATGCATAAATATAGTTGCAAGTATAAAAAACTTCTGGAAGAACCTCGTGTTGATCAGGAACGAATGCAGGGATGGTTAAGTAGAGGTGAATTCATGCCAAGAGATGAAAGGTTAATATTTTTGGCTCAAGATAGTGAGCTACACACATGCTGGTTTACAAAGTCCATTAAGCATGTGGGAGAAACAGAAAAATTTAAGTTTTGTAAAACCGAACTGGAAACAGTTGCACACCTCGTTGCTGGTTGTGATATACTAATGGCAGAAGGGCTGTATACTGAAAAGTATAATAATGTGGCGAGACTGTTGCACTGGAGATTGTGCAACCATTATGGATTGAAGTGGTTGAAAAGCACTGGAAACATGAGCCACAAAGCATCATAAAAAATGAAGTCTGCATCACATGGGATCATCCATTACCAACAATTCAAAAGATAAATGCTAGAAAACCAGATATAGTGGTCCAGGAAAGGAAGACAAAAGTAGCATTGATCACTGAAATCACCACACCCAGTTACTTTAGTGTCCTGTGCACAGAGAGAAATAAAGTTATAAAATATCATGATCTGCAAGCAGAAATGAGAGCAATGTGTAAGAAAGATACCCAAATAATTCCAATAGTAGTGGGATCAATGGATCTTATAAAAAAGAGTCTAAAATCTTATTTAGATATGCCACCAATACATTTAACTCCATATGAAGTGCAGAAGGAGTCATTACTGGGGACATTGTGGGTGTTGCAAAGAGCACTTTTGGCTGACATCAAAGAGTAAAACAATACTAATTTCATGAACTTTAATCATACTTTGACTTAGGAATGGGGTCCATTCCCATCATGGTATTAAAAACCCAAAACATAAATGGGTGTGGCAGAGCAGAAAGCCAACAAAATGTAAAGTGTGTGGGAAATATGCAGAAGAGAAGCTGAAGTTTAGATCAGCTTAGTGTGATGCACTTTTTTAATGATGGTACTGGCAGACAAGTAAATATAAGCAGTGGATGACTTCTGAGAGCTGAACTGGCCACATTTCATAACTATAACTCATTTAAAGGAATGTTGCTCATCCACTCTGCTCCATGAGTCCTATACCCGTTAATTGCCTATGATTTAACAGGATACATTTTCTGACCTGTTCTCTATAGTATTAATTCATGTAAAGATGAGAGAGCAGCATTTAATTATTAATTTGTTTATTTTTCTTGTTTTATTGTTTATTTATTTTTATTTCTTTTACAGGAGTTAGACATTTGAGAAGTGCATAAACAAATTAGTTATAATTGCTGGCCTGTCTGTTAACTGAAATAACTAACAGCTTTTGTCTGTTTATTATTCTGGCTTTGGGGATTACTGTGATTTATGTGGAATGAATACTTTAATGTGAGGCTATCGCTTATGGCAAACAAAGTCAGTTTTCTTACACTGCTGTCATTTTTATCACAACCAGTTGTAAGAAGTATACAGAGGAATGGCTGTAACTGCTGAGTGGGAAGGTTTGGAGCAGTCTGTGGCTGAAACTAATTGGCTACTTCATCAGTTTAAGTAGTCGCACATCTAGCTTTTCAAGAATAGTGTACATTTGCATGGATAAGATGAAATATTTTATTATTATTATTATTATTATTTGGTAACACAATTGGACGTGTGGTGTAGACAGACAGTAAAGTTGCTAAATTTGCTGGATATATAGGCTATCTTCTGATTCAAGAGATATCCCCCTATCACTGTTTAATCAAATTTAAACAGCCATTGTTCTAGCATGGCAGGACTAGTGTCACACAATGTACTGTATTTGATGACATTAATGTAAAATATTACTGCTATTGATTATGCTTGTGTGTGTATGCATGTGTGCATGTGGGGGGGGGGGTCAGTGAATTTAACAGAAAAAGGTTGGACATAATTAGTTTGACTTTCCATCAAAAGCAGCAGTATTGCACATGATATGCATCTGCCTTTAGTGGTCTGCACAACCAAGATGTGTGTGTGTGTGTATGTGTGTGTGTGTGTGTGTGTGTGTGTGTGTGTGTGTGTGTGTTTTCTCGCGCGCGCACGCGTGTGTGTGTGTGTGTGTGTGTGTGTGTGTGTGTGTGTGTGTGTGTGTGTGTGTGTGTGTGTAAGTAAATGCTCATTGGCACAATGGTGCAGTGAGTAGAATCTACAGCTCACACTTTTTTATCTAATTGAATTCTTATTTATGTAATCATTTGTATGAAGTCTACATGCCCCCATTTGAAACTTTCAGGGTTTGTTCACGTGCTCTGGTTTCCTCCACCACCCCAAAGGCATGACATGGTTAAAGTGGCATTCCTCCAGTTTTCCTGTAGGCAAGTCTCAGGTATAATATATATATATATCTATCTATATATATATATATATATCTATATATATATATATATATATATATATATATATATATATATATACATATATATATATATATATATATATATATATATATATATACATACATATATATATATATATATATATATATATATATATATATATATATATATATACATATGTGTGTGTGTGTGTGTGTGTGTGTATATTTGTCCATCTTGTGATTTACCTGGCTTGTCAGGGGCACCGTCTGTATGTGTGTATGTATATTTGAAAGATCAATGCTTCATGATAGACTTGCTTTGTTATGGCCAGTGTTAATATGCATGTGTGCAGGTGTGAAAAATCAGTGCAGCTTGTGACAGAGTTACTTCTATGAGTGAGTGTAGTATATTCATGGGTGAAAAATCAATCCTTCTTGTGATATATGTGACTTATCAGGGGCAGTGTCAGTATATAGATTATTGCCAGTTTGCTGTGTGTGCGTGTGTGTGTGTGTGTGTGTGTGTGTGTGTGTGTGTGTGTGTGTGTGTGTGTGTGTATGCATGCATTTAATAATAATGATTTTTTAGATTCTTTCTGTGGACACACACATAATATTGCCAAATACTTATAAAATTCATCTTGGAAGCAGCAAAAAATTAAAAAAAGAAAAAAAGAACAGTTAGTTCAAGTCGCCAACTTTCAGAAATAAACAAGACATAAAATGTATTACAGTACAGCCAGAAACTCAGCATCTGAGGGCAAGGTGGTTCCTGCACCCATGGTTCTACTAGCTGATTTTAACACAGGGTTAGTTGTAGCCTTTGACCCATACCTCACCAATTCTAAAACAAGCTCTGCCGAACGATGTGCACTGATGGCCACTTTGACTTAACAGTGGGGGCTGGGAATGAAATAATCATTATTTCTTTATACTTGACCGCTATGCACAGAAGGGCACTGTAGCTTGTCTATGGACTTTGTACAGTTGAGGAGCAACAAGTTAGAACATTTTAATGTAATCACTGTGTTTTTTTCCTTTACTCTTTTATGGGTAGGAGAAAAGAATCATGATGTTTAAATACATCTGATATCAACAGGTTGAAATGTTTCATTGTGTTATATTTATTTCATTTTCCTCCCAGTCTGATGTCTTAGTGGTACACACAATTTTTTGTTTCTTTCTTTTGTAAGACCATTATTGGATTAAATACCTCAGGTAGTATATAACTCTTTACTTTCTGGGGACCTGGCATCCCCCACAGCCCAAGCTAAAGTCTAGTATTTATTTGAATGCTATTGCAGGGCACTCTTGACTACATAGGGTGTGTTGAAATGAGGCAGACAGACGTTTAAGAGTATGATAAAACTTTCTTTATTCACATTTTTTGTCAAGCAAACTTCTGAATTAAACATTAAAAAAAAAACTAAAAAAATGCACTTTAGAGCATCAGTAGCCCTGTGTTTTTAGGATGCTTAACTGTCTCTATATCATCTTCTTAATTTAATTATTTCCTTCACAGTCATTACAGTGCAGTATTGTCTAATTAAGCTGTGCTGAAATGATGCAGGAAAACATGTACCTGCTTGCTAAAACAAAGTGTTACTTTCTCCACAGTTTGGTGTATGCTATTCTGAGTTGGTTTTTTTTTTGGATGGGATGCACATTCCTTGTGGGTTGCATTGCTTGTTATGAGTTTGTACAGAATGGGCTGTTCATTGTGCTCATGGCATTATAGGATGATAGGAGGTTACTAGTTTAATGGTCCTAGGGCCCTTACAAGCCTATCAGAATGTTTATCCCCAAAAAGAAACATCAGTCAGCACCTGTCGCCCCAGCCAGTGAGGGACACAGGTGGAACCCCTAGGAAGAATTTGTGGTTTCCCATCCACTCATCAAGGTTGCACTTGAAGAGGGTCAGTGAGGTGCTCTGTTTGATGTGTATGGGAAGACTATTCCAGAGATGGGGCAGCCTCTAGGAGACAAACCTGTCATTCCAGCAGGTTTAGTTAATGTCACACATTCAGTTCAGGCCTTTTGAGCAGGTAGTGCATGAGGAGCTAGACTTACGGATATGGAGCATCTCTAGTAGGGTAGGGTCTGAGACTGCCTTGTAGGTGAGACACAGATCACCTGTGAGCAATCTGTATGATACCGAGTAGAGTGATAGTGATTTGAGCCTGTCTGCATAGGACAGGTGTTGGAGGCCATGGATTCTCCTTCTGAGGTATTTCAGCGGCCTTTCCAGTTGGTGCAGATGTTTGGAGAGGTACATCCCAAATGGGGCATTATACTCAATTATTGGTCAAATGAGGGAGGAGTATAGAGAAGTAATAACCTCCTTTTTTCTGGATGAAATCCCTTTACGTATGAGATGAACCAATTAAAAGGCTTTTTTGACCACTGCCAATACATGATGGCTGAATGTGAGGTTATCAACCTGAGTGCTTAGGTCTCTCACCACAGGTTGTGTGCTTAGGGGGTTGCTGTTGATGTAGTAATCAGTAGGGATTACTACATCATCAGTAGGGATTGTGTTTTTGCTGAATGGTATGATGATACTTTTTTTGCATTTAGCTTGAGGCCATGACTTTGGCACTAGTCATTAGTTGCTGTAAGACCCTCTTGCAGTATGTTAGCATCATTTGGGGAGTCAATGACAGCACCCAATTTACGGTCATCTGCAAACTTGGTCAGCCACAGGCCTTTTGTCTTATTCTGAACATTCGAGAAATAGATGCCAAACAGTAGGGGACCCAGGACAGCAGATCGTTTATCCCCAAAAAGAAATTACAGTCAGCACCTGTCGCCACAGCTAATGAGGGACACAGGTGGAACCCCTAGGAAGAATTTGTGGTTTCCCATCCACTCATCAAGGTTGCACTTGAAGAGGGTCAGCGAGGTGCTCTGCTTGATGTGTATGGGAAGTCTATTCCAGAGATAGGGCAGCCTCTAGGAGACAAACCTGTCATTCCAGCAGGTTTAGTTACTGTCACACATTAAGTTCAGGCCTTTTCAGTGGATAGTGCATGAGGAGCTAGACGTACTGATATGGAGCATCTCTAGTAGGGTAGGGTCTGAGACTGTCTTGTAGGTGAGACACAGATCACCTGTGAGCAATCTGTACGATACCGAGTAGAGTGATAGTGATTCGAGCCTGTCTGCATTGGACAGGTGTTGGAGGCCATGGTTTCTCTTTGTGAGGTATTTCAGTGGCCTTTCCAGTTGGTGTAGATGTTTGGAGAGGTACATCCCAAATGGGGCATTATACTCAATGATTGGTCAATGAGGGAGGAGTATAGAGAAGTGATAACCTCCTTTTTTCTGGATGAAATCCCTTTACTTATGAGATGAACCAAGTAAAAGGCTTTTTTTGACCACTGCCACTACATGATGGCTGAATGTGAGGTTGTTATTAACCTGAGTGCCCAGGTCTCTTACCACAGGTTGTGTACTTAGGGGGATGCCATTGATGTGGTAATCAGTAGGGATCGTGTTTTTGCCGAATGGTATGATGATACTTTATTTGCATTTAGCTTGAGGCCATGACTTTGTCACTAGTCATTAGTTGCTATAAGATCCTCTTGTAGTATGTTAACATCATTTGGGGAATCAGTGACAGCACCCAACTTACAGTTATCTGCAAACTTAGTCAGCCACAGGCCTTTTGTCTTAGCCTGAACATTCGAGAAATAGATGCCCAATAGTAGGGGTCCCAGGACAGATCTCTGAGGAACTCTACTAGTAACAGGTTGGTGATGGAGGTGCCTATTTTGACTTTGAGGGGCCTGTCGGTGAGCCAGTTGGCCACCCACTTGATGAAATAGAGATTTACGCCAAGTTGTATTAGCTTTTTGATGATGCCCGAGTGGGGGATTGTCTCAAAGGCCTTGGTCAAGGTAAGCTGTATGTACTGAATTTCCCTCATCCAGAGCATTGGTGACAGTCTCAAAGAAGTCAACCAGGTTCAACAGGCAAGATCTCCACTTTGTGAATATGAACTGGGTGGGGTCAAGTGCTTGGAGATTACCTATGTCCTTGTTTATGAGATCCATAATAATATGCTCTATGGCTTTACAGATCAAATTTGGCAAGCTAATGGGGATAGTTTCTAGGGTTAGTAGTGGCACCGTGAAAATCAAAATGGTCCAGCACAAAAAGGGTGCAAACTTAAAACTCCTTTATTGGGGTTGCTCCACAAACAAACAACATACCGGTTTCAGCAACAGCCTTCTTCAGTGCTTAATAACAGCATAATATTAACAATCCCTTAAATATATCATTCTGGGCAAGGTGCAGATGTGTTTGGTGTATCATGTATTGTGGTTGAGCCGCATGGCTGAATGAGACTTTTTGGTATCCTGTTTGAAATCTGAATTTGTGCACATGGAGGACAGCCGAATGGCTGATTGGGATATTTTTGCAGCTCCTTGTGGGATTGGAGGCTAATATCTACTATTAATAAGAATTCATCAGCAGTTGCTGACCTTAGGATTGGAATTTTTTACATCTGGATGTTAATAAGGATGATGCCATCTTCAGCCACCTTTGGATTGGTTTGCTGGTTGGATTTCTAGCTTTTTGGTTCCGAGTGGTCATTGGGATCCATTAGAGATATTTTCAATAACTGTTTGGCTACCGATACTGAGATATATTCATTCATCATCTGACTACCTACATTTTTTTTCTTCCTGTGGGTTTTGGTAATGAACATATTTACATTTGCTCCTTCATACAGGTACTGTAGTAAACATTCATTTACTAACAATTCTGGCTGATGCTATGAACAATTTTTGTACAGGTTCATCGTTTAAAGTTGGATATTAAATGTTTGGCAGTTGGTGCTTCTTCAAATGGACTATATCTGGAGGACATCACTATTACGTATATCTGTTATATACAGATTTTGTTTCTGCCTTCAGGCCGCTGGTAAAGCTTTGATATAGGTGGACACTAGTTTGTCTCTAATTAGTCCTAGGGGACTATAATTGATTAATCTTTTGAATGGCCCTTTGTATTCTTACTCAGGCCCACCATTAAAGAGTTTTAATTGATTTTTTTTGTATTTTGCTATTTTCATTTGCATTGTTGTAACAATCTTTACATTGTTTGAGCACATTTTCATTTAATATGGATTTCATAAAACTTTTACAACGTCTATCTGAAGACCGTGATGATTTATATGCTTTTGGGTTAGGACCCAACAATTTGAAGGTGATACTTCAGGTTCCATCAACCCGAAGACATATGTGCTAACATTTTTCTTAAAATTACCAAAAGTATGAAATCTCTTAGGACAAACATGTGGCATCTTAAACTATTCAAAGCCTATAAGGTTCATGGGGTTTCCCCTCATGGGCTCTGGGTATGAATACAGCCGTGGGTTAGTATGATGGATGATGTATTGTTGGAAGATTGGGCTCAGGCCCAACATAAGTCTTCAATAATGTTTGTGGACACTCTTATTCCACATTATGAAAGGACTATTGACAGATTTAGTGCTGAGGTACATTCTAGCTATGAGGAAGTTAAACAATTTGAGGGGGAGCCATTTTTTGCAAAATATTTCAACCAGCTTGCTAAGGATTTATTAGTCCTTGAACAACAATTGAAAAATAGAAAGATACATAAGTTCAACAGGGATGTTATGGATTATGAGAGGGGCAAACCCTTTAGGGCTCAACAGAAAAATGTTATGTTTGTGGATTCTGGCAGAAAGAAATCAGGGCCTAACAGGAAGAGACCATGTTCCATACATAAAAAGGGCCATAATGGTCCTAGTGGCACCTCAGGGGATGAGTCCTCTTTGGCGACCGATATTGATTTCACCCCCCTTCTGAATCTCCCATTGCTAAGAGATGTCCTAGTAATGACCGTTTGGGGGGGGGCAGACATAGGGGCGGGAGAAAACATAGGGCAAATAAACAACCTACAACAGCTGTTGGATTTGATAATACCTCATTAAGTCAGAACAGTAATGTGCATAACATTTCTAGTTATGTTCTTTCTGAGAGTGAATTAAAGTTACTTAACAGAGGCTTGCATTTGTCCCTGTTTTTTTTTGTATATGAGAATTCATTGGTTAATGATGTATTGAATTTTTGTCGACTATTGAATTTGAAATTGTTCTTTTGGGGAAATGATAACACCCAAAGATCTACTGATTTCCAGTTTCATAAGTCTAATTGTATTCCTCCAGCTGATAAGCATGTGGATATTTTTAAGAGTTGTGTATTGAAAGATCTTCACTTTAATAAATCCTAATTTCCAAATACCAATCATAATTTTACCAATCTGGAACAACAGGCTTTGAATCATTTGATAGCACAAAAAGATTTGGTGATTTTTACCTGCGGACAAGGGTGGGGAAATTGTGATTATGGATTGGTCCAAATATTTGGCCGAGGTTGAGAGACAACTGGGGGATGCAAAATTCTATATGTGTATGCCAATAGATCTGATGCTACAGTTTAAAAAGGAGATTGATAGCTTCCTGAATTTATCTTTGGAAGAGGGTATTATCAACAAGAAAACTGTCTATCATTTGACCCTCACGCACAATATCTGTACCTTCTACCCAAGATTCATAAGGATTTGTTAAATTCCCCAGGGAGACCAATTGTTTTGGGCCATGGGTTATTAACTGAACCACTGTTGGCCTTTTTGACCAAATATCTATAACCTTTGTTGCCTTTGGTTCAGGCCAGGATTCAGGATACTACTAATTTTTTACAAATTATTGAAAACATGCAATTAAAGCTTATGTGTACCCTAGATGTGTTCTCACTCTATACTAACATTCCACAGTGGGATGGCCTTGAGGCTTTACAATTCTGGCTGGACAAAGCCAATATTTATCCCCCTGGATTTGATACTTTTTTGGTCTGTTTAATCGAACATGTGTTGACCAAGAATGTTTTTTATTTTTTTGGTAAATGCTTTTGGCAAGTGAAGGGCATGGCTATGGGGGCATCTTATGTCCCCATTTATACTGATCTTTTCATGGGGTATATAGAACAACAGTTAATCTATGATGATCTACACAATTTATATCTTGGGGAAATTGACATTTGGCAATGCTACTTGGACAATTGCTGGATGGTGTGGAGGGGGGATACAGTTTTGTTGCAGGAATTTGAGGAATATTTGAATCAGAACAAATGGGGCATTCAGTTCACTTTGAATGCTCACAAGGATCCTATTACATTCCTAGATGCTACCATCACTAGGGATACAGACCACCCATTAAAAACTGAAGTTTTCCGCAAATATCCTCAGTATAACACTCTTCTTCATGCTCACAGTCATCACCCCCGATACATCATCCGCATTATATCAAAGCCACAATTCCTTATAATGTGTCGCATTTGTTCCTCACATGATTCTTATGCCCATTATCAACAGGATCTACATACCAGATTTATCCAGAGGGGATACAATGATAACAATATCTATCAGGCCAGGGACTTTGCCAGGCAACAATCTAGATCTGATCTGTTGCAATATAAACAGTCTTGTTTTGACAAAGACTTACAGCAGCCTATTCGATTGGTTACGACTTTTGGATGGAATATTCAAACGTTTAAACACATCATTAACCATCATTGGGACATTTTAAAAGCCAATGCAAAGCTTAATGAAATTCTTCCTTCCAAATGCTCATTTTCCTTTCACAGGGGACCCACTCTGAGGTCTCATTTCAGTCATTACAAACGCAAGGTGCCATCTTCATTACAACAATCTACATTGTTTGGTAACAAGGTTAGGGGTTGTGTACCTTGTGGACATTGTTCTGCATGCCCCCATGTATTTAAAACTAAGACTTTTACTAGTTCCAACACCCCTAAGATTTATGACATTTTATGTTATGGTAATTGCAGTACTGAGTGGATTGTGTATTTGGCTACCCGTTCATGCACGGCGTACCGTGAAGGACAGATATCTAGAACTTTGAGGCTTCGAATTTCCGAACACCTCAGTGAGATTAGGAATAGGAGACCTACAAACACTTAGATTCATAGATTCATACTAAGCTAACTGCCCTTGCGAGCCATTTTAAGCTTAGCCAATTATCCCTTGTGAGACTCAAACCCTGTACCTTGTGTTTGTAAGGCAAACACCTTAACCATTAGGCCAGCCTCCCAACCCCCCCTTTATATAAGCACACTTTAATTCACAAAATGGCTAGGTTTATATTTACTGTTATTGATAGGGTCCAGGGTCAATGTTTTTCTAAAGTTGGTTGGCACACTTTATTAAATAATAAAGAATCAGGTTGGATTATTCGGCTGGGGGTTTTGTTTAAACCTGGCCTTAATGAGTTGTCCTAGATTGCTTAACCAACCAATCGTATTTCTGTATGCTAATGATGCTTTTTATTTAAGGGACTGTTAATATTATGCTGTTATTAAGCACTGAGGAAGGCTGTTGCCAAAACCGGCATGCTGTTTGTTTTTGGAGCAACCCCAATAAAGGAGTTTTAAGTTTGCACCCTTTTTGTGCTGGACCATTTTGTTTTTCACAGTCATTGTTGTTGTTTTGGTCCATGCACATCCATACATGCAGGTGTTTATTTATGCACTCAGTAGTGGCACCACCTATGTGCAAGGGGATGATGATGGCGGTTCTCCACTCTGCTGGAATGAAGCCAGTACTTAGGCTGTGGTTGAGTAGGGTGCTCAATGACAAAACTAGCTCTTGCTCAAGATGGTGCAGAATACATCCTGGGATACTATCAGGTCCCATGGAAGCTGTGTTTTGTGCCTTCGTTAGGGTCTGTAACACTTGATCTATGGAGATGTGAGGTGCAGGACAAGTATTGTGAATGTTGAAACAGCTTTTGGGGGGATAGGGAGGTGAAATTTGTGCTGAACCTATCTGCTAACAGGTTGGCTAAGGCAACAGGATCAGTGTAAGTGATTCTGTTAAGTACTAATTCAGAATAAACCTGGGCTTTGTCATGGATGTTCTGGATGTAAGTAAAGAAGACTTTATTGTTTCTCTTTGTTATGGAGGCTAGTTTTGATTCATAATTGGCCTTGGAGGTTCTAGTATACTAGAATACTAGTAATCTAATTTGCTTGTTGAGGCTATGGAGGGAGTTTTTCCAATTTGGAATTTGTCCCCTTTTACCCTTGGACAACAGTTTCTTCCTTTTGTTGTAAAGCCTGTTGATAGAGGATGTCCACCAAACAGGTTTGTGTTTCCTTGAGAAGCAGGTTTTAGTTCTATTGGGTATGGCTGAGTCCATGCAGTTGTACAGGTGCTTGTAGACTGAATTGGCGTACTGTTCAGCAGAGTTGTCTGTTTCCTCTGGGGGGTTAGTGGTGTGAAGCTACAGATACCCTCCCTTAGGAGGTTGTAGTCAGATTGTAAGTTTTTTAGTTTGATTTCAGCTGGGGGGGGGGGGGGTTAGGTGGGATAGAAACTTCGAATGAGACAGTCCGATGATCTGATCTGACCAGGGAAGGACGTACTATGGGAGTGGTGCAGCGATCACCCATGTTGGTGAGAACCAAGTCCAGAATGTTATCTCCAATTGTAGTGGATGAGACGAGCTGGTCTAGTGCATTAGAATTGATGAAGTTGAGGAATCTTTGAGACAGTGCGTTAGTGCAACAATAGTTCATCCAGTCTATGGTGACGTGGTTGAAGTCACTAAGGATCAGAGTGTTAGGGGTACTTTGATGGAGTCTAGTAGATCCAAGTAAGAGGAGTGGGTGTTCTGAATCACAGAGAGGGGTCTATAGCTGGATATAACTTGGATGGGTGTCTTGCCAACTGTCAGTTGTACCTAGAGTAGTTCCAGTGCGTCATGCTGGCAAACCAGTCTGGAGGTGTGCTTGTCCTTGATGAAGATAGAAACTCCACTACCCTTAGTCTTCCTGACCTTATTTTGAGGTTGGAATGTGTGGAATGAGGTATAGTCTGGTAAAGCAGGGGTGCTCTCTGCAGGACTGAACCAAGTTTCTGTGACCGCACAGACATCAGCATCTTCAAGTGTAAGGAGGGCTTCCAGTGAGTCCATTTTCAGGTTTAGGCTCCTATTGTTAAGCAGCATGACCTTCAATTTGTCTTTGGGACATTGCCTAAAAAAGTATAATGGGGGAGGAGAAAGCCTTGGTCAGAATCCAGAAACCCAGTGGTGACAGGTGAATTCCATCTCTGACAAAGCATTGAGGCCTGTCGACCATGTCATCCCAGGCAGACAGATACTGGATCCCCTTGGAATGACATCAGAAACTAAGCCAATTGTTGAAGTCAATTATTTTTTTTATTGGTATTGTGGCATCATTCTTGGTGAAGGTCAGATGCTGCTTAGGGCTAGAGTCATACCTGCCTGGAACACATACTCTGAGAGGTCAGTCATGTCTCTCTTCATATAGTCCAGAGAGGTATGTCTTAAGTCATTCACACCAACATGTGCAATGACACAGTTGTACTTGTACTTGCTGTGCAGAGACTTAAGTGCGTGCGTGAAGTGGCGGATTTTGGTACCAGAAAGACAACTAAACATGACCTTCTCCTTGTCCAGCCTGTTGAGGGGGACTGTCTCACAAATGAGTCACCAGTGACTAGTGTGTTTGATTTATTGTTATGTCTTGTGGGTTGTGATGGTTTATTGTTTTGCCTTATGGCCTGTGTTTATGAGACACTGGTGTGTTGTCTGCTGTGGGTGATGTGTTTGGTGTTGTGTGTGGCATGTTAATGAGTGTGTTTTGCATGTCTCTGCTGTTTAGGCAAGTTTTTATTCAGGACCTCTGCATAGGTGGATGTGTGTTCTGCTTGGCTATGTAGTGGGAGTGGTGTACTGTTTGTGCTGGAAATCTCCTCTATGTCAGGAGTACTGACTGTGGTACAAGTGTGTTTTTAAGGTCTCTGCTGTTTATGTAAGTTTTTATTGAGGATGCATTGCTTGTTATGAGTTTTGTGTGCTTCCAATACATAGTGTTCAGGGGTTGTATAACTTTTTTGGGGTTAGAGGACAGTCTACATATTATTGCTTTAGGTTCCGTCAGGAGTCCCACCATGTATCTTGCCTCTGTTGCTTGTTGCATCTCACTAATTCCAGTTGTGTGAAGCATCATTGCTTGTTCACCATTGCTGTAGACTTTTGTGCATACTTTGGTTGGTTTGTGCATTACAATCCCTGGGACATTACACATGCTTTCTATATGTATTCTCCTGTTATCACTAACTTTTTTGAAACAACACCCCCCCCACCCCCCACCCCACCCCGAAACACACACACACACACACAATTCCAGTCTATTCCCTATCATTCAGTGTTTAATGCAGGGCGTTAATTCTGGCACAGGTCCTATACTATGCAATGTGATCGACTATGAATACTGCCTATTAGTCCATCACATTTTTTTTAAATCATCTTCTTTTCTTCTTGCATTTATTCAGCATTGACTTTAAAATGTCCCATCAAAGGAATCATTCATAGGACTGAATTGTGTGTTTCTATTATGAAAAAAAAAATCACACCTTTCAGTCTCAGTGCAAAATGAATATAATAAGTAAATTAAATCAGTAAAGTGAAACATAATTATAGATTTATTTTCTGCTTATTATAAGTGAATATACTGGCTAAAGTGGGGCTTACCTTCATTTATTAATCAATGCTCACCCCGGAGAAACAGATTGCAGTCTTGCATGTTATTTATTTTGGAACTCTTTTTAAACAATGCTTCAAAAACTTATAAAACAGGATGATAGAGAAAATACATTGCTGCTGTACTTAATTAAGGCAGCGTTATACAAATCATTATTTATGCACACTCTGTGATGTTGTCACCATTGTTCACCCAAACATGTCACAGTATGGCATCCACAGGTATTTATAAAATCCCTTTGGATACATTATCCACAAATTCATCTTGTATAATTTTATACAATTATCTCCTCACTATAACATTAATTTTAAATAAGGCTCAGACCTTTGGGACTTAATTGTTATTAATTGTAGGTTGCTGGTATATTCTGTCATTGGCTGTAGTTAGAAGAAAATACACATATAGACAATGTGTAACAAACTGCATATTGTCATTCATTGAGGTGGTTTGTTTTTATGCACCGTGTTTAGCTGCTGAAAGACTGGTAGAGTATGTCAGTACAAACACTATAAGACAAACAGGGTATAACATTTCCCATCATAACTCATATGCTATAACAATGAATTTTAACTTCTTTCACCAATGGAGAAAACTTTAATTTCTTGTAATCTATTCATGTAAGTCTGAGATATGTGTGTGTGTGTGTGTGTGTGTGTGTGTGTGCGTGTGTGTGCGTGTGTGCGTGTGTGTGTGTGTGTGTGTGTGTGTGTGTGTGTGTGTGTGAGTGTGTGTGTGTGTGTGTGTGTGTGTGTGTGTGTGTCTGATGGGAGTAAGCACTGATATTCATTAATTTAATTTGCAATGCATATTTTATCCAGCTTTGTGTCACAAGGATGTAGGAGTTTATCCCAGGATGTAATAGTCATATGTCAGGAAATAGTTTAAAATGGGATGTCATTCCAGTACAGGATCACACACACACACACACACACACACACACACACACACACACACACACACACACACACACACACACACAAACTTAAACTGCTAAAAAAATTACCTTATTCCTCACATAAAAAAAATTACCTAAACTATGTACACATGGGGCTGCTCACTGCTCTACCCCCTCACCAACAACTTATAGATGAACTCCATGTCATCTATGCATACTTTAAAAAAAACGGGAAAACTTCGCTGAACACTTACTTGCACAAACTCTCAGGTCACCAGAGTTTTACTCTGGAAAGTAACCACTTGCGAAGCAAATCAAGCCCACCTAAGTGGGGGGCCGGCCCCTCATGGACCCTTCCTAACTAAATACACCAATTTCAAGATCGCACTACAGTGGGGAAACAAGCAAAGTTCACCATGGTGGCCAAGTGGTTACTTTCCCGGAGTAAAATTCTGGTGATCTGAGAGTTTGTGCAAGTAAGTGTTCAGTGAAATTGTCCTGGTTTTTAGACATTCAGTGAAGTGGGTTTTCAATAACAACATGTAGACCCACATATATATATATATATATATATATATATATATATATATATATATATATATATATGCATGCCAATAGATTGATTTGTTTTTTGCTTGCCCAAACCCTTCCAATGAGTGCATGACCTGAAATATAGCAGGTCTGCATTATGCATTACTGCATGCTAGAATTCTGTCATGCCCAGGGATCCTTCAAATATACAAAAGCATCTCTAAGTACTCATAAATAATCATTGCAACTAGGGGCACTTGCGCTATAATGTCTACACCAGTGAAAGCTGCTTTCATATACAATAACGCTGTATGCTGGGCAAGTGCTCTCATAAGCATACAAAAGCACAAAGTCATTACAGAACTGTGTTAGCATTGGAGTTAATTTTGCCTGCTTTCTAGTGGTATATCAAGTATGACATGTGTGTATCACATGTAGCATGCAAGTGCAGTTCCTGTACATGTGGTGATGTGATCATCACTACCACTTTGTCCCAGTTCCCTTCAAGAAACATATCACACCAAATGACGTTTGATGACTTTTATTGAAATATCCATAAACATAATTGTTAGCCAATATATATTAATTTCAACCTAAACATGATGCAAGTGAATATAACATTCATGTAACATTACCATAGAACAGGACAGTGTAACACCACTCATCCTGATCAGTAAGCAGCATCCATACCTCCACTCTCTCACTTATGAAGCAGCGTACTACTCACTTCAGTAACTATTTAATGAATTTTACCTCCAAACAAATAAGTAGCTTCCTCCACTTGCTTATTTACTTATCAAGCAGAGCCAAAAATGTGACTCCTACTCCACCTAAACTTGCCAAAATCCCATTAAGCCTCTCCCTAGCCATACTTCATTTCATCCCAATCATCTTTCATAGGTTCATAGGTTCATAGGTTTATACTAGGCTATCTGCCCTAAGGCATTTATAAGCCTAGCCCAATGTTTTGTGGCTTACGCCACCCCTTATATGAAAAAATACTGTACCCATTAGTTTGTTGTGTCTCTGTCCAGCAGTGACACAGAGATGATTCCCGGGGTAAACCTATGATCTCCCATCCACAGGTCAAGATTTCTCTTGAACAGAGCCAACGAGGTGCTCTGCCTCACATGGACCAGGATTTTATTCCACAGCATAGGGAGTCTCTGAGTGATAAATCTATCCCTCCAGCACGTCCTATTTATATCCGTGCTAAGGTTTAAGTCGCTTGCTCTAGTGGTTTTGTTGGATTTGGATTTTTTGAGGTGGAGCATGTCTATTAATTCCGGGTTGGACATGGCCTTGTATGTCAGGCACATGTCACCTCTGAGCAGACGGTATGCGACTGAATATAGCTGGAGTTTCTTCAATCTGGCAGCATATGACAGATTTTGGAGTCCCTTTATCCTTTTGGTGAGGAACTTTTGGGGTCTCTCCAATTGCTGCAGATGTCGGGTGAGATACATCCCGAATGGGGCATTGAACTCGATCATTGGTCTGATAAGTGAAGAGTACAGGGGAACAATGACCTCACTAGATCTGGATGTGAATCCCTTCATGATCAGGTGGGCAATGTAGAAGGTCTTTCTAAACACTTTAGCAATGTGAGTGTCAAAAGAAAGGCCACTGTCAACCTGGGTCCCCAGGTCCCTGATAACCTCTTCTGTGCTTAGTGGATTGCCACCTATATGGTAGCTTGGGGTTACCTTGTTTTTCCCGAAGGGTATGACTATACATTTTTGGCGTTTAACTTCAGGCCATGGCTCTGGCACCAGCTATCTGTTTCCGTGAGTCCCTTCTGAAGGATATCCATGTCCGATGCACTTTCCACTATGGCCCAGTTTGCAGTCGTCTGCAAACTTTGTCAGCCAAAGTCCTCCCATGTTGGCCTGTACTTCTGAGAAGTAGATGCCGAACAATAGGGGCCAAGGACCGAGCCCTGTGGGACACCACTTGTGACCGGCTTGGAGTCTGACATAGCGCCAGCAACTCTAACCCTGTGGGTTCTGTCCTTAAGCCAGTTTGCAACCCATCTTGTGACATATGGGTTTACATTTAAGCTGGTAAGTTTTTCTATAATACCCGAGTGGGGTATTGTGTCGAAAGCCTCTGCAAGGTCAAGGTAGGCTGTATGGACTGCCTTTCCCTCATCAATGGCCTTGGTGACTGTTTCGAAGAAGTCGACCAAGTTCAAAAGGCATGATCTGCCCTTGATGAAGCCAAACTGGGTCGGGTCCAATGTCTGCAAGTCCCCTATATCTTTGTTTATGTGCTCCATTATGATCCTCTCCATAGCTTTGCAGACTAGACTTGTTAAGCTTATGGGGCGGTAATTACCAGGATCCGTAGAGGCACCGCCTTTGTGGAGTGGGACCACAGTTGCCGTACACCACTCCTTGGGCATGTATCCTGTGGTAAGGCTAAGATTAAACAGCTGCCTTATATGCGGGTTTAATTCCTCATTTAGCTCGTGTAGCACACAGCTGTGGACACCATCCGGTCCCATTGATGCTGTGTTTTTAGCTTTAGAGAGAGCAGCTTTCACCTGCGCATTTGAGATGTCTGGGAGGCTACACTCCGCTGGGATAGTTATCTCTCCTTTAGGGGGGGAGAGGGGGGTGAAGTTTGCACTGAACCTGCCTGCCAGTATGTTGGCAATGTCTGTGGGTTCAGTGATTTTTGTATCATTTTGGACTAATTCTGAGCATATCTGGGAGTTTCCACCCAGGTTCCTAACATAGCTGAAAAAGGCCTTATGATTGTCCTTATTCATTTCATTTTTTTTGTCCTATTTCATTCCTATTTAACCCTATCCTCCCCCATCTTTCTAATTTCCTGCTACTCTATTTATCTAACCCCACTTGAAAATGCCCCCTGGACAAATCAGTCTGTTCCAAACCTCATTTCCTGTGTAGCAATCCTCAATTAAAACTGAAATAGAGTAATTTTGCATACATGCTAATAGTAGACCAGCCTGGTGCATAATGATCCCACCACCATACTCCCAACCGTACCAAATTACTCACAGAGTTTTGGGCTCCAACTAATGGGGTGCCATGATTCCCAAGTGGCATACCTTCATTTCCATTTTTTTCCCAGCGTTTTTTTTTATTTTTTATTTTTTTTCCCATTTTTGAGCTGATGTCATCATGTGCACGATAACATCAGCTCCATCGGGCTATCAGCCTGTCGGAATTGAAGCTCAGTGCACACATTTCCTTCTGGCTAGGTGAGCAGGAAATCAAATAGATTATCTTTTATTATCTGCAAGTGGAGTGCGGGAAACTTGTGAGTAACGAATGCACTGGATTCTTTTTTATTATCTGAAGTCCAGTCCAGGATGAAATGATCAGACTCGAGTAGGGTAGGAACATTTTTATTTATTCTTCTTCTGAGTGAAGTGTGTGTGTGTGTGTGTGTGTGTGTGTGTGTGTGTGTGTGTGTGTGTGTGTGTGTGTGTGTGTGTGAATGCCCCACTTTAACACACCTGGTGGCTGGAGGTACTCAGACTCAAACCCTGTACCTTGGGTACAAGGTAAAAAGAGCCTAAAGTCCCTAGCCACCACCACTTGAAAATTTATGCCTCATATTTTTGATCTGTTCCTCATAAAATTTGTGGTTTTTCAGGATTTTTTTGGCAAATCACTAAAGGATTGAATTCACTAAATAATGACAGGAATTTGAATTTTATACTTCATATTCTTCAGGAAATAAATGGTAGCAAACCACCTTTTATTCTAGCAATTTTCTAAGTTTATAAGATCAGTATTTGAAATGTGTCCCTATTTTGGGGCTGTATGTCCCCATTATTGGCTTTGTCCAGTTTATTTGTGCTAAGAGGTTAAGAGCTATGGTGAGAGAGAAGAGAGAACTGAATTCACTAATTGAGAGCCATTTGAGTTTCAGTCTTCCTATCTGTCAGTAAACTGGTAATTTGGCATAGTGATATGTTGCTCTGACTGTAGTGCACAGTGTTCTGCGTTCAAGACGTGGGAGTGAAATGCATTGTGGTAACACAACATTTTATTCTATCAACTTTCCAAAATGTTTATCCCCCCTGCAAAAAAAAAAATGAAATTGAAAATAAATGCAAGAAGCTGTGGAAGATGCCTATGGCTTACACTGCTGTCATTCTATTTATATATATATATATATATATATATATATATATATATATATATATATATATATATATTTTTTTTTATGGGTGTGGACTGTGGAAGTAGACTTTTATGATGGGCATTTTCTGAATTGGGCAGTTTTGTCATTATTGGTTCTTGCATTTTGTTTCATTGCCTACTGGAAAAATATTCAAACAATAAATTTAAAATGCGCTCTGTCTAACAAGTGCGCTGTATTATACAAGGAGTATAATTTAGTAAAGTCAGGAAGGTGTATCAAAGAACACATGTATGTTTCTTGTTTTGTGTGCAATGAACCAATGATTTGAAAACAGCCCAAAGGTGTTCTTTATCCACTACTTGCCAGATGCATTTTCTTTGCACGTGGTGTAGGTTTCAATGCTGTTTCAATGAATGTGATTTTCAAGGACAGAGAAGTTTTAATGCCAAGTCTGTTTTCATTGTGAGACAGAAGATGTCTATTAGAGTTTGTGCATTGTGCTATAAAATGTAAAAATAAAATCTAAATAGTCATTGTGGAAGTAAACAGTATGCACACATTAGTGTTTATTTTAAACTGGGCAAAATAGACAGGTAATGGGACATTAGAATGGCTGCAAGGGGACTTTGATGGCATATTTTGGTTGTTCTTCAGTTTGCGTTTGAAAGTTGATATCCCACAATTCCATTGGAGTGGGTGGGGTTATGTAATTATGTATGCAAATTTTATGCTAATCAGCATACCGATTTGTACCTATTTTTCATGAGCCTTGTCCAGATTTTTGATGTTTCCAGGATGAGACACATGCACACCACCTATATCAAGATTATATGCTTAAAAACAGACTAGTGATTCAATACCACCATGCATGACAATTTCCTGTGGTTATCTCTCATCATTGAAAACCTCTTCAATGAGCATTTTCAGGTAGTGCATACTCAAAATACAGTTGTATAACTTGAATTTTACATAACAGTAGATGTTTAAATGTTCACTGCTGCAGTAGCCTTAGCTATATAGGTTATATCCTGCCAAACATAGAATTGCCAGACAGCTTCCAAAGCTTCAGGGCACCTTCCATGTGCCCAAACTGTTATGCAGTTTGAGATGGGCTGACTAAATACAAGTTTGGATGAGAAGCCCTTCAAAGCATTCCTGCCAGCAGAAAGGTGGAGGCTGAGCCCTGAAAAGACAGCATTAGGAATAACAAAAAATAAATGTCCACAACCTGGTGTAAAAAACACACCAAAAAAAGAGGGGATGGAGGGAGAAAGTGGCTACTTCAGCAGTGATCATTAAAACATCTACTGTTGTGGTAAGTTCAACTTACAGAACTGTACTATGTTCTTCATATTGATAACTCCTGCAGTAGCATTAGCTATTTGGGAAGATTACCGTAATTAGGAATATTCGGGATGAAGAAGTAAAAGAGTCCAGGACACCCTGCAGAATAGTCTGAGGAAAACATGTTCTAGTCCTAGTGAAGAAATCAAGCTTATAGTGTTTTGGAATAGTATGCACAGAGGGTCAAATAGCAGCTTCTAGAATACCTCTAGAATTCTACCCTCTCCAAAAAGCCATATATGAAGCCAAGACCCTGGCAATGTAGGCCTTGACTCTGACTGGAATAAATTTGTCATGGCGAGTATTGTGAAGATATTAGACACTGTTTTCTGTGCTAACATGTTTGGCTGAGTTTTTATATATAATGTCAGATTAACTTGTGTATTATATGCCAGTGTGACTAGCTATGATGATTATGATGTTGTAAATAAATTCTTACATGTTGATTTATGATCTGTTTGAACAGAATGTTTTAAAGACTTGAGCAGTGTTTGTGAAGACAGATTGTAAAAGCAAACTGTCTCAGATTCAGCTGATCAACAGATGATGTCATTGGAATGTTGACAGTTGCTATGTTTTACTATCAGAAGCTGAAAGACAGGAAGGAACTTTTGAAAATAGCTGTTGGTTGAATTTAAAAATGTGAAATAAAAATTAGAATTGGAACAGTTGACAATTAGGCTAGTCTATAAAAGAGCCTGCTATAGTCAGTTACAGATAATCATAGTTGAACTGCACAGTGGATACCCAAAAAGGACTCACCAAGAACTGTAAGCCTGCCTTTGCTCCATTGTAGTAATTTAGTTTAGATCAGGCACAGTGTTCTTTAATTAAGAAAATATAACTAATCAGCTTGACCAGTTAAAGTTTTTCTTAATGCTGGATCTCTATCCTACAGTATTGATTTCATTTTCCTGGTGATTGAGTTCTGTTTGTTTATTGGGAATTACTGTTTTATATTTATTTAATCATTTTCCTAAATTTTAAATACTTTTAGTAATTTACATCGTTGCTGGGCAATCAGTGTTTTTTTTAGTGATTTGAAAGTGCTTATATTTGCCTTGATAACTTCTTTGGCCACTCCAAAAGCCTGGCTGCTTAGGACATTTTCTACTATATGTTTCAATATTTAATTTTCATAGTTGGACACCCATTTGAAGGGAATGAGGACACTCTGATTGGTGGAAGCATTACTGTATTATTTTGGGGAAGGGATACAGCTGGAAATCTGTACCAGGCTTTCCCAGAAGTGTTTAGATGTGTGAGATTTAATTTACTTAAGTGGCAGTGTATTGGAGGTCTTAACTAGAACACATTACTCTGGAGTGTGTAATAAGGAGTAACATTAGTGGTGGACAGAAGTATACAGTCCAGCCCCAGGTTATAGAGTGTGTTCTTTTTGTGATCTTAGGGGAAAATTGTGAAATATTACTCCTGTTTAAGGGACAGTCTCACTATGACAGCCCCACAATAAACAAGGCAGCCCCACAATAAACAATTAACACAATTTCTCCACTGAAAAGATGTTATGGGTTAGTTTTCTCTACTTTAAAACTGACAGAAAACATGACTGCTCCATTTAAAAGTACATTACAGTCTTGAGACGTCCATTAAAACACAACTCTCCTAGCTGAAAAGTAACATTCATGAAGAGGTAAGTAATAAAACATCAGAAAATCTAAGAAAATTAAAGTTTTTTTCCCCAAAGGGAATTTGTATGCCCAACAAGCCAACTGTTGATCCTCAAATGCCTCAGATGTGTGTACTCTTCAGCTTAAGGGAAAGCTCTGAAGTGTTTTGTGCCCATATTTGCCATTTGGTTAGCTCATTTTGAGTCAAATGACATTTTGTATGCATGGAAGGTGCCCAAAATCTTTGGATGCTGTCCTTTTCTTATATATTTAGCAAGATATAACCCATATACCTAAGGCTATGACAGCAGTGATCAATATAAAGAACATCCTTTCTGTAACCACCATGGCTACCACCTATCTAGCAATTCAGAATGGCACAAGTTTAGAGAGGTTCATATTCCTTCAGAAATTTCAGCAAACAGCTTGTCATGATAGTATAAGGGGTTACTTTTTATATTCTATGATTTTCTGAAGGGGGCTAAATAGGCTTGATGCTAATGAATATGTGATGATACAGAAGCATTCATTGCCAGGGCAATTGTTAGCATTCCTATCAAAAATGATAGATTACTAAGCAGCAGGAGTACTTGTAGTACAAGCAGATGTCAAGGAGTGTTTGGAGTGCAATAACTCAGACAACCACAGCCATTTGCCAATTATTGAATTGCATTGGTCCTGCACACAGTAAGCAACTTGGACGTTGCTGTGCAATTGCATGGCTATGAAGTATTTGAACAACAGATGTTCGAATACTTCATATGTGTGCAGGTTATATGAGTGAATGTCATATTTGCGAATGGACTGTGCATTCACAAATATAACGTTCGCTCATGTAAGGGGATCGTAGTAGAGTGCGGTTAGGGAAATACATCCCTTTCGTCACTGTAGTGTGATCTTGTAGTTGGAATATTAAGTAAGGGGGGTGTCGGGGGTGCAGGGGAAGGGCTTGCCCCTTGCATAAATGGGATGTTAGGTGTAGGGATTAAGGAGTTACGGCAAGGGTGGCATTGTTGTTAATGCCGTAAAATGTCATTGTCGACATTTTCGGCACTAACAGCTGTTTTTCAACAATAGGGCCATTCGTTTAGTTGCAGTTTCGGTACAACACTTCACTGTTTTGTACCATTTATTTTTTTATTTCGAAATATTGATAGTAAACCTATATATTCAGTTCTTAAATGTAAAAAAAGATAAGAATATACAATGGAAATGCAATATAATATTCTCAGTTTATAAGAAGGCAGTATTTTGCAATTAAAAAGTATCTGAAGTAATGTTAAAATACATAAAAAAATGACAGTTATACCATTTATTATGCCATAGCGTAATAGCACTTACCAAATTTGAAATTCTAAGTAAGACATAAGTGACTAAAATTAAAAGTTTGAGTAGAGTAAACTAACAAAAATGCAGAGTGCAGCAAATGATTTTACTTTTGGTCCTAAAATACAATGTTGCTTTGCTCTTTAATCTTCCAGACTCAACTGTGTATAAATATACCATAATATTGCAAGATGTGCTGTTAAAGTGATTTTGTTGTTTGTCACAGTTAGATGCATTATTTCCTCAGCTGATAATTATATAAATACTGTTGATTTATGAAAAGCACAACATCTAGTAAGCCAACTGTGTTAAACGAAAGCCTGGCAAAATATCAAAATATTAATTTGCTGAAAAAATTAATTTTGGAAAGGCAGAAGAATTACTGACATAAATTAATGAGAGACTGATAGAAAGAAAGGCAGAAGCAGAGATAGCTTTAACTACAAAATGTGTGTTGGCACTTTCCAAATGTGTCTGCCTTGACACAGCGTCTTGCCCGGTACTGTTCATATTTTACTGGAAACTAATAACATAACTTAAAGATGTTCTCAGCTTTCTTAAATCTTGTCAACACTAAAGACACCAGTCTATTTCCATTTTTCTTGTGATTTTTCTTTTATACAGTAATTAAACTACTTGATAGCAGAAAGAAGCTCAGAATTTAGTGAAAGAAACAACCGTACAAAGTACATATAGGAAGACAATAAAAAGTTTTGCTATCATTATGTTGCACTTGATGCAGTTAGTGAGAAATGCTTAAATCAGATAACATAGCTGAGAGGGAGTCTGATAGCCATATCCTGCTTCTGCTTGCACAAAGCTTCAGTGAGCAGTACTTTTTTTATAATGTTTACTGCTCTCTTATTTTATTTTATTTTAGTTATTTACATGCTTACTTATTTATTTTTCAGTGCTGTTTGACCTGCAGGGGTGCAAAGGTAAAGTCCTAAACTCTTCATCAATTTTTATTTAGAAGGTGTTAAACTTTGTCAGCGGTAGATGCGCATACATTAATAAGAATTCTTAAAACTTCATTATCAATAACAATATTCATTTCAATCCACATTGCCTTTCATTGTGTTTATTTCTGTTTCTGCTTACACAAAGCTTCAGTAAGCAGTGCTTTTCTTTATAATTTTTACTGCTCTCTTATTTTATTTTATTTTATTTATTTACATGCTTACTTATTTATTTTGCAGCGCTGTTTGACCTGCAGGGTGCAAAGGTAAAGTCCTAAACTCTTGATCAATTTTCTATTTAGAAGCTGTCAAACTTTGTCAGCAGTAGGTGCACATACATTAATAAGAATTCTTAAAACTTTATTATCAATAACAATATTCATTTCAATCCACATTGCCTTTCATTGTGCTTATTTAAAATAATCTGTTTTGAACTTTCTTCCATTTAGACGTTTTTGTCTATAGCTACACAAAGTAAACATTGACAAATACTCTCTACAAATGTGCAATGATGTGAGACAGTGCAAAATGCTATCTGTGTCAGTTGTTGAAATTATAAAGCAACTATACAACCTGTGGCAGTTTTACCTTCTGCACAGAACTAAATATCACTATATTCTTATTATAGATACTTTGTGAATATTTGAGTAAAACCAAATATATTATATATCAGACTGTATATTTCAGCACTGATTTAATAAATGGTTAAACTATAAGATGTATTATTATTTTATACTTTTGTACCTAAACTGCATTAAGTTTTGGTTCAGAGTTTGATAGGACTGACATGACCCTTCCTAACCAACATTTTTTGTTTAATGTGCAGTTTACCATTATATGGATTAGTGTTTTGGTATGAGGTACATACAGTATAATGTAATATTTTCCTTGAATGCACAGCTTAGAGTGGTATAGTAATACAGTGGTTACTGCTGCTGACTCATACCACTAGGTTTTCCAGTTGCAGATCATTTCTCAGCTTAGATGCCATGTGAGCAACTTTGGCACATATTTCCTCTCTCTTCATGGGTATTTACTGGGTGCTCCTGTTTCCTCCCACAGCTCAAATGGATCTACTTTCATTCATGGAATTTTTGCTTCACTGAACTGCAAATAACTGACACCACTCAGCCAAAACCTCATTATTACGAAAGTGCACTATGCCAAAGTTCGTTTAATTGACATAGTTGTTGCGTTGCTGGTAGTTTGAGAAGTACAAGTAAACAGCATTTATGTAACTTCTTGTACAACGTACCAAGTCTAAGGCATGATGAATGTGATGGTAGCGTCAGCAGTCTTCAGCATATGGTATGTTATTTTTACACTGCTCGTACCTTTCAAATGGAGATCACATTACAGTGTTGTCGCTGTAGTGCAGTCGCAGATTTGGTATATATAATTTGCAGGGGGTGGGGGGTGTATGGGGGCAAAAATATTAGAGAACTTTTTTTATCTATTTTAAATGATTTTTGTTTCAGGGATATGTAATTCGGCATAGTGCATTTTCATAATAATGAGGTTTCGGCTGAGTGGTGTCAGTTATTTGCAGTTCGGTGAAACATAAATTCAATGAATGAAAGCAGACTCTGCCGAGATACATGCTGCAGATGAGCTGGTAGCCCACAAAATTACCTGGAGTTCTGTTTGCCATTTTGATTACAAAACTCTTGTTTTTTTTTTTTTATGCTAGAAGAGGCATTGTTGCAAATGTATTGGTTATGGAAAATCTATATAGTGTCCTTATGTGTACATAGAATGGGGGTGGGATAGTCTTATATCAATGATCCAGATCAAAAGGTCTTAATTATCAATTATTATGGTGTGAAGTAGAATAGCATTGAGGGCTAAACTCAGGAAATTCGTTCCTCACAAAAAGGGAGCAGACCTGGAAGAATGGAATGAGAAAAGGCCTAGTCAGAGGTAATTTATGCAGTGTAATTTCTGGATTATACCTTTTGGAAGTACTTGTATTGGGGCCTGGTAGAGGTCTGTAGCTTTGGACTTTTTGGGGTTAAACAACAGCATGCATTCTGAAATGACTATGTGGACTGAACAGTGTCATGAAGGCAAATCAAATAGGCTAATATATTAATTTATACAAAAACGTATGTTCTTGTATGTAGCCTTCCTCCAATTTCTTTACACAACACAATATATATATATATATATATATATATATATATATATATATATATATATATATATATATATATAGTTCATATATTTACATATTCTCTCTTTTTCTCTCATTTATTCAAGCCTCATTCTAATACATAGGACTGCTATCAATATAAATTATTACACTTACCTCCATTACATCAATCCTTTCCTGATTGTTTTTCTTTGGAAAGTTTTCTTTCAGTGTTGGCCATGCTCCCTTTGCCCTTGTTATACTAGGGCTCACTCCACTCCCCTACCCTACGCCAAGTCCCACTCACCTCAGCATATACTACACTTAAACTCGTTCCATCTAAACCACTCCCTCTAGACACTCCCTACTTCCGCTCACTTTCCTGTCAACTTTCACCTCCTTTGTACAGAAGTACTTCTCCTACACACAGACATACCCCAAATCTCTCTGCTTCTACCTCTACCTTTAACATTTAACATGTTATGTCTTATATTCTATTTTTCTCCACCTCCTGCCATCACACACTTACAAATAAAAACACTGTCCCTACACTTACCTACCTGCAAATCCATTTCTCAACCTGCACTGCAAACACAATGACACCGACTTACACAAATAAAATTATTCCAACAGCCCTCTCTATCAGCCAAATTTAAGCTAAAATATTGCTTAATTAACACCTACTACCCAGTACTTATACTAACTATACTAAAATTGCTACACTCAGGTGATATTCATCCTAACCCAGAACCTATTACCACCTCCCTTCCTCCTACCCATCCTTCACTACCCTCCATCTCCACCACATTATCCTCTTCTCAGACTTACTCCTCCACATCAACCAAAAACTTAACTATACTATCTCTCGGCATTAAAAGTATTCTAAACAAAGTCACTGAACTACACTCCTGGATATCACGCTACACCCCTGACATTCTCACCCTCTATGGAACCTGGCTAAACCTCCATATCTCTGATAGTGAAATCTTACACCCTGGCTACAATATTATCCACCAGGATAGACTTAGCAAAAAAGGGGGAGGTGTTGCTATCTTGTACTCTGATAAACTCTCCCTCTACCCTTTATCAGAATCACCCCCAGTCTCCATCCTGCAGATGTCCTCTTAGTAAACTGCAAAATAAACAATCATAAAACGATTGTCATAGCTACTATATATATTCCTCCAGCAACTCTCAAACATTTTCTTTCTTGGATCTCACAGCTATCTCTAAGAAACTATTACACTGAGGGATGTTAACATTGACTGGATATCTCTAACTTCCATCTCCACAAATGAGAGCATTAACCTCTATGGATTCTTCCAATTAATCACTACTCCCACTCGCCTAAATAAAATCACTAATGCCAGCACCAGACTTGATTGGATCCTTATTTCCAGCCTTGTCATCTACTGCAACTGTTCCACACTGCCTGACACCCTTAGTGACCACCTGACAACCTCTATTCAAAATCACTCCCTCCAAATATACAAATCACATCAATACAAAGATTGTCTCAAACTTTCTAACTTTAATTGATACACTTTATCAACTGGTCCTTTTTCCATGACCTCCCCCTTGAAGAAGCTGTTTTCAGATTTCACAAAATTGTCCTAAACATCCTAAACTCCCATGCCCCCATCAAGAAAATTAGAATACAATCTAATTATGCTCCTTGGATAACTCCAGATACTCGGTCCCTAATGTCCAAAAGAGATAATGCCTCAAAACACTGGATAAAAAAATAAAACCCCCTCCAATCTACAATGCTACAGTGAACTTTGTAATTTAACCAAAAAGTAAGTCAACCTTGACAAAAGAAATTTCTACCTAAAGCCACAAAATAACCCTCACTTCAACTCCCAAAAATTCTGGAATACAATTAACAAGCTTCTATATCCAGATAGCCTCTCTGCACCTACTCCAACCCTAAATAGTTTTACCCTAGACACTGCAACTCTTTCTAACTCCTTCTTCATTGACGCCATTTACAAGTTAACTAAAGTAGATACAAGTACCTACCCCACTACATCCACCTCCCTGTCTACCAAATTAACATGTTTCTCTCTCTTAAACCTGTCCCTACAGCTTATAGCAAATAATTTCTAGTAAACTCAAAACAGGCTCCCTCTCTGCTGATAACTTAGCTTCACATTTCCTTAAACTAGCTGCAAAATCCATTGCACACCCCATCCCCATACTATACAGCAGATCTATCCTAGAAACTACTGTCCCAGACATCTGGAAGAAATTTTATGTAATACCCTTACATAAAGGAGGCAAATCCAATGACCCTTATAATTTCAGGCCCATAGACATTTTCTCTCCCCTATCAAAGGTTCTTGAAATGTGCATTCACAAACAGCTCCTAGACCATCTTCTACAAGAAAATCTCCTAACCCCTACAAAACATGCTTTTGTGACATAACCATCGTACTTCATGGAATACCTTGAGCAGAATAGTGAATGTTTTAGATTTGTGCTAAATTACTCAGGGACATCTATTGGATTATTAGATGTAAGGCTAGATTTAATTAATGGGGGTATTCATAGTTCATTATTTAGGAAGTCATGTAGGAATAATGCACTTCTTCATCGTACCAGCATGCTCCCCAAGCATGTTTTTAATAACATTGCTAAGGGCCAATACCTGAGAATGTCTAGGTTACATACAGAAGACACTGAATAAATTGAAACTACGTCCAGA
>NC_056736.1:487215000-487220000 GCF_019279795.1 Protopterus annectens | reverse complement strand
TTCAATATATATCCATCTTGATAAGTATACACTTCTCAAAATGTAAAGTAGAACAAATGTAGCTTATTACTTTAACACCTCCACTGTCACAACTTGTAACATTTCTCCTGTCATATCTTTCAGTTTTATATATACTATATATATATATATATATATATATATATATATATATATATATATATATATATATATATATATATATATTGTGTGTGTGTTTGTGTACATATGTGTGCCTCTGTGTGCTAACATGTGCTAATGTGTGGGGGTGTAGTTGTCTGCTAACATCTTAGTCATAAAGAATGATGGTAGCATTTGTATATAGTATAGTACCACCAGTGAGTGAGTGTGGGAAATGGTTATTTTTTTTATATATTAAATGACAACAAGAGAGAGAGAGATAGACAGAGATGGAGGATGAGATGGAAATAAGGGAAACTCATATCAGTGCAATGAAGAAGATGTTACTCTGCATTATTACCATATACTTTTGCAAGACAGTTGGAACTAATTATAGCAGTGCAGCCAGATCAGAATCATCTCTGGCAAGGTATGATGAATAAAGGAGTTTATAAGACACTGAAGGAAAGCACGAGTAACATGCGATGAAATAAGGATACAGTGTTTTAGTACAATGTGAGAGTTAGAGCACTCATGAGAACACTATTTAGGAAAGCAGTACTCATATGCATTGCTGCAAATTGCTATGACACACTGAAGGCTTCTGCTACAATGCAGAGTGACACGAATACAGTGTGGTGTATGATGCTGTACAAGGTGCACCTGGAATGCTTCGTGTACAATGATGGGATCTGTCATGGAACGCTAATGTGAGATGCATCTACGCACTGTAAGAGATGTGAGGCATACACTGCACATTGTAAGATAATGTAATGGAAGTTCATTATTGCAATTTGCAGGAAGACCGCTGTTATCACCAGTGTCAGACTGGTTCATCCCAAAGCAGCACCTCAGAAACATGCATATATGTATCAATTTGTTTATTTAATTAAAGTGATGATTCACATAATTTACTCTGTGTGCTGGAAGCCTTGTTTAGAGAAGACTGGAAGACTCACTGTAGGAGTCAAATAAGACCCACATCAGAATCAAATGGATATTTAACATTCTTGTATTCAGTCTGTTGAAGTGTATATCAACAGACTCAGTGATTCTTTTATTGTCTGCTGTGACTCTGAGAAAATCACTTAAACAGTCAGTGCTATGAAACAATTGAGAAATTGGGATAGGCTCCTCACTGGTCTCACAGACCACATGCCTAGCAACTACCTGTGATACTAATAACTGAAGTAAGGAATCTCCCTTGGAGTGACTTCTCTTCGTGGAATGGTTTATTGAAACAGCAGGTGGATTTTTGATAACTTTGGTAGCAGACTTGTCATGGGAAAAATGACCATGTCATTTCTATACACCACTACAGCAAGGACTTATTTGTTCTTTGACCTCTGTTGCATTGGTAAAGGCTTTAAATAAAAATCAAAAGAGGACAAACCCCTTGGGGATGCCATCACTGGCAGTGATGAAGTCTCACTCAAACAGACACATGCACACATACATGCACACACGCACACATGCACACAAATGCAGAAACACACAAATATTTGCACCCATTTGTTTAGTTTTCAGGCCATAAAAATTACACTTAAAGAATAATTTTAATAGCGTGAAATGAAGGCTACTGGCAGATCAATGAAAATTATATTCTTCATTTGACTCTTACCCATGTTTGATTACAAATGGGTGATAAAGGAAAAGGTAGAAGCTATGGTGCTGTAATGTTGATAGAAATGGATTTCTATTCTGGAGAGAATAAGATAGCTTTTGATCTATATAGCTAGATCAGTGGCTACAGCTTTCTCAGAACGCTGACTGTAATTAAATAAACTAATTGATACATATATGCATGTTTCTGAGGTGCCTATTGGAGTTTATGTCATGAGCAGGGCATTTCTGGGTTAGTGTTAGTCCAGCAGCAGCTTTACTTAACTCAGGGTGTTCATCTAAGATCCATAATAAACACATCATATGTTGGAGTGGGTGGTTATAAATATGTGACATACTTTACTGAATATGAGTACAGTTTTAACAGCACCAGCAGCCACTTGATTATGTAGATTAGTTAACAATCTGTTAATTTCCTATGAGGTGATATCAGAAATTAAAAGAGGGTATGAAAATGTTGACGCAAGATGTCCACTCCACCTATCTGGACCTCTTCGAATCTATCAAGATTCAACTCTTTACCCTGATTCTGGGATGACTTTAACTATCCAACCATGGATTGGAAGAAATACTCATGCCAAAACACAAATGCTCTGAGATTCCTTGATTTTGTCAATGCAAATGCCTTGGACCAGCTGGTTGAAACCCCCACAAGAGGTGAAAATATCTTGGACTTGGTATTAACCAACATGAATAACCACTGCAATATCCCTTCAGTGTCATCCAGCCTGGTAAGATCAGACCACAAAGTGGTCACTTTTGAAGTCACCATTGCCGCTGAACCATTGCCCCTGACCTCCCTCTAAATAGGGTCAAACAAAAAACTTCTCGAAAGCTGATTACATCCTCTTGAGGGAAGGTATAAACAGCTTCACAGCTCCCTCCCCCTCCATAGGAACTGGCACATATGCCCAAACCTACACCAAAGTACTATACGAGCAGTTATACAGCTGCATGGAATCAGGAATACCTGACAGGACAAAATCATTCTCCTCAAGGAAGACTAAACCTGTCTGGTGGACATCTGCAATAAATAAACTCTATAATAAAAGAAAAAAAAACTTTTGTCCAGGACCAAGAAGGAAAAGGTGCCTAATTGGAAGCAATCTGTCCTTAGACTGAACAAGCAAATAAGAGCTCTTGTAAAATCCTCCAAAGCAGTCTTCAAATCCAAATGGGCCACATCTACTAAAGACAATCACAAGACTTTCTTCACATATGTCCACAAAATCAAGCACCCACATCTGCTCAGAACAGGTGGACAAGGACACCACATACACAAATGCTGCAGATATAGCTAACCTGCTGGCAGACAGGTTCAGAGAAAACTTCACCCCTCTTCCCTCCCATCAGTAAATCTGAACAGCCCCAACAATTGCCCCATCCACATATGTCTAGGAAGAAAGTCATCACTGCCTCTCAAAGGCAAAAAATACAGCCTTCATGGGACTAGATAACATCCCACATGAATTCAGATAAAGAACTTGCAGCAACATTAGGCACCCTATTCAACCAAAGCCTGAGTATTGGCTTCAATCCAACTGAGTTGAAGACAGCCACTGTCATCCCTTTGCACAAAGGTGGAGTGTCCATTGATCCAGGAAATTATAGACCCTTCAGCCTAACTAGCCTGATCTGTAAGGCCATGGAGTGGATTATCAATGATCTCATTAACAAGGACATTGGCAACCTCCAAACACTTGATTCTACACAGTTTGGTTTTGTTAGGGGAAGTCATGCTTGCTAAATTTGGTTGACTTCTTTGAGACAGTCACCAAAGCCATAAACGAGGGGAAGATGGTGCACACTGCTTACCTTGACCTGGCTAAAGCCTTCAGTGCTATTCCCCACTCGGGTATAATTGATAAACTCTCTCAACTAGGCATCAATACATATGTTACTTGATGGATAGCAAACTGGCTCACTGATAGAACCCACCTAGTCAAAATAGGGAAAGCCACCTCAAGCAGTCTACGCATAACGAGTCGTGTACCACAGGGATTAGTCTTAGGGCCCTTGTTGTTTGGGATATACTTTTCTGAGGTGCAGGCCAAAACCAGTGGGCTATGGCTGACCCAAGTTTGCAGATGACTGTAAGCTGGGCACTGTCCTCAATTCCCCTAGTGATGTGGACATCCTCCAAGATGATCTCACCCAAACATATGATTAGTGCCAGAAACATGGCCTCAAACTGAATGCCAACAAGCTGCATCATCATCCCCTTTGGGGAGATTGATGTCCCCACAAATTATTACATTAATAACAAGGTCCTAAGCATGCTATCAGTCGTGAGGGACTTGGGCACCCAGGTTGATAGCAAACTGACTTTTGACCACCATATTGCCTATTTGCATGGAAAACTTTCTACACGGCCCACCTCATTAGTAAAGCTATCTCATCCATGGACAAGGTGGTCATAACATCCCTGTATTCTTCCCTTATAAGACCCATTATTGAGTACAATGCCCCTTTCAACATGTACCTCACAAAGTACATGCAGCAGCTGGAGAGACCACAGTTGTTCCTCACCAGGAGAATCCAGGGTCTGAATCATCTACCCTACACAGATTGGCTAAAGGCCCCATACCTCTATTCAGTCTCCTACAGACTCCTCAAAGGTGACCTCTAGCTGGCATACAAAGCAATCTCAGACCCCACCTTGATGGGACTGCTGCATATCCACAAGTCATGCTCCACTCAAGTAACTCACACACACAACCTCAACCTGGTCTGTGACATCAATAGGACTTGTTGGCAGGACATATTTGTGTCCCAGAGACTTCCCCTTCTGAGGAACAGACTCCTGCTCCACATCATTAACACTTTTTAAGCACAACTTGGATAACTGGACGGGGAACAGAAAATATACCCCTGGGATTCCACCTGTGTCCCTGCTGGACAGGGGCATCTGGTGCTGACTTGTCAGAACATGGGCTAAATTCTTTGGCTAAGCTTGCAAGGGCTTCAGATCCAATAACCTAGTAACATCCTATGATCCTATGAAATATCAAGTAGCCTATGTTTTAGGATTAAATAACACAGCTGTCTGAAGTGGCTAACAAATATATAATTGTTATTACCTGGTGTCATGATTGGCTAATATTATGTGCAAGATAATATTATTTACCCTCTTTGATCCTCCTACATGGTTGTTCGATTCCATAACATGCACTTGCAGGTTTCTAAGTAGCATGGATATGTTGTGCTTGCATGTACAATGCATTTGCTCTTTAATAAGTCTTATGCACATTTTTTATAAC
>NC_056736.1:487102500-487210000 GCF_019279795.1 Protopterus annectens | reverse complement strand
ATAGAAACCACAACATTATGGCAGTTATTTTCAGATTTCCTGTTTGTTTTGTCTTTTCTGAGATAAGGGAACAACTCTCCTTCCTTTTATTTGGAATGATTTACATGTTCCTAATGTCTCTGCCGTATATAATTCAGGAGAAGAAATACTACCAGACTAAGGCAAAAGGGTTTGTAACAAATCAGTATAACAGACTGACAAGGAAGCGATGTAATGATAAATAGCACACGAGAAGACAATTCTTTGGTCATACTTAATTATTGGAGCACTACTGTCATTTAGCCACTCTTTATTCTGTAGCCTGACTCACTTTTATGGATGTCTGAAGGTCTTAGACAACTCAATAACAATGTTCAGTATGCAACAGAAGTTATCTGACTCCACATTGCCAAAAAAGATGGAAGCGGCTGAGTCCTAGGGGCCATCTACATTTGCAGAACCTATGTTGTATAAAAGGTGGTTAGGTGGTTAGTAAAACTCATTATTTGAAAATCATTTTCAGCCAAATAGCACATTCAACTAGTGCTTCAGAGGTAAACTACTAGTTTACTTTCCTAAGTAAGAAATTCTGACACACATTTTTATGCACTGATGGATGAATGGAAATTTCAGTCTGCATCAAAATTAAAAGATGCTATTTTTTTCTGGATATCTGCCCAACCTCATTTAATTTTCCTTTTTTTGTCTCAATCAGCACCGCCCTAATATTATGTATTAATAGTAATGCCTTATAAAAATTTTATACTGTCTAATGCAGGTTAAAACTACCCTGGACATTCTTTCATTTTTTTTTTCTTACAATCCCTGGTTCTCAAAATGAAGAATTTCACCTGTCACAGCTTGATGTTCTTCATTTACCTTCACCCTTCTTTGATAAATGGAGAGTCTTGAGACCTACTTGTATCACCAACCTGCCTCTGGCTACTGGTGATGTGAGGGGCTGTGACAAACATTGTGTGAGCTAGAAAGCTGCCATCACTGCACAGAAGGAGGGCTGATTCATGCTATGTCCCAAACTTTTACTTGATAATGTCACTTTTATTGGACTCTGCAGACTGGTTTTGGAGTGACCACCTGCCCTTCTTCTGGCGTGGTAAACCTACATAGCTTTCCTGCACACCTACTAGAGCTGTAATTCTGATCTCTTCTCTCCACTAGAGCAAAAGAAAGTCTCCTGCTTTTCACAGGCATGTCACCTCTGTGACATTCACTAAAGTCTTGTCACATCTTCCTTCAACAACAACAGCAGGTGCTTAAGCTGCTAAAGGAACTCAGGTTCCCTGGGTCATATTGCGGGATTTATCTCTCCATACTTTTAGAAGTGGCACCTGTAAGTTACTTCTGAACTGTTGTGCAAACAACAGTGCATATTTTTATTACAAAATATTTAAATAATATTTCAGGCATGTGGCAGTCCTATAATGTTCCCATAACACATCTCGACTCTAAAGAAATATACACATTTACCAGTACTCCAGATATTTCCTCCATTCTGTGTTGCTCATTTCCCAAGTTACATATCTGAGCCACTGCTCCTAGAAATAGTATGACACAATGTCAAAAAATGTTGTTAGAATCTGGAAAAGACATAAAAAAGCATGGCTTCTTTAATGACATTTTAAAAGGTTTGCTGGACTCATACATCTCTTTCCTTTCTTCCACAGTGCCAAATTAATACTTTTACTATGCACAGCACATAACTTTCTGTCTAAAAGAATTAAAAAGACAACTAGGATTTTAGGTTTCCAACTCTCACTTAATGTCCAAATAAACTATGATCATTGTAGGATCAGAATCTTGACTGTCAGTAATCTCAGAATGCAAAATCAAGTATAAATAATTGTTGACATCACAGTGGTAGAACTACATAGAATTAAGCATCTAACCCATTTATGTGTCGTATAAAATAGTTTTCAACACAAACATTTAAGTGTAGACTATCTCACGCATGGATTAGATATTGACTCCTCCTCTTTATATTCTCTTTTTGGTCCTTAAGATCATGACTGTCTATCCACTTTGGCAGCTAGAGGCTCATTTTTCCCCTGTCTCATCTGAATACACAATAATCATTCAGTGTGGGGTTCTCTAGCCAATGGTTCAAGTGGGGATTTGTTGGAGTAGATCCATTCACCTTTTCTAGATTTTACTGTTGGTGTGGATGAGACCAGGGTGCTAAAAGAACATCATTCTCAGCTGGCTTTATTTTTTTTTCTAATGGAATTATAGACATTACGTTTTTGACCAGCAAAAGAAATACAATGCCCTACTGCGATAAGTTCAATGTAGCTGCAAATTTCCACATTCCTGTGGTACTTGGTTGGTGAGCAAGAACTCACTGTTTGGGCTTTACATTCCCCCATATGAGTCCCTTGTGGCATAACTTCCTTTAGCTCTTGTCAATAAACAATGTGTCACCCATCACTACCAGGTGACTCCCTTACCTCCATAGCAGAGTCCTTCTCTGCCTGGCCCACTAATGAAATCTGGTCAAGACAGGAAGGGATTCAGTATCATAGCACTGACAAATACTCAGTTATGTTTGCAATAGTGCCATATACAAAGTGCATGCTATTCAAATATGGGATGATAAAATCGCATAGTTCTGTTCTCATATTACTCGTGTATTTTTGACAGTGGTTTAAATTAAGTAGGGCAGTTTCTTGATTATTTTTTTATTTATTTTTGTTTTAATGGTCTGCATTGCTGTTTCCATCTAATTTTTGTGTTTTATCAAGAGGAAAAAAATGAAAGTTTGTCCTAACAGTATTCTTAAATTGTGTTTCTGATGGCCATGCCTGATGGTTATCAGGCCTGTTAATATAGATTATATCCCTTTATATCCCCTAGAGTGGAGCAAGAGAAAATCAGGCTGCATCTGCCATTAAGGCAGCCATTAGGGTATTTTCTTATGCTGGGCTACCTCCAACCCACCCCCCAGAAGCTGATGTTTATGCCTACCAAACAGAGGATTTCTTGTGCCATCTTTATGTTGCATGATGTAACATTCCCCCCTCTATTATGTGTCAGCACAGCAATGGAACAGACAATCCCCCCATCTGGATAGACAAAAATCCCATTGTTTCTGCAGCATGTGTCACTAATTAGTCAATGATTTTCTGAAGGCTTTAATTAAAGATTTCATTCCTTTGTGCCATGCAGCCAATATTTAACCAATTAATGCTTGGCTTGATTTTTATCCACTGAGTTAATTACCCATGATGAGAAAAAAGTCTGGAATCATAAATACTTAAATCGATAAATAATGCAAACATGTTGAGCTAATAATGTTTTACTTGAAGAAAAATACAATTGATAAAAGATATAAAAGATATACAATTGCTCAGAATTATCTAAGCCAAGCATTTTGATACTCTCTCTCGCTTACATTTGGTGTGAAAATCAAAACAATGTGAGGTATAATTTATATGAGAAGTATGCTGTTTTACCATTAGGAAGTGATAATCTCAGTTTTTTTTCTGTTATATTCACTTAGGATTGGTTTGATACTACCTAAGATGTAGGTTAAAAATGTAACACAATGCTGGTACATAGTTTTCCATTTTTTTCACATCTCTGACTATAAGTGGCATCAGTTGTGCTACTGTGTAATGTTTGGCCCTCAACAATGCATTATTTATCCATACATGTATTTATTTGTTTATTTATTTATGTATTCATTGATTTATTTTAAATGTGTTTACTGTGGAAGACCATTTGATCACGTGACCAATTTGAGTCTCGGCCTAAGAACACAAACAAAATCAGAATTACATTTAATGAGAGATAACAAGTAATATGTATCTGTAAAATACAATTATCAGGTAAAAAATGTAAGGAGTATCTACAACTGTAACATACAATGTTCTTACATTCACTGCTGCAGTATTCTCAGTGATGTGGGATTCTCTGATGCGGAAACCCGACGTCCGGACAGTCTCCCAAAGGCTTCTGAATTCAAAATGTATACCAAACGTCACCATACTTAACCTGAGTAATTTAGGGCATAAAGGTGACATTTAGGCTTACCAAAACCAGAACGTCTTGCCACCAGTCTGAATGTACTGTTTATGCTGTCAGTCTGTTTAGCTGTGTCCATCTTCTGTCAGTTGAATGCATTTTCATTCTCCAGTCACTTCCTATGCCTGTTGCTGTTTTTCCAAGGTAAGTGCCACACTGGGGATTTTATTTTTTTCTCATTTTTTTGTGTTATTTGAGGTTAATGTCATCCAGGAAGTGTAAATGCCAGTGTGGAAGACTGATTCCCCATAGATACCACCACAATAAGTGCCTTTTTTGCTTAGGTGCTCCTCATGACTATACATCTTGTTCTATTTGTCAGGCGTTTGTTCCAAAAGCCCTTTGCAGTAGATTTTCTTCTCTTTCCTTGTATCTTGAGAACTAGAGTCTTAAGCTACTCCCTAAAGATACTATGGAAGGATTCTCCCACCCCGATGGTTAGCCATTAGGGAAGAAGAAGGTGAAAATGGTATGAATGGAATCTTCCACTATCCATCCTCTGCCAGCTGTTTCTCCTTAGGTCATTACAAACCCAGAGGCTCACCTGGCTGTGTTGTCTGATTTCTCTGCTGTGACCGTTTTGGAGGCCAGTGAGGATATGGCTGGCAGCACATCCAAAAAGGCTTGCAGGCATCCATCTATGATGTTCAGAGAAAACCATAGTTGATTTTTTTCTGAGGGGCCTTAGGGAGTTTCTCAGTTTTTAGTTAGGGAAGAAGTTCCTGCTACAGTTCTTGACTGTCATCCTGGATCTGAGCCTTCTCAGGATGTTCCCTAAAAAAGGTACAAAAAATTTAAACATGTTTCCTCTGCTTCTAGGAATCTCAAAAGCGAATGGCAGGCTTTTACTTAGGGATTATTTTCTGCCTTACTGTACTTAAAGCCTCCTCATGGTGTTTCAGTTCCTGCTCCTCCTCCTCCTTGGTCCTACATTCCTCTTAAAAGGCCTAGAGACCAGGATTCTTCTGAGGATGAGCTGGATTTCACTGACAAATCCCTAACTTATTCTACTCAAATTCCTTCTCCTTTGCACTATGGGTCAGAGGAGGAGGAGGAATCTATTAGTCCTGATGTTCCTTTGGAGGAAATTTCCTTTGGGGACACACTGTCTAGGATGATAGATTTTTTAAAGAGGGATTGTACTCAGGTCTATGATATCTATAAGAGGTACTATGAGCTGTTGCAGTTGGACTCTCCTAAACCTGTGGCTATTCCTCATGTCTTGGCTGCTTTACTGGATGCTTTCTCCAATGACTCTCAGGCTCCCGATTCTCTTCCCCCTGCTCCCAAGAAGCCTGACAGGATTTATGGGGTGCCTGAGGATTGTTCTTTTTTATATAAATGTCCTGCTGTTGACCCCTCAGTAGTGTTTGTTGCCTCTAATAAGCCATCTCAATTGCTTCCTTCACCCAAGTTATTGCCTTCTGACAAGGACAGCAGAACTATGTAGAAAGCTGGGCAAAAAGTTTTATATTTCTGCTACCCTACCTTTTAGGGATATTATGTCTAGGTATGTGTTGGCACTTCTTCCTCAGGACTGTCAACTTATTTCTGATTTTTCAGACTCCATGAAGTCCCTTCAGAATAACGGTATGGGAATTTATTATTTATCTATTTATTTTACATTTATTTTACATTTGTTGACCGGGCTAGTCTAGCTGGATATATGTCCATTTTCAGTAGAGGCCCGAGGAGAAAAGTTCCACATAGAAGACATACACAAACAGAACATAAACATTAATTACAATTAATTTAAACATGTGTTTGTTTCTCCTGTGCCTAAATTTTAGAGAAACTACCACACTAAGCCTACCTTTGTTTGTAGGCAGTCCCGTCCTCCTACTAAAGGTAAGAAGAGTGGCAAATGGATCTTCCTGCTAAGGCTACTCAATTTTTGGGGACTCCGAAGCCTTCCTTTCTAGACAAACCAGGTATTGTGAGTCTATCCTTCCCCTCCCATCCACATTTCTCTTTCTCTTTCCCTTTCTTTTTCTTTTCTGGTTTGGCTTTAGATTACTCAGGATTCTTGGATTCTGTCAATCATTGATCAGTGGTAATTCATGGTGTGGAAATCCCATCCTCCTTTTATGGGCATTACTCAGCCTCCTCGGGAATATCTTCCCTTTCTACCAGAGGTTCTTCAAGATCTCTTGTCTCAGGGTACTACTCAAAAGGTGCCTGTCTCCCTTAGGAGTAAAGAGTTCTACTATTGACAGTTTCTAGTGCCCAGAAAAGATGGTACATAGAGACCTAGTCTAGACCTCTGTCATCTGAACACTTTTCTAAAGGTACCTTCCTTTCAGATGTTGTCCTTTCAGATTCTGTTTCATCTCTTGCTCCCTCAGGCCTATATTGAGTCTCTGGATCTAAAGGATGCTTATCTCCTTTTTCCAATCCATAATCTTTTCAGGAAATGTTTGCATTTCTCTGTTGTTTCCTGGCACTTTCAGTTCTCTGCTTTGCCCTTTGGCCTTTCTACTGCCTTATGGGTGTTCACCAAATGTCTTGCATCTGTGGTTGTCTTTTGCAGACTTCAAGGGATTCAAATATTCCTTTACTTGGATAACCTGTTGATTCAGGCATCTTCTTCAGAGACTCTTTTGCAAAATCTTCATTTTGCCCTATGCCTTCTTCAGAGCCTGGGGTTCACTGTAAATTTTAAAAAAGTCTTCTCTGACTCCTTCTCAGGATCATGTTTTTCTGGCTTGCAGGATTCAGATGGTGCCAGTACTTGCATCCCTGCCCCCTCCAAAGGCCTTAACTCTCATTTCTTTCTTTCATAACCTTTTTCCTCTGGCTTCCATTACTGCTAAGGATTTTCTGAGAGTTCTGGGTTTCATGGCTTCCACCATTCCGATGCTCCCTCTGGCCAGACTTCATATGAGAAAGTTTCAGTGGTTTCTGAAGTCAGTGTGGCTTCAACATACTCATTGTCTAGAATTTGTAGTTATTCTTCTTCCTTGCCTCAGACAGGAACTTCTGTGGTGGATTGAGCAGTTGTCTCTGAGTTCAGGGATCCTTTTTCATACCACTCTTCCCTCTTGGGAATTGTTCACAGACACCTCAGACATGGGGTGAGGAGGTGACATTTGGCTCCCTAAAGGTACAGGGGGTTTAGTACACTTGTCAACAGAAGGAGCGCATTAATGTCAAAGAGATGAGAGCCCTTCTGTTGGCTCTTCTGGCCTTTCAGTCTCTCTTTTCTCTAGGGCCTCCCAAGGTATTCGCAGACAATATCACAGTGAGGTGGTATATCAACAATCAGCACGGAATGAGATCTTATCTTCTTTGCTGATTGGCACTTCTGGTATGGGATCTTGCTGTCAAGTGTCAAGTGACTCGTCAAGCAGTTTATATTCTTTCCAGTCAGAACTTTGTGGCAGACACCATGAGCAGGTCCTTAACTTAGTCGAAGGAATGTATACTTCACAGGGATGTGTTTCTGGACATTATCCACTAGTGGGGTACTCCTCAAGTGGATCTTTTTGCCTCCCTTCTGAACAGACAACTTCCTCTGTTTTATCCCAGATCTTCTGGTATGGCAAGTCAACACCCCCTCATTGTCTTGGAATGGGATGTTCTTTATGCATTCTCTCCCCTTCCTCTCATTCCAAAAGTCCTGTACAAAATCCAACATGATGCTCCCAAAATCTTGTTGGTGACTCCCTTTTGGCCATGACAGCAGTGGGTCCCTTTTCTTCTGCTTCTAGCCAGGGTGAGTCATCACAAGTTACCTCACAGTGTGGATCTAATCACACAAGACAAGGGATTGCATATCCATCCCCACCTGTCCACACTTCACCTGACACTGTGGGTGATAGGAATTTGGTTCCTCATAGACACCTTTTTTTCTGCAGACATGCTGCAATTCCTGCAGGAGGCCAGGAAATCCTTCTTATCCAAAGGGAATAGGTTTTCTTTTTGGTGTGTATCTCATTACCTGGACTGACTTACTGTGGATGCTCCTTTGGTTATCTCTTATTTGTGTGAGTTGCTCAATGCTGGTTTTGCCTATTTTTCTATTAAGCCCCACCTATCAGCTACCTCTGCTTGTCTACTTTTTTCTCCTCCTTTAGCTGCTAGATTTGAGGTGAAAATTTCTTAAAGGCGTCCTTAATATTAGACCTCCCAGGAAACCTGCTTCTCCTCCCTGGGATCTTAATTTTGTTTTGGAAAAGCTGACTCAGTCTCATTTTGAGCCAGCTGCTTCAGCTTCCTTGCAACATTGTTCCTGGAAGACTGGTCTTATGATAGTGCTTACTTTTGCCAGATGGTTGTCTGAGTTGCAGGCCCTTATGGCTTGTCCTCCTTTTTTGATTTTTCATGAGGACAGAGTGTCCTTGTACTCTATCCCTTCTTTTATGCCAAAGGAGGTTAATGATCTATCACTTAATGAGTCTATTCATCTGCCTACATTTTCCCCCTCTCCCCAAACTAACAGTCAAAAAGTGCTGCATACATTGGACATGCATAGACAATTTCAAATTTATTTGGATATGACCAAAGCTATCAGAAAATCTGATCAATTATTTGTTTTTCATCATAGATCTTTGTTGCTTGCTGTATCCAAGAAAACTATTTTTTCTTGGATTTCTAAGGTTATTTCCTTTTGTTCCACTTGTTTATGGCACGAGCCTTCCTTTTTCAATTAAGGCTGTGGATTCTTCTGGTATGTTTTTCAAAGGCTTAGATACTAATTGCATTCTTAAAGCAGCTATCTGGACTTCTGTGCATACCTTTACCAAACACTACAAGTTTGATGGTATCTCTAGAGATAGGACTGGTTATGTAAGTTCAGTTCTTCATGTTTTTTTAGGGGACTCTTCTGCCCATTCCTCCTCCCAAGTTTCCACTTGAGCTTTGGCACTCTCTCATATCATTAAGAATACTGCAGTTGTGAATGTAAGGACATGGTATAGTTGTGTACAGTTGTGAATACTGCTGCAGTATTTGCTCCCTCCCTCCATCCCCCTAGTTCTTTACCTTCCTGGATGTACATGTTACCTCTTGGGTTCCTTGGACTGGTGTTCCTCCTGGAGCAATCAGTTCTGTTTTTGGTAAGCCTGAATGTCACCTTTATGCTCTATGCTACACAGGGAGGATATGGTGACTTTTGGCATACCATTACATTCAGAAACCTTTGGAGGACTGGCCAGACATCTGGCTTCTGTGGCAGGGAATCCCATATTGCTAAGAATACTGCAGCAGTGAAGGCAAGGACATCTACCGTTATGGTAATATTTTACAGAACTGTACTTTATTTATGAAAATTAAGACAAATCACATGTAGAAGGTAAGGTATCTGTGTGATAATTACATCTGTGTATTGCCTAAGTGGGAATTCTAGGATAGTTGCCTGCAGTGAAGGATGTCAAACAAGAGGTTGTGAGTAGTTGGTGGGTACCGCTTTAAGTAAAAGCTTATATGAGTGAACTGTGAACACTTTACTATAGAACCTGTCATATGAATGTCAGACAGGATGTTTTTAGTAAGAGAAAGAGAGTGATTTACCTTATGTTTGGAGATATGATAGGAGGAGAAGAAATGAAATTTGATCAATGAGAGGAGGGTGACATTTTGTTGACTCCTTAATTTTTGAGTAAGAAGATAGGTCTTTTGTTTGTGGTGAAAACATTCCTTATGTTTTGGACTTATTATACAGAAGCAGTGATCTGTATAATGCAGTTGAGTATGGGGTGGCAAGGTTGCAGTATGGGGGACAGAGCAGTTGTGGTTTCTAAGGCTGTAAGATGAAGGTTGTCTAAACAGTTGAGCTGCCAGAGGAGAGAAGGTCTGGTTGACTATGGATTTAAAGAGTTGAGATCCTAAGAAAAGATCAACCTTTTGTTTAACAGTGAGTAATTTTTTTCACTGTTTTACACTGTTCCTTATTTTAGAGACTGAGTAATAAAAATCTATATATTTTACTGGTTAAGGGGTTGTTTTTGATGCTGTTGCTATGGGGGGCATACCCATGTTGGGAGAGCAGAAATGGTTTAGCTTTGGCTGTTATGGAGATATTAGTAAGAAGAAAATCTTATTGACTCAAAAGATGAGAGAGTTAATGTTTTTCCTTGACTAGTCAAGGTGGAGGGAGCAGTTAAATGAGAAATCAAGCCAAATGTAAAATTATTTAAAAGAAGCAGTGTTTTCTATTTTGGTGTTGCTGTGATCATAGATATTCAAAGAGTTTTGCGGTAAGTTTCTCTTTTGTGCCTAAATGTATTGTTTTGGTTTTGTTGGAGTTCAAAGTGGGGTGGCTTCTGTTTGGTATACACTGGATTTGGTCTAGGAAATTTGCCTGCATGTCTGTCTGGAAGATGGGTACAAAGTAGTTTGCTCAAAATAGTACCATTATCATCTGTATAGAGAAGAAGTGGGAGATGAGGTAGGTCAAGGGGATATTTATAAACATGAAAAATAGTAGAGAAGCAGTTACAGACCTTTTTTGTACTTCTTTTTGATGGTTGACTGATTGGACAATCAAGATATGAATTTTTATAGAGAAGTTCTGGTTTTTGAGAAAGCTTTAAAACTAAGTTTGGGAACTGATTCTTATGTCTACTTGTAGAAATTGATGAAGGAGAAATTTGTGATTATTGAGGTCAAATACAATATCAGATTTGCAAAGATGGGCCAGTGAACTAGCTTCTATCCATAGCAAAAAGGATTTCATTGGTCAGGTTTCATTGGGCTGTGAATGTGTTATGACCATACCTTAACCGATGTTGTTTATGCTATAGAAGGTTATAGGTAGTGAAGTGCTGGGTGAGTTAAAAAGTAATTTTTAAGTAGTTTGCCAAAAGCTGGATGGATATACATTGACCTATATTGGGAAGTTTTGTTGGGGTTAGATTACTTTGAGCTTGGGCTGACAATAGATTATTTACCATATATTTGGTATGATATTTTGCTTTAGACAAAAGACTGAACATGTTCAGATTATGGGGATGGGAGGATGGGGGTGTTTGCAGTGGTGTTTGAAACAGAATTAGAGGCTGTCTATACCTGGTGAGCTATCCTAGGTTCATAGGTGTTTTGCAGGCTAATGACCACAAGGTCCTTGTTAAGCCTAGCCATGCATCCCATATTTCAGACAAGTTCTGATACCCGTGATAAATGTAAGGAGATTTATTTGCTGCAGGAAAAGTTCTAAATCTCTTGTTTTGACTTGTAAGCATAAATTTGAAAGATGTAGAGAGGTGATAGGGGAGTAGGGTGGGAATGAGATAATGGCCAGTGTGAGTAGATTGGAGAATTCAGACAGAAAGTAATTCCAGAGCTGTTTTTTGTTTTTTTGCTAAGTATGATTGAAATGTTTTCCTTCGATAACTTTTGTGTTGTTGCTGTTGTTGCACTGTTTGTTTTCAATGGATTTTGAGTTAAGTATATTATTGCCCATTGCTATGGAAAAGGTTGTTTGCCAATGCAAATCATGCATCATCTCTAATTTAGAATAAAAAAATGAATTCAGAAGTTAACCAATCATTTATGTTTGATTTGTAGAGTCAAGAAATTTATGGGAATAATGTGACTTTGATGGATCTGAGTATACTGGTGAAAGCTTCTGAATCAAGGTTAGAGCTGTTTATGTTTATTATGAAAGGCCAGTCTTTGTTGGGGAGGGCTTCTTTTAGTTTTGCATGTCTGAGTTTGTCTTAAGTCTGTATGAGATTAGTTTGGTAGGAATTTTTGTTGTGGAAGTATGCATTGTGAAGCTTATTCTGCAATGGAAACTTAAAAGAGAAGGGTGGATGAAAACCTCTGAGAAAAGACTGGGTTGTTGGCGATGACTAGGTCTAGAAGGAAATGACTGTTAGTGATGAGGGCTGCTCATGAGGGCTGCTGCAGTGATTGGTTAAGGTTGAAAGATGTATGACAAATGTATTGATGTCATGGAGGGCCTGAAGTATATCTAAGTTGAAGTCACTTAACAGAATGTAGTTGCTTTTGTTTCCAAGTTGTGTCATAATTTCTTGAATTGGTGTTTGGAATTTAACAATTGTGGAAGGAAGAGAGAGAGAGTCTTGACCAGTTTGTTACAAAGTATTGTGCTTTTATTATTGAACAGCAGACTTGGGGTGAGCCAGGGGTGGCTTCAACATTGCTTCTGATGAGTAGAATGAAAAAGATTGGTGTGCATTTGTGCAGTCTTTTATGGAGTTTTATTGCATGGTTGTGTAATGAGGAACTTGCATCGTGGTGTACAGATTAAGGGGTCAATGGTTATGTGGTTATTTTGTTTTGGATAGGTGAGTTATGCCAGTGAGTGGGAAGTGATGGTCAATGAAGTTGAGGAGTTAGTCAGGTTGTTTTCACAGGGAATACAGGTTACAAATGCTGTTGTGTTTGCATGTGTGTTGTGGTCTATTGTCACTTTAGTGTTATGTTTGTTTTTGTATTATTTTGTTAATCAAACATTTTAACTACTATTTTTGCAGTTGAGCAGCATTGTAAACCAGCACTAAGCATCAAAAATAATTTTTCTTGTTTTGTGCTTGATTCATTTAACAGTGTTTGACAAGAAGTATAAAATTTAAAATAAAATGTGGGCATCATTTTTGCATGTACGCATGCATGTGTGTTTGTGTATATGTATGTGTGTGTGTGTGTATGTGTGTGCGTGTGTGTGTGTGTGTGTGTGTGTGTGTGTGTGTGTGTGTGTGTGTGTGTGTGTGTGTGTGTGTGTGCGCGTGCGTGTGTGTGTGTATCTGTCTGTCTGAGTATAAGTGAAAAGAATGCAGATGCTGGCTGTGACTAAGGCATGTATTTTTACATCTTATTACATTAGCTCACCTACATAAATGAACATGATATAGGGAAGATTCAAGCCCTGAACATACTAAATAGCATTTTGTATTTTTCTGAGCTGTACTTTATTCTGCTGATGAATACATTATCTTGTGATTTTAGCCAGCTTAGTATCTAACTGCATGGACTGACATAAATATCTATTGCTTTTAAGCAGCACTTGCATGTGAGTTTATCAGAGACATTTTGAAGTAACATATAATTATTATGTCAACTGTATGACCACCGACTCCCACAGCTATAATCTACTTGTATGAGCCAAAGTGATTTGTTAAGACATTTGTTTCATTGTCTAAATCTAGGTTGGCCATCTATCATTATGTTGTTGCTGTGACATTTTTACGTTTTGCCCTTTAATAGTTTTTTTTTTTCATCTTACAGACAGCAAAACGCTCACAGTAGTTAAAAGGGTACCTAGTGAGTTCTCTGAATGTCAGCCTTTCATTCAAGATTGCCTTCATACTTATATGATACTATGGAGCTCTCCAAGGGACTGAACTACAGTAGGCAGCTCTCATAAGCTTTGCTTAGCCTACTTTGGACAAATGCTGTGCTAAATTAACCTTATTTTTGGCAAGTTCTGTTTGCTTTCATAGTACATTATGCATGAGAACACAGTAGCAGTGGAAATCATTGAACTACTGCATATTAATAAACTGACAAACAGAGAGGAGAAATTGATCATAACCAAAAAAAAAATAAAAAATCATGCCACAAGATACAGCCTGATAACCTACTAGACTGCATGGGGACTAAACTATATACAAGTTTTAATTCAAAATAACATATCTTTAACTTGCTCATAAATACGCACAGTAATGTACCGAATCACAATTCTCCATTTTCAGTATGAACCATAAAAGAATTGCTTCCTGTGGTTCATGGATTTATTCCCTCAGCCTCCATATGTCTACTGTGTGACTGACAAGTCACTTAAACAGACTGTGCATTTGACATGAGAGTTAAAAAGCTCCATATAGATCAGTGCTCTATTCTAGCTCACAAAAATATATATTTGCTAGTTTTGTGGATTAGTGTTAAACCTGATAGCTATGATCATACTAGGCAAACTACATTCTTCTAGCATAGATAAACACAGAGGCATAGATTTAAATGGCAAATGCTTTGCTGACAGTCTCTCCTATTCCTGCATGCTGGAGAATCTGCATATAATTCTTAATAAATAGTTAATATTTCTCACAGCATATTTTTCACTCTCTTCCCTTTCTTCATTGACATTTTCTGAACTTATGCTCTACGCTGCAGCATTTTAGTCTACAGCTATAAACAACACTTCAGCCACTAGTTCCTACTTACCTTCTACATATTTTTCCTCATATCTCAGCTAAATTTGTGTCTTTTCTTCCTTTGTTATTCTTCATCCTCTGTGCAAAATACTAATATTTTTATTTCTTCTGTTCATTCCTCATATTTGATTTCATCTCTTTTATCTCCTCACCACATCTCATTTTCCCACTGAACTATACCAATATTTATTTACCAAAACTACTGTCGTGTTTATCCTTAGCTTTTTGAAAGTTAACTATCCCTTTAAATTGACTGATTATAGTAACTGTTGTAACTATTTTCCTGAATTTTTCCTGTATTTCCTTAGCCTATCCACTTGTTTATATAATTTGTCTTAGTAGTAATTAAATCTTGGTATGGTCATACCTAAAGAAATTATATCGTTATATCAGAGAACGTGTCATCAGCTTTGTGGGCTAAAGGGATACAGTCAAGACTATGCTGCTGATGACATGGGATGTATTAGAGGCCCTGGCACAAGAAGAACCTATTAGGGTCAGGAAAACATTTGAGGGGCTGAGTCCAGTTCCTTCTCTGTAGATAAAAGGGGAGAGTGTATGTCCGGGAATGCATTCTTTGATTATTCTTTTCAGTTGACACTGCCAGCTGCCGTCATTAGTCTCTTACATTATCTGTTCATATTCAGTACATCCCATATAGCTTCCTCAAGTTATATTCATCATTTATTGCTGGCACTGCGATCCACAACATCTGCTTACAAATGGTATGATTAATCAAGTAATTTCAATAGATCAAATTGGATACACATAGATAGCTGTGCCTAGAACAATTTTGCTGTTTAACTAACACATTATAAGTACATTTACAATAGGGATGTTAACTTCATTACTATTGGTATTTTGTTTTTTACTGTTCTTTTATTATGAAAAAAATCATTTAGTATTGTTTTGGCACTTCCCATTAAATACAATACCAGCTGGCAACATCACAACTCATATCAAAGTCATTTTTCTATGGATAGTCTTGCCACACAGTCACCATTTAACACCTGAGTAGTATATAGTTTGTCTCTGAATTGCTGGGTTAGTGTTAAAGTCAATATTCTCTTTGGAAAAGCATGGTGAGGTAGTTTCACCTTTTTGTTTCCCTTTACTTTAAAAAATTCCTCTATCTAAATTTTGCTGCCCCCCCCCCCCCCACCTTGGCAAAGTCTTCTGTCACACCAGTTCTTCACCTGCTAAACAGTCTTGCAGGGTCAGTCTTCAACAGTCCTCATTTATACCTGTTGCCATTCACAGAGCCTTTTATAATCCTGGTTTAGGGAACCCTTTAACCACGTGACATAAAAAAAATCTTTATCTTCTTCCCCTCTTCCGATGTCCTTGCTTAATTATCTTTTAAAAAAATGCATATGCAAGCATTTACACTGTGTTTTCCTCAAACCGTAATCCTTCCCTACTCTATTTGCATTTTTTATTTTGATTGTCATCTCATATCTTATCATTTTCTTTCCACTTTTGCTCTGTCCATCTTTACAACATCACCAAATTGTTTACTAAATTAGGCATGATGCCGGTATAATTTCCTATGCTACATTGCTCTTCATAAGTGTGCATATTCATGGCTTTATATGTTGACATATCCAGTCATGTAAAGTATTCATCTACTGTATTGCCCTCTTTGCTAGTTACCAAATTATACATAAATAAATATATTTACTTTTGTCTTACCTAGGTGTGGTGTGGTTATTGCCAAGGATCGCACGTTACATCTCTCACATTACATTGAAAAAAAAAAAAACAAGAAAGAAACGAAGACCCAAAAAAGAAGAAAGAGACAAAATGAAAAGAAAAAAAAAAAGAAAAGGAAGAAAGAAAGAAAGAAAGAAAGAAAGAAAGAAAGAAAGAAAGGGTGCATGTACTGACATATCTAGTGGCACTATTACTTGGAAAAGAATGATTTCCTACAATCAGCCTTCAGGCCTGCCAGCATCTTAGGCATGGTCATGAAAAAAAACGTAAGACTTTTACTGGGAAAAAACAAATATATCAATATATATATATATATATATATATATATATATATATATATATATATATATATATATATCATCCTTTAATTCTGAATAATGCAAAATGGCTGCTTTACCATCAAAGTGTTTATGGTCCCTGAGCTCCCCTGTGCACTCTAACAATGAGATAACTCCATTATCTAATTCTGCAGAGAAATGTATAAAATTGCAGGAAAGCTATATGCTCAATATAGTGGTTGACTTGATGAGGCTTTTCATGGCAGAGTCAACATCCCAGTGGTACAACTGTAGACTGTGCAAAGTACATTTGCTTCTTGTATTTATGGAACTGCAGTTCGCATTCTTGCTTCAGTGGTTCTAAAAATGTTGTCAGTAGATACTTCAACCTGTTTGACCCTATTTTACTTAGATATTTGTGTTATGTATTGCATTTCATCTGTACATACATGCATTTGCCTACTTTTTTTTTAATTTCCATCCAACATCTTGTTCTTTAGACCAGTTAGATGCATTCAGTTCTTCTATTATCCTGTTTGCTTCTAATTTTGTTAAAAAAATTACAAGACTCAGCTAAGCAAGTTTTCCCTGTGTAATACATTAAACCTTCTATAGTAAAAGACCTTGTGAAAAAAATGCAAATGAACCCTTAAGAACATATCAATATCTTAGCTGCATGACCTATTGCTGCCCATGACTTGATTGTTTTTTAAGTCTTTACTGGTACATTTATGCCAGTAAATCAAACCTATTAATTGTTGTCATGCTATCTATGGAATATGTGCAGCCAATAATCCCTTAAGGACATAGCAGTGTTTCAGCTATATGGGTTCTGTATGCCTTAAATCTTTACACATTTCCTGTTCTGTGTTTTTATTTATAATATCATACTACTCCATGTGTAAACAACACCTCTTATCCACAAATGTCCTCAATGAATAAAATACATTTTGTGTTACTCATTCATGACTGTACTCCTTTTACTACATGGTTTACCCTTAAATTATGCCTTCAAGGTTAATGAAGACATTTACAAAAAGCCACACACTACTTTTACCTGTGATGTACTGAAAGGCTCTTTGCTATTCCTCTTAAGTTAATCCTTTTTTTTTGGAATACCAGTAATCTTACATTATTTTGTCAGTATCCTTGAGAAAGCACATTCTCTAAAGTAGCATGTCTTTCTCACATTAGGCATTATGAATATCTTTTTATAGTAGTAGCAGAGTTTCATTCATTTGTCGCAAGAGGGCACCATTTCTGTAGAGCACAATCATACCCCTTATATCCTCTCTGCATCGTCTAATGATTATACCTATAATGTTTCTTCCTTGGTTTCAAAAAAAAAAAAGCTGTCAATAAAGATATTGAGCATCTATTATAGTTTATGCATTCTAGGGGCATACCACCATATATTTTAGTGTAAGTTCACACTACATTCTAGGGGCATAACACCATATATTTTAGTGTAAGTTCACACTACATTCTAGGGGCGTACCACCATATATTTTAGTGTAAGTTCACACTACATTCTAGGGGCGTACCACCATATATTTTAGTGTAAGTTCACACTACATTCTAGGGGCATACCACCATATATTTTAGTGTAAGTTCACACTACATTCTAGGGGCATACCACCATATATTTTAGTGTAAGTTCACACTATTTTCATCATTAAATAATTCTTAATCTTTCATCAAGTTGTCACCACTATTTAAGGAATAACACTATGGATCACTATGACATAAAGAATCCCTTCCATTTTTTTCTGTAACATACATTTTTTGCACTCATTAGATCATATCTAAACACAGTATTCTGCGTTTAAATTCCATTAAACCGGGCATTTTGATTTACTGCCATCCTTTGCGTTCCTATCTGCCCACATACTCCAGTCAACCTGCAGTAAGTAGTACAATGTAATATGGGTTCCGTGAAGGAAAGCTTTCCTAAAATATTTTAGGTGAAAATAATTGCACCACATTAATCTTATCCACCACAGGTTCATAGGTAAATACTAGGCCAGCTACCCTTGTGGGCCATTTAAATCCTATCCAATTTCCTTTTTGTTTTGGAAATAACGTATCCAAATGTTTTTGTAGATTGTCGTTACACATCCCATTGTGGAGACGTATATATTACCCCAAATGAGAATAACTGGGATCCTACCATAGATAATTTGAGGGGACCCATGCATAAGATAAAGCATTTAGGAGCTGCCTCTGTCTATTAGTAGTGCAGAGGGCAGTCCTGAGGTAAATCTTCTGTTTCCCATCTATAGATCTAAGCTGTGCTTGAAAATGAACAGCGATGAAGTTTGTTTTATGTGGATAGCTTGTCTGTTTCACAGCAGGGATATTCTCTGCGAAATATACCTAATCCTCCAAACTGTTCTGTTAATGTTGTGGAAGAGGCTTAGAAACCTAGACCAACAATTTCTGAAGCTATTTGACTTGCTGATGTGCAATAAGTCCATCTGTAATGGGTTGGAAAATGCCTTATATGCCAGACAAAGGTCAGCTTTTAGCAGTCCGTAGGATATTGAGTATAATGACAGGACTTTGAGTCACTCCATGTAAGACACATTGTTTAGGCCTTGTAGCCTTTAAGTATGATATCTCTGTGGGCTTTCCAGTTGTTGCATGTATCTGGACAGATACACGCCAAAGAGGGCATTATATTCAATGACTGGCTGAATGAATGGAGAGTAAAGAGGACAATGACATCCCTAGATCTAGACATAATCCCTTTGTTAACAAGCTGTGTAATGTAGAAGGACTTTCTTACAACAATAGACACATGTTGAAGAAAAGTTAGGTCACTGTCCACATTTATTTAGTTATTGATTGATTGATTGATTGATTGATTGATTGATTGATTGATTGATTTGATTGATTGATTGATTGATTGATTGATTATTATTTGATTACCGGGATAGTCCACTGGGCTGGTAAATAATCATTTTCAGTGAAGGCCCAGGGAGAAAAGCTCCACAAAAACATAAACATACACAAGTGTTTAACAATTAGTTAATGCTTCACAAAAACCATGAAAATAGACAAATGATTAACAATTAAAGTAAATGTAAAAGTAAGTTTGTCAGTTAGTAACAATTAATACAAAACACACAAAGTGAAACAAGTAATAAGTAAAAATGCTAACATTATATATAGCTTCTGTCAAAGGAATTGTTAGGGTATCTCTGGGCATTTTGTAAATTAGTGTCAATTTGGGCCAGGTAAAGAAGAACAGAAAGGGTTATGACGTGACTAGGTTTCAGAATATATTCATGAAGTAGAGGTAGTTAGGATTTAAAGGGTAGGGGCTTGGTATAAATGCAGTTCCAGGATGAGGCGAGCTACTCTCATAGAGAGGTTTTGAATAATGTCAGGATTTGATTAGTTCTAATTATAAATGGAAGGGAATTCTAGACTTTGACTACTGAATAAGAGTATAGAAGCTGACCAGCAGGTAGGTTAGACTTGTGCACCAGCAAAAGTTGTTGATTTTCAGATCTGAGGGACCTTTTAGGTAGATAGTTACTAAACATTGAACTAAGGGTAAGACAGACTAAAGGTGTGTAGATTATTTTATGCGCAATTGTGAATTGCAAGTAGGAGATAGTGTGGGAGCTCATGCCAATTGAAGATTGTAGAGCTATGCACTGGTGAGTGGAATATTTAGCATTTTGTAGCAAACTTGGCCATTTTGTTATAGTATGCTTCAAGCTTTGAGTTTAGGGAGGATTGTAGGTTAGTGAGTAATGGGGCACCATAGATTAGAGAGGGAAGTAAATAGGTGAGAGTGCGGGTTTGTTTAGTAGACTAGTTAAGAAAGTGTTTGTGCTGATAGAGAATGCCTATTTTCTGATAGGTTCATAAGTTCCCAAACCCTAAGAAACGGGTCAGCTCTTAGGGGAGTATTGCCATTGTGGTAGTTCTCTGGGGTAGATGACTTTGTAAAGGATACAATTGTGCATTTTTTGGCATTTAGTTTCAGACCATTATTTTGACACCAGTTATTTATTTCAGACAAACCTTCCTGCAGGATGGCTAAGTCATTTGGTGATTCAATGACTGCTCCTAGCTTATAATCATCTGCTAACGTAGTCATCTAGAAACCTTTGGTACTGGTTTTAACTTCAGGAAAGTAGATGTCAAACAGGAGAGGTCCCAGCATTGACCCCAAGTGGACTCCGCTGCTGACTGCTCTCTTTGTGGAGGTAACTACCCCTATTTTGATTATCTGCATACTATCCATGAGACAGTTGGAAATGCAGTGGATGATATAAGGGTTCATTGCCAGTTTACTTAGCTTTTCTACTAAGGCTGAGTGGGGGATTGTGTCAAAAGTTTTAGCCAGGTTGAGGTATACAGTATGTACCATTTTGCCTTCTTCCATTGCTTTGGTGACCTTTCCAAAAACTACACCTAGTTGAGTAAGCATGACCTTCCATTGACAAAGTCAAACTGAGATGGATCCAGTGTTTAGAAGTTACTAATGTCCAGATTGATTAATTCCATTATAATTCTTTCCATGGTTTTGCATATGAGGCTGGTCAGACTTATGGGTCTGTAACTGCCTTGGTCTGTCGAAGGTCCTCCCTTATGTAGGGAAATGACTGCAGTTGTTGTCCCTTCACTTAGTACAAAACCTGTATGGAGGCTGAGATTGAACAGTGTTGTTAGGGGTCTGGCTAAATTGTGCTTTGTGCTGTATGCTTTTTAAGATGCATCCATGGATATTGTCATGGCACATCAAAGCAGTATTTTTAGGTTTTTATAGCAATTTTAAGATTTGGTTCTGTGTGATAGATGGAGGTGAGATAGTTTCAGCTATACTCTGAGGAATAGATGGAGGGGAGAGAGCAGTAAAGTTAGAGCTAAATTTATCAACCAGTAGGTTCACTATATCATCAGCCTCAGTGTAGTTAACATCTTTCTCAGTTATATCAGTGCATTGCTGCATTGTCCTTTTGATATTACAAATATAACTAAAAGTGCCTTGTGATTGTCTTTGTCTTGGGTAGTAGTTTTAGCCTCCAACTTGATGTTGGTGGATTTTATTAAGCTCCTGAGTTGTTTGTTTATTTCAGGGAAAAGAGCTCTAACAATCAGGGAATTAATTTTCTTACTTCTGGTTAAAATTATTTACCCTTTATTTTAAATCTTGTTGATATCATGGTTTCATCATGTGGGTCTGCTTCTGAGGTTTGCCGTACACTTGTTCCTATGGGGCATAGATGCCTCCGTGCAGCTGTTTACATGCTGGTATAGTCTGGTGGTGTACATTTCTGCATATTCAATGGAATTAACTGGGTTTGGTGGGGATTTGAAGCTTGCCAGTGTATCATTTAGGAGTAGGTAGTTTGTCTTAAAGAAATTTCTAAAGCTACATTAGGTAGAAGGGATCTGTAGTTTCAGTTTTATTTAAAAGAATACTGCTTTATCATCAGACACATGATGAAGGTTTCAGGAAATGGTGCAAGATGCTCCATATTAGTAAGGATACGATCTACAATGACATTCCAACTAGTGGGTACTCTTGACTAATTGTTCCCAGTCATTTGTATTGGCAAAGTCCAGGAATCTCTGCGCTTGTGCACTAGTGGAAGTGTAGGTTTCACAGTCTATAGTTGGATAGTTTAGATCACCTAGGAAATGGTATTGGTTTTAAAACTGAGTTATTCTAGTTACTGCAGATGTGTTTATATATATATATATATATATATATATATATATATATATATATATATATATATATATATGGTACAGGACCTTTCTGATAGTTATTTGGATGTGAAGAAGCTCTAGTGCATCATTTTTTTTTTTCATTAATTTTTATTTTTGTTTTACATTTGCAAAAAACATAACCATTCCATATTTACAAAATGGCCATATTTGCTTGTTATACATTGTGGATAAAGTAGAAACATGTAGGTCATACAACATCCCTAATTACAATATATAAAAAGATGCTTTCCCAATTAATGTCATTAGTCTAAAAACAGTACATACAAAAATGATACTTCATCCATAGTTAAGCTGTGTACTCATGGGAATACTTCCAGTTCATAAGATATGGTGTACCTGGTGCTTTTTGCTAATAAGATGTTATAGGACTGTTCCCAGATTGCTTGGGCTTTCATATTTTTGTTTCTTTTGTCCAATACTATTTTATGCGCTAGTAGATATTTAATAGCAGATTTCTTGAATTCCTCCCAAGAGATACTTACCGGATCTAACCATTTGCGAGCTATATATAGCTTCATTAATAAGAAAATCATTATAAATGGGTTAGCTTGTTTTCCTGAGATGTTGGCCGGGAGGATGTGTAAAGGAGTAAATTCCCATGTTAGTGTTGATGCTTGATACCCCATTTTTTGCAGTTGTAACTTAAGTGAATTCCAAAGATTGAAAATGCATTTACAACTCCAGAATATATGTATTAGGTCTGCAATCTGGTCTTTACAGTGTGGACAGTATGGGGACTTAGTTGCATTGAATTTGTGAAGAATTGCTGGGGTGAAATAAGCATTATTATTAATCGGGTGTATATTATATCCTCGAACGCTTAAAAAACCAAATGCTGATTGATCGAACTTATTTTTGCGAAACTGCAAAATATCGAAGCAGCAGAAACTCGAATTTTTTCCTAGGGAAAGAATTCGATTGTCCGTTTCCGTTGCTTTGGTATTTTCAGTGTTATGGTGGAAAGTTACCGGTCGGATTCAGATAAGTGTGTGATTGTGTGGATGTGAGTGTTAGGGTGATTTAGGTGAGTTAGGGTTAGGGCTCGGGTTAGGTGTGTGTGCGATTGAGTGGACATGAGGGTTAGGGCGGATTTAAGTGAGTTAGGGTTAGGGAGCGGGTGAGGTGAGTGTGCGATAGTGACGGACCTTAGGGTTAGGGTTTGGGTTAAGGTAAGTGGGTAGTTAGTGGTGTGTGCATAGTTTAGTGTAGGGTTAGGTATCAGATTTTAGGTGTATGTGTGTGGATTTCTGTTTGTTTGGTGTGCTTGTGTTGTGTGTATGTATTTTGGATCAGCGATTTTTTCCCCTGGGAAAAAAATCGCTGATCTGACAGTTCGAGATTGTAAGCTTTCGCTTAAATTAGGTCAATCAATCAGCATTCGCTTTTTTAAGGGTTCGATGATATAATATAGACCCTTATTAATCATGAGTTGCGTGTAAGAGAGTTTTTTAAGTGGAATAGTTTTCAATGTTAAGTTGATTGCCTTTTCTATTTGCTAGTCATCCATATCAGGTTTTAATTTTCTCCAGTAATTAGAAAAGAGAAGGCCTTTTTGGAATTTGATTTCCCCTATCATTTTGTATGAGTTCGTTATTGCTTTCCTTTACATTAGCATAGTCTTCCAAAGTAGGGTACAGTTTTTGATGTCACTTTCGAGTATGGTAAGGTTTTGGAGGTAACTATAACACACCTCTTTGATTTGTCTTAAAATTATTATATATACTTTAGGTAAGTTTAGATTACTTCTTAATTCATGAATTGTGCTATTGAGGAATGGGTAGATATCTTGGATTCTCTTATGTTTTAACCGAGGGAAGGAGTCTAGGTTTAGCATCTTGTTATTTATTTTTAAGTTAGGATTTTTATGGAGAGGTTGTAGTATTAACATAGCTTGTCCAAGGTTTAAGGAGTGAAAAAGTTTTTGTGTTATATTTATAGAATGTTTTAGTGGCTCTGTTATGTTATAGGCTTGTAAAACTTTTTTATTTAAGCAGGGAAGCGCTTTGGGATTGATGTCTAGTGTTTTTATGCACCTATAGTATATTGTTACCCAGGCCGGTGAACCAGTCTTTGCCGAGGGGTCATACTCTGCTATTCTGAGTATTCTATTAGTGTTGATAATAGAGTAGTAGGTTTTGAAATCTGGCAAGTTCAGACCCCCTTTGTTCTTGGGAAGTGTTAGTTTTTGATAGGAGATTCTGGTCTGTTTAGGTTCCCATAGAAATTTTGCTAGAAAGGTATGAATTTGTTTGAAGAATTTATTATGTATAGTTATCTGAGATGTCATAAATAGATGTATTAATCTAGGTAGTATGTTCATTTTAATTATTGATACTTTAGACAAAAACGGTAGCTTAAGGTTATTCCATCTTGTACAATCTTGTGTTATGTTTTGCCATAAAGAGTTACGTTATGTTGGTAGAATTCCTTGTTATTCTGAAAGAAAGTAATCCCCAGGTATTTGGTTTCTTCTTTTATTTTTATTTTGTCTAAGAGAGGTATTAGGGAGATGAGTCTAGGTGGCCTTAAGGAGAATATATTAGTTTTATTAAGGTTTAATTTGTAGTTAGACATGTATGAGAATTGTTCAATTGTGTTTATTAATTTGGTCATGTCTGAATTTGGTGTTGTAAAGTATATGTTTAAATCGTCTGCAAATGCTGAGAGATAAACTTTGAAGTTATGTATTGAGGGGGGATTACGATATGTATTTTGTTTAATATATAGAAATAGGGGTTCTAGGTAAAGGTTGAAAAGAAAGGGTGATAGCGGGCAGCCTTGTCTTGTTCCATTTTTTATCAAAATTCTGTTTGACCATGTTTTGTTTATATATAGGGATGTATATGGATTACTATAGAGAATTTGAATAATCTGTATAAAATTTTTAGGTATGTCAAAGTGAGGGAACGTTTGCAGCAAGAATTCAAGATTGACCCTATCAAAAGCCTTGTGGGCATCTACTACCATTGTGAAGATGTTGGTATTTCTCTGATTTGCAAAGGATATTAACGCTTCTAATGTTAGCATGTTGTCACTGGTCTGTCTATGTGGTGTAAACCCAGATTGTTCTGGAGAAATTAATTTCTCTATCAGATTTTTAACTCTGTTTGCGAGTATTGAGGTCAGGATCTTGGTGTGTATATTTAGAAGAGAGATGGGTCTATAGCTATCTGGATTTTTAGGGTCCGCTTGGTCTTTTAATATAAAAATAGTTTTAGAGGCATTAAAGTGAATATCATGTATGCTGTTATTTATTATATAGTTCAGCACGTGGCATAATAATTTGGCAACTAGTGGACTGAAGGATTTATAAAATTCTGAGGTAAGACCATCCGGTCCTGGGGCCTTGTGTGGTTTTAGATGTTTAATTGTTGTGGTTATCTCATTAATAGAAATGGGCTCCGTTCGTTTTTTTTGTTGATCTAAATCTAGTTTAGGGAATTTTAGTTTTTGAAGAAAAAGATCCCTAGCCTCCTTCGAGGCTTATAGGGTTTGTTCTCCATATGTTTGAGTATATATTTGTTCAAATACTTTGATAATTTCCTCATTTCTTGTATAGATTTTCCCTTGGTAATTTACTTCTGCTATAACTGAGGTGGATTTTTGTTGAGCGATAATTCTGGCCAATACTCTGGAAGGAATTTGGGTTTCTTCTGCATAATTAGCCAACTGTCTTGTCTTATAAAAAGATAAATTTGTGTTCTCGAGAATATATAGGTCTCTTTGTAGTTTTAGGAGGTCCATTTCCATTTGATTATTAGGGTTATTTATCAATTCTTTCTCACGTTGTTCTAGTTTCTCCTTTATTTTATGTTCCTCTTTCAGTTGGATTTTTTTATAATATGCTGCTTTTTTAATGAAAGTTTCTCTGATTTGTGTTTTGGTCGGTGCCCATTCTATATCCATTGATGTTTGGGAATTGAAGATATTTACAAGGGATGTTTTTAATGTAACCTCAATCTCTTTTACTGCATCTGTTTTGAAGAGCAGATTAGGATTTAATGACCAGTTATTAGCTTTATTGTTTACAAACCTTTCTTTGTCCCAGTTGATACTCAGTGTAACTTTGGAATGATCTGACAGAAATCTAGTGTGTATGACTATTGTAGGGTCCATGTTAATGAGTATGTCTGAGATTAAAAAGAAGTCTATTCTCAGCCACATTTTATGGCATTGGGAGTAGAATGTGTAACTCCCAGTTCTGTTATCTTTATCCTCATATTTAAAGGGGTCATATAGTTTGAAGTCTTGTTTAAGTTTATTTAAAGCTATTGTAGCTTGTCTATTATGTAGTTTGGTCGAGTTTGATTTATCCTTTCCTGGGTTTTGCTATGTGCTCCAGTCACCACCAATTATTAGATAATGATCTTCCAGTTGGTTTAGAATTGGGTACAGTGACATAAAAAAGAGATGTTGGTTGCTACAAGGTGCATATACATTTAACACCATTATGGGTTTTGGAAATACCGTGTTAGTAAATGTTGCATAGCATCACCTTCCCTCTTTGTCAGCCTTAGTTTCACGTATTTTATCCTGAAAATGTTTTTTTAATCATTATGGCCACCCCAGCACTGTTAGTTTTGTCCCCAGAAGCTATAATTTGTCTTATCCACTTTTTTTTCCCAATATCTGTCCATTGCTCTGAAGTTAAATGCGTTTCTTGTATTAAGATGAGATTAGCTTTGGTTTTCAGGGCTAAATGCAAAAATACTTTCCTTTTTTCCTTATTTTGTAGTCCTTTAACGTTCCACATTTCAATTTCTCCCATTTATGTGATAAATATGCTTGTTTTAACTGATCTGTATGTTAGTTTAGATTTATGGTTTTTGTATGTGTTGTTATAGTGTGTCATTGGAAAGCATCTAACTATTCCCTTCCCTACACTGTGCCTACCCACTATTCCCCTGGACCAGGAATAAATGGGGGAATACAGTGTGATTTTAGTATGTACCATAATATTCCCACTAGTATTAAATTGTGTTTTTTCTTTACGTATACGTTTGTGACATGGTATCCCCCTTATGTTACTAAATACAATACGGACAAAGCTTAACAGACTAGTTCTCTACAAAAAACACTGCTGCGTCATATCCCTAGTCTCAACCTTTAAACTATTATACCATTAGAGTGCAGCAGTAAAAGTACAAGACATACAGCTTATAAGTTTATGATCTATTCCTCCTAAAAGTGTGTTTTTAAATAACATGTTAATGATCAAATTCTCAATTATATATGGCAAAATATACAACAATGTAACCTAAATTTTTAAGTCAGACATGTCATATTTAAATGATCCTTCTCCATATAGTTCTCTTACCTTCCCTCTTCATATATATATAAATTATCCGGCTTCTGTGTTCAGGCATTCTTCTGTAGCAATATATAACAAACTGAGATTGCATTATTGGCATCTAAATAGAAGTGGGTTTATGGGGGGAAAAAAGGGGGGGGGGGTTGCAAGCTTAGGCAGGTATATATACTGCTAAGACTTGCTTGTTTAGATATTTATAACTTCTGCAGTCAATTAGGTTATATTCATATTATCATATAATTCCTCCCCTCTAAACTGCTTAAACTATCATTCCTGCAGTTATTCCAGTTAAACATCATTATTTCAATCAAGAACCATTTACTTGGTCTGGTTCTACCAGACTCATATCCAGAAATTAAGACTGAATTCCTTACAATAAGCTTGTATTGGAGAATCAAAGTCACAATTTTGTTTTGGTAAAACAATACCTTATTCTTCTGATTCTTCAGAGTCATGTTTGCAGGCTTTAGTAGTCATCTTTCAGTCAGTTGTTGTTTTATTAAGTGTTTTATGTCAATTTTTATGATTTTGAGTCAGAAATCACTTCTTGGTCTTGCTGTACCTTCCTTTTAGGTCGTTTTAGTTTTATAGTGTAGATTTTGAGCTTGAAGGGGTACTGTTTTAACATACCAGTTTCCTGGGAACTGGTGTCACCTTATATTACACGCATCGGAAACGACAGCAGAATTTTAGTTCCTACCCGGTTTTCATTTCCTTTTCATGTGTTCCTTGTGGCTCCCATCATTGATTTAAGGGCCTAGGCAGCAAGGAGAAGCTATCAGGGTGTGTATCGCATCAAATACACTCACATATCGGTCTGATTTTTACTCAAGGGTCATTTTTAATTTCCAGGCATTTTATTTAGTTTTTGAAGGTGGAATCTTCTTGAAAACTGATAGGAAAGTCTCTTTTGCTTCCTTGGGGTTAGCAATCATGTATTTAACATCTTTTACATTGAAAATTAGAAGGTTTGGATATTTCATCTGGAACTTTATTTTCTTTTCTATCAGAAACTTGCAGTATGGAGATAGAAGTTGCCTTGCTTGCCTTATCTGAATAGGCAGATCTTGAGCAAAGGAAATTCCACTATTATTCCAGGTGGGTGTCCCTTTCTTCTTTGCTGCAAAGAGTATTTTATTTACATCTTGATAGTTTAAGATTTTGGCATACACAGGTTTTGGTCTCAAGGATGATCGAGCTTCTCTCAGAGCTCTGTGGGCTTTCTCTATTATTATTTGTTGCGTTGCTTCAGAATCATCTAGTAAAGATTTTAGTATGTGTTTGATAGTTGGTATTAGATCAATGTGTGACACAGTTTCAGGGATTCTCCTTATGATAATATTGTTTCTCCGAGCTTTTGCTTCTAAATCTATTATTTTTGCTTGTAGACTTTGCAGCTCATTGTCATGAGAATCAGTTCTCTGAGATATAGAGTCTAATTTTTTTTTTATTTTCTAATATTTTTGCTTCAGATTTTTCAGTTCTGGTTAGAATTTGATTAAATGAGTCTCCAAATGTTTGAAACTGTGTGGATAAGTCCTGTATTGCTTGTTGAATGGGCAATAAAGCTGTTTTTATATCTTCCAGGCTAGCTGGCTGTTCTGACTTGGTTTTAGTTGCAGGCTTGGAATTGTCAGATTGCTTATTTGTCCTCTGTCTTCTTGGAGTTGTGTCTTTGTCTGGTGAGGCTAGTATTGAGAATTTGGTTTTAGTTGTTAAAGTCTCCATATTATTTTCTTCTTTCGACATCTTGCTTTTAGGTAAGTTTTGTAGACTTTATGTATGACTGCAGGGCCACAGCACCACATGGCTACAGATGATTTCTAGAATCTTAGTTAATCCTTTTGTTTTAAAAGGAAGCTGTTGCTTTTTTCCCCTTCTTTTGAATGCTGTTTGTTGTCTGGAATAGATATTCAGTCGTATTTATTTATTTTTTTAGTCTGCGCTGTCTTCTGGGTTTATTATAATCCAGGGTATTTCAGAGAGCTAGGTGCTTGCAGTGCTCACTGAACAGTGGCCATCTTGAACTCTCTAGTGCATCATTCTGCTTTACCAGCTTTGATATGAGTCCCTTCTGGATGTAGATTAATACATCTCCACCTTTCCCCTCCCCCTCATGTATGGCAGCTAGTCTAAACATGTGGAAGGTGTTATAGCTCTGTACGTCCAGAGTGCTCTCCACTATTTTAAACCATGATTCAGTCACTACACAGATGAAAGAGTTTGTAGAGAGTAGAGTTTCTTATTTAGGCTCCTAGCATTGATAAGTAACACCTTCATTTTCTCCTTTCATTGTTTCAGTATGTTGATATGTTTATCAGGTTAGTATTGCCTAAAAAAGGCACAATGGGGGTGGACAACATCATTGCCAATAATAAAAACCCTAGAAGGGATAGATGTAAGCCATCCCTTGCAGAGCAGTGTAGTCTGTCAATCATATCCTCCAAGGCTGACAAATATTGGACACATATTTGCACATATGGCAGCATCATCCTTGAAGAAGGTAGAATGCTGCTCAATGTTAGGCTCATACCTTCCTTGGACACATAGTCTGACAGCTCCATCATGTCTTTTTTCAAATAATCCAGAGAGGTACACCTCAAGTCACTGACAATGGCATGAACTATGTCAGAGTAATACTGGTACTTGTTGTTCAAAGACCTGAGTGCTTCCATGGTTGGACAGATCCTGGCACCAGACAATCAACTAATCATTATTCTTTCCTTGATCAGCCTGTATATCTTATAAGGGAGTCATCTATAACAGGAATGTTTGGTTGTGGCGATGCCTGTCTTATGGGCCCAGCATCTGTGACTTTGGGACTCCTTATGCTCTGTGAGGAAGTAGGTTTATTATGATGAGTGTGCATTGTGCTTGTGTTGTGTTTTGGAGGTCTTTGAGGTTTTGGCAAGTTAATCTTTAGAACATTAGTGTGTGATGAATTATGTGAATTGTGATGGCCTTGGAGAGGTGTGATGTATTATACTGCTGATGATTTTTATGTCTGAGTTTACTGTGTGTGAGATGTTTACCTCCAAGTGTGCTATACATGTACAGCTCTCACTCACTGTGTTACACTGTGTGATTAATAGAGGATAATTAGACAGCATGAGACAGTTCTTACAATGTCTCAAGATACTCATCTCAGTCAGGATGGCTACTGAAGGTATGCTGAAGTGCTGGACCATGGTACTGACAGGAATGACTCTGGGGGCAGGTGTATCTGTAACTTCTTGGAATTTAGTTTTATAATGATGTTTGGGTAGACATGTGACTTCTTCTTCTTCTTCTTCTTCTTTCAGCTTTTCCTGGTTAGGGGTCATCACAGCGGATCACCTGTCTGCTCATGATTGGCAGTGGAGTTTTACGGTGTCAAGTTGCCAGCCCGGCACCCAACCTTCCACAGAGGGCACACACACATGCCTAGGGCCAATTTAGAGTGTGTCCAATCCACCTACAGAATGTCTTTGGGATGTGGGAGGAAACCGGAGTACCCGGAGGAAATCCACGTGGCCACAGGGAGGACATGCAGACTCTGCACAGAAGGCACCCCAGCTGAGAATCAAACCGGAGGACCTTTTGCTGTGAGGCAGCAACGCTAACCACTGCACCGCCATGGCCGCCCTTGGGTGGACATGTTACTGATTATTTAAATTTCAGTACAAAACAGTTAACCTGGGAGCCTTCTTCAACCATCAGCAAGAACCAATAAACTAATTACTGTAAAAAAAAAACTCACTAATTTGATACTAAAATCAGTGTAAACAGTATCAGTACATTCGATATTAAACAATTTTACCAAAGGTCTTTTAGCCTGGTGACTAGTTTAAGGGGAGAGACTTTGCAAGGTGATACTTATGTGCTTATTATCAACAATCAATAAAAAGGCCAAAGGAAGAAATTATATTGTCAAATTATCATAAGAGGCAGGCAACAACATATACACTGGGCTAGGACCACAACTACAACAGGCTGGGTGGGAGAGAAAATAATAAGACCTGAAGGTCTGAGCTGACTGGCCTGGAATTGCCCCAATGCAAAGAAAAGTCCTGAACTAGCCTAAAATACACTCAGTATACAAGAATGAAACCAGAGCTTAATAAGTAATGAAAATCCAAAGCATAAAAATTGGCAGGAACACCACCGCTTCACTCAAAAAAGTATTTATTTGTAAAAATGGACCAGATAAGCACTTTCATGTTGTAAAACCAACCCTTCTTTAGATCATAAAAACGCAATATCACAGCTCAGTTTAAAAACAGTTAGATGTTCAATCAACTATGTTAATTCATCACTTCATTAAACCAATTTCTTCCCTTTCAATACAGGTTTTAAAGAGACACAAGCATTAATACCAGGATGTTTATCAGCCTATAGCCTCAAGATCCACTTAAGTTTTACTGTTTCAGAATAGTTAGTGAGATCACCCCCCCCCAGTGACACACATGCACTATTTGTAGTACTCCAAACTCATGCCCAACATTTTCTTTAATATGTTAAGCTAGTGCATTGCTCATATTGCAAGACCTAATATCGTAAGAATGACTAAAAATCTTTTAATCTCTTGTTGGTCTTACCAACATTGAATCCTGCACAGGACTTGCATGTGGCTAAGTAAATCACATTTGCTGTACTACAATCTGCATAGAATCTGGGACTAAAATGTATTTCATCCGTGTATGTTTAAACACTTGTTCATGTGAAATATATATACAGGCTCTTCAATGGCTGCAACTGTGTATGTACCAAGTTTGACAGATAGCAAGTTACTTGACCTATTATTACAATTCCCTGTGCACAGTAGTCTTTTCAAGTTTAAACAATTTTTGTACGTAAAAGAGGGATTGTTCCTAACTATTTCAGCTGTCCTGGTGTCACTAGCAAGTATTCCCCAGTTTTCTTGTATAATATTACATACAGAGCCTACATCATTTGTGTACTTCAAACCAAATCTGAGTTTACTGACAAAGCTGTATCCGAAGGTCCTTCTTATAGCCCCTTTTCAAAATATGTTGAGTCAATGCATCAATATTTTCATGAAATGCTTCCTCTTGTGTGCATAAGCTTGAGGCTCTCGTGTATTGGCCTCTTACTACATTAGGGTATATATGCCTATGGAGCATACTATCAAAGGAAAAGTAACTATTTTTCCAACATCCCTTTCAGAATAAATTGGTATCTATCTGACCCATTTGGTTAACCAATAATCATACATCTAAAAAATCTATCTCTTTCTGTGACATGGACATGGTAAACCTCAAAAATTCAGTGGTATGGTCAATGCAGTGCAGAAAATCATGTAATTCTTCTTGGCCCCCTCCCCACAAGATAAAAACATCATCCACTAAACAACAGTAAAAAATAATGTGTGGTCTGTATATATTGTTATTGTCAAGCACCAAGTTGCTCCTCCCATGAATTCATTACTGCATTTGCATATGAATTTGCACAGGGGGTGCCCATGGCCACCCCCCCCCCATTTTTGTGCATATAAGCAGTCACCATACAAGAAAATATTATTGTTTAAGACCAAATCCAACTAGTAGCAAACCGTATCACCTGATTATTGTCAACATTCCCTCTGTGTGTCAACAGTTCTCTAATGGTATCATGGCCATGCTCATTTTTAATGCATGTAAATAAATTCACTACATCAAGGGTCACAAAAAAACCCCTGTTATATCATCACAACTCTTCAAAAATATGAAGAGGTCAGTTAAACATTGTTCAGTATCCCTGAGTACAACAGAGACCGAAGCCAACATTGTCTTAAGCTTCCTTTCCACATATGAAGAACATGTTTGTGTGACCCATCCTTCCCCTGACACAATCAAACATAGGGGTGGTTTAGTCAAAGATTTATGAACCTTGGGAAGGCCCATTATCAATGGTACCTTAGGTTCAGTCACATACAAAAAAATCAAACAAGTCACGGTCAATGGAAGTTTCCATAAATTCATGACCACTATACAGGTGACCTACATGCACTATTTGTAGTACTCTAAAAACAAACTTATACTTGACATATTCTTTAATATGTTTAGCTAGTGCATTGTGTACAACCTTTCTGACCATGTTTTCACTGAAGCAGAACTATCTATTCTGAATAAGGGACTCAGTTTTATTCCCTCTGTACAATCAGAGGTGAGTGATGTTCTGATTGATTTAAGACTTTTTTGTCAGAATTTGACTTTAAAAGTAATGTTTAATGACAACAATGATGCTACTAACAGACCGCTATTCAGGCACCCAAGTGTTTTTGTTACATCTATGCCTTTACATGTACAGGTTTTTACAAAAACGTGTAAAAATGAGTTATGTGAATACATGCAAGGTGAACGGGCTAAGGGCTATTATAATTTAACAGCATCACAGCACCGAGCCCTAAATGATTTAAAGAATAACCAGGCTATAAGCATCAGACCCTCTGATAAAGGAGGGTCTATAGTAATCTTGAATCATAAAGACTATATATGAGTATGCTTCCCATGCTGAATAAGTATACAACATATGTACAGATCAGCATGGAGAGGGTAAGATCTATTATTGACTATGTACATAGTGCCTTATATGAATTATTTATGCAAACTTCCATTGACCTCAGAGCACTCATCTTTTACCTTTAATCCCTGTGATGTAGCACTTACAGCCTCTAAGGACTGGGGGTTAGCCTTGTCCTTTGTGGCTGCTGAGTCCCCTCAGTAGACAAGGGAAAGCCATTCTTGTCAGTCATGGGAGAAGGAGTAGGGAAGGTTTCCCTGTCATGTCAGAATGCTGTGCCCATCCCTTGGGAAGCTGCAGCTGCCATTAGTAACATGGTTGGTCCCATTTTTTCCTGTCCAATAGAAACAGAAAACTAAACATGTATCTACTCCTCCTCAAATTTCTTTGGATAGGAATAGTTTACTGGGACTGGCTCAGAGTTTAATTCGACTATTGATCCTACTTGTAGAGTAGTTTCTGGTAAAAGAAAGAAGGATGCCTCTTTTCCTGAAGAGATTTACGATTTTGAATTTGAACAGGAAGATGCAGGGACAGATTCAGGATTTTGTTCGAAGATTTCTGATTCAGACTCAGAGGAGAGCTCAGTTTCTGATTCTTCCTGTGGGGGGGGGGTTATGTTTCTCTGAGTCTATCACTAGAATGCCCCAGTGTTTTCAGTGGGAGAACACAGAGGTTTCTTAGTCCTTCAGAAAATACTATGACTTGTTACAAAAGGATTTTCCAGAACCTACACCCGTTCCTCCTGCCCTGTCTGCTTTTACAGGATATGCTTCTTACTGCTGAAATTTTCTGATAGTCAGCTAGCTGGCCCTAGAAAGGAAGATAGGCTGTATAAAGTTCCTCATTCTATTACATTTTTACACACTATTCCAAACCTGACTCAGCAGCTATGTAGAATTAGTTGACTCCACTACTTCCAGTGGTGGCTGGTGACTTCAAATCAAAGGGGGGGCTGCAGGAGACAGATGGATGGGTGGGGCCAATGGAAAGGGGTGTGTCCACCTAGAAAGGGGTGGAGCTATGCTGAACATCACAAAAACTGGGACTTTAATTAAGTACGCTGCCCTGGGTGCCAATCCATCATTATGAGAGTCCAATCAAGGCAAAATTAAATGTAGAAGAAAAAAACATATTTCAATGCATTGGCTACATGACAGCTTACTTAATATCTAGACGGAAACAAAAAGGTTGTGAGGCATATAAAAATAAATTACTTTTTCAATACATTACTGGAATGCCAGTCAAAGCCAAGTCTAAAAACACAAGCAGCACTCAACTCAAACCACTTCTCCTTGCACTGCAGTTCTAATTATAATTTATATTCAGCTTTATAAAAGTACCAAGCAGCATGCTGAAAGTAGCGATCTCTGTGATAGCCCCACTTATAAAATGTTTCTTGTCCAAAAAAAGACCTGCTGCCTGACAACAACTATCTACTTGTTTCATGGGGAAAACATGATCAAAGTAAAAAATAAACAGCAAACAAGAAACAAACTCAAGATAAATTGCTTAAAGGCTACTGCACAGGTTATGGACCGCACATGATAGATTGTTATTCTGTTTAGTTTACTGGTAAAGCCTGCAAAGATGACTGCAAGTCTCCAACACATGTAGTGAGCTTCTGAAAATACTGTAATCCTGTCCTTTATTACAAATACTGTCATATCCATTTAAATACCTAAGGCTTATATGTTGTCTAGTTAGGTAAGTATTCTCTGCATGGCAACAACAAAAAGGCTTTCAATGTTGATAATCCTTTAACAGTATGCTTATTAAAGCTTAATTGCATCTTACAATCTCAGACAAGCTTACCTGATGGTCATTAAAGCATTGCTATTTAAACACAGAGCAACAGGTAGTGCAACAACATGCATTTTCTGAGTAATAAGAAGCATAAATCAACAGTATAAAAATATGACAGAAAAACAGAGCATTCTGCAAAATCAAGGACAGATGAAAAGCCACTATAGTACTTGTGTCTACCTTGGATGGGGGATACTTTGAACACACTGCATGACTGCTCCTTGCTTGCTTGGATACATCCAGAGTCACTACATGGGGGACAGGGTTGCAGTAAGCATGTCACAATTTGAAATGTCTCTGGCTGACGGTGATGGCCCTGACACATTTGTCATACCTCTTAAATTCAGAGCAAGTAATCTGAACAAAGCCATAAAGAGAAGTGGGACAAAGGCCCAGAAATAAGGACAAATTTTAAATATGGCTCTTATAAACTTAGAAAGATAATAGAATAGTAGGTCTTGCATTAGTATAAATTTTCTGAAGGGTATGAAATCTAAAACTCAAATGTCTGTCATTATTTTCTAACTTCAATCTTTAATGACTTGCACTTATTTGCAAGAAAACCAGAATTTTTTGAAAAACGGACCAAAAATGTGATGCAGAATTATAAAATAGCCACACAATACAGCTGGGAACCTGTCAAAAAAGGGACACTTTTTAATATTAATACTGTTAAGTTGACCAGCAGATAAAATAAGAATTACATCTACATGCATTTCTAAAATAAAAGTTATCTATAACTATGATCATTACAATTATGTCTTACTTGTAAACCCTCCACATTTTCTTCCAAAATTGACATTTTGCATAGGGATTATAAGGGGGAGAGCAACATTTTGAGCAAAAGTCGGGGACAGTTGAGAGGTTTGGATATACCTAATTCTATAAAGTGATTTATTTGCACATACCCCTCTACCTCTTAACTTAGGAAATCTGGACAAGGCCAAATATATTGGGGGAATGTACAGACAGTGCTAAAAATTGCTTATGTATAAACTTAGACAGTTGATAGAATAACAGGTCTTGCTTTAGTATGCATTTTCTGAAGGGTACAAAGTCTGAAACTCAATGTCTGTTATTATTTAATGACTTCATTCCTAAATAGTTTACCAGAAAACCACAACTTTTATGAGGAACAAACTAAAACTAAGAAGCAAAAATCTATTCATTCTGTGAAGATCTGGACAGTTGAGAGTTATAGTTCAGCTGGGGCTGTCGTTGAGTTTGCTGCCATTCCCCCCTCATAAAATCATGGTCAAATGGGGCCTCCCGACTGCAGCCATTCCAATGTCCGATTACTTGGCTATTTCACCCCATTTATCATAAACACTGTAATGTGGATACTGCTTTACTTCTACAATGATTTGGATTTCATTTAAAAGTTTTATTTTACATTTTACAGCCCAGACACTAATAGACATCTGCTAAAGAAATGCAGTCTCGCAATGAAAATAGACTTAGCATTAAAACTTCTCTGCCCTTGAAACTCACATTCATTGAAACAGCATTGAAACCCACATTCAAAGAAAATACATCTGGCCAGTGGCAGATAAAGATTAACTGTGGGCTGTTTTCAAATCATAGGCCCCTTGCACACAAAGCATACAAGTGTTCTTTGATACACCTTCCAGGTTATATTAATTATATTCCTTTTATAATACAGTACAGTTGTTAGAGGGCATTTTAAATTTACTGTTTTGAACATTTTTCCAGTAAAGTAAACAATGAAAAAAATGCATGCACCAAAAATGACAAAACTGACCAATTCAGAACATTTCCATCATAAAAGTCTACTCAAACTTTTACAATCCGCCAGTATCAGTAAATCTGCACAATCTTTGCAGAAGTAAAAGTCATCTAAATAATTCCACATTAAAGAGATATGTAAATAATGAAGAGGTTGCTGCTAGCAAAAAACGTTATATTTCATTGTTGCATCTACAAATAAAGTGCCTGTTAAATGATAAGCTAGTAATATTGCAAAAGGGAATGGATAGCAAACTGATAACAGGCTCATAGTTAGTAGGTATCTTCACCAAAGAGGACATTCTCAGGACTGCAGCATCCACCCCCTTTAGAAGTATATCACAATAAAGTATCAGCAATGCATCTAGGCATCTACACACTGTGGGTGCAGAACTCACAACCTTCTGCATTGAAAGCAAATACACTACCTGTTGTGCTATTAACAATGTAAGCTAATTCAGCATAGGCAGCACTAAACTTCTCTTCCCCTGAAGCTCTTAGCTCCTTGTAAAATCTACTTGACACTCAACTGCATCTCTCAACTTTGCAGCACATGAGCACAAGAAATCTGGAAAAAGCCAAAATGTATTGGGGGGTGGGACAAAAGCCCAAAACCAGGGACACATTTTAAACATTGCTTGTATAACCTTGGAAAGTTGCTAGAATAAAATGCTATCACCATGCAATTCACTACCAAGTCTAGAACCAGGGACGCGGTGCACTACAGTCAGAGTAACATACCACTATGCCAAATCAGCTGCTTCTTGAAAGACAGGAAGACTGAAACTTAAATGGCTATCATTTAGTGAATTCACTTCTCACCATAGCTCTCAACCTCTTAGCACAAAACAACTAGACAAAGCCAATAATGGGGGAATACAGCCCCCAAACATATTCAGTGAATTCAGTTCTCACCATAGCTCTCAACTTCGTAGCACAAAAAAAACTTCTAAAGTTGCTAGAATAAAATGCTGTGCTACCACCTTGCATTTCACTGCCAAGTCTTGAACCCAGGACCCTGTGTACGACAGTCAGAGCAACATGCCACTATGCCAAATCAGCTGTTTTTTTTTTAAACGGCAGGAAGACTGAAACTTAAATGGCTATCATTTAGTGAATTCAGTTCTCACCGTAGCTCTCAACCTCTTAATACAAAAACACCTGAACAAAGCCAATAATGGGGGAATACAGCCCCCAAACATATTCAGTGAATTCAGTTCTCACCATAGCTCTCAACCTGTTAGCACACAAAATCTGGATGAAGCCAATAATGGGGGAAAACAGTCCCAAAAATAGGGACAAGTTTCAAATATGGATCTTTTAAACGTAGCAAATTGCTAGAATAAAATGTTTTGTGTTACCATGTACTTTCTGAAGAATATGAAGTCTGAAAATCTAATTTCTTAAAATCCAGAAAACCACAGATTTTATGAGGAACAGAACAAAACTATGAAACAAAAATCTGAATGCTTTTCACAAGTGGTGGTGAACTCAGGTTCTTACTACCTGTATCCAAGATTCAGAGTTTGAACCTGGGTTTCTCTGTAACCACCAGTTACAATTAAATTAACACACATGCCTGAAACCAAGTACTTGCATTTCTAAGCAGCCATTTCTCTTCAGCATTAGTCTGTTTGCAGCCATAACTCCTTGGAAAGCAGCCATTCAGCTAAAGAGTTCTGTTTCTGGCTGACCATGCATGTGTGTGTTCTGGAATGGTGATGCCAAGTACAGACTGCAGTCCAATCCCCTTCCTGTTGGGGTATCTGTAGGACTGCTGCCTTCTTCCAAATCTGGACTGATGAAAGAGCAGTCTGGATTCGAGTTTCTACTCACACATGTGTGATTTTTTGGGGGTTTTCAGCTGGAGAGGCTGCAGTCCAATAGGACGAGCCACCACTGACTACTTCTAAGCACTTAGTTAATTCCAATCTTTCTCTTTCTAAGAAGGATCGGAAATTATTGACAGGTACGTACCTTTGATTTTTAGAACTTTAAATTGTCAGGCTCATATTGTTATGACATATTGTGAATGTATAAGGAATGTTTTATGTACAGTTTCTTGTTGTGAACAAAAACTGCTTTAAGTAATTTATATTCATCTATTGCACAGGTCATTGCTTTTTGTTTGCATTGTGTATGAGTCTGTTGATACTTCTTTAAGGGCTATGGCCACTTGTACTGTTTTAAGGAGTTTTGCCTGGATGCATTCTCAACCCCCCCCCCCCCCAGATAATCTAAAAATTAGATTTTAAATTCTCCATTAGTGAGAGATTTAATGTTTGACACCTCTGCTGCAGATGTGATCAAAAAGTATGATGAAAGGGGAAAGCTGATTAAGGGAATCACAGCAACTTCTAGCCCTCCTTTTCTAAATTGTCCAAGGGATTTTCTTTCTCCTCATCCAGTTTAGGCAAAACACAAAATGCACCGTCTCAGCAGATTTCAGGTAAACAGACATTAAAGAAGAAGTGGAAAGGTGGTTCCAAAAAGAAGTCATAAGCCTCCCAAAATCAAACACAATCCAACAATTCTGACTGACTATTCAACAGTCCTTGAGACTGCCTCCCACCCTGCCCCATTTTCTCTTCCAGAAAGTCTGCTTATCCATTTTTCCCATTGGCAACAGATTATTTCAGACAAATGGGCTCTGAAGTAAAATGCTTGGAGACCAGTTCTGGATCTTTCCTTCCTAAATCTGCTTGTGCTAATGCCCATATTCAAAATAATGTCACTTCATAACCTGTTACCTCTTCCTTATCTTTCTAGTTTCCTGGTAACACTTGACTTGAATGATGCTTATCACATCCCTATTCATCCAGACTTCAAGTGTTTCTTAATGTTTTGTGTGTCTGGATCACATTATCAGTTCTCTGCCTTACCCTTTGTACTATCCACTGCAGCAGAGATATTCACAAAGTTTCTGGCTCCAATTATAGCTCATTGTAGGCTACAGGGTGTCAACATTTTTCCACATTTAAATTACTTGATTATCATTGCAGTCTTTTTTTTAAATGTAAGCAGTCTCTCTCATGGGTGAATGATCTCTTGGACAAGCTGTGATTCCAAGAGAACATTTAGAAGTCTTTCTTGATTTTCTCACACAGGATAGTTTTCCTGGAATGTCACCTATACACCTCAGTTCAAATAGCTTTTACAGGAAAACATAGACCTTTATCTAGATCTAAATCTATGGTTTTTCACTCAGTATTTTGTGTTTCATTGTATCTAGGATTCTAATGATACCCCTGGCAAGACTCCACATGAGAAAGACACAGTGGTATCTGAAATCTCTTTGGTCCCAGTATCAGCACCCTTGATCTTTTCAGATCCTGGTACTAGGGTTTGTTAGATGAGAAACGTTTTAGTGGAGGCAACAATTATCCATGAATCTAGGTTCCCCTTCTCCATCCCTTCTCCAAAGCAGTCAGTCACCCCATACCCATTGTCATTTGTTTGTGGAGCAATTTTGAGGAGGATAAAAGTGCATAGGGTGTGGGATACCAAGGACAGATGCAAGCCCATAAATATTAAAGAGATGTTTGCCCTGATCAAGGCACTCAACTCTCAAGAAACATCTTTAGTCCTGGGACCTATTCAAGTGGTTACAGATATGTAGTACATTGACAAGCAAGGGGGAACCAGTCATACCCCCTTTGCAAACTATCATGTTTGCTTGGGATATAGCTTCACAGCACAATATCAGTCTACAGGCATCCTACATTTTGTCAGAGCAAAATTGTGTGGCAGACAAGCTGAGCAGGACCAGAAGAGGCCATCATGAATGGAAACTAGATGAAGGGGTCTTCCAAGATTTGTCCATCTATGAGGAGTTTCAAAGTAGACCTCTTTTCCTCCTTTTTTAACAATCAACTGGGAAATTCTGTTCCAGGACTCCATACAAGAAGGCATTGAAGGCAGATTCCTTTATTATTCTTTTCTTTTCTGTGGGCAGGTATGTTGCAATATGCCTTTCCACCATTTCCATAAATATTGAGAGTACTCCAGAAGATTCAGGAGAAATCCCCAAAGACAATTGTGCTGACTCCCTTCTGCCCTAGGCAAGTGTGGTTCTCCTTTATTTTGGAAATGGGAAGGGACAATTACCACAAGCTTCCTCACAGAATGGATCTACTCACACAAGAACAGGGGTGTGTGATAGACCTAAAAATCAATCAGCTTCAGTTGACTGCCTGGATGATAGGCTCTGAATTCCTTTTAGGCTGCTGTTTTCTGAGGTCATGCACCAAGTACTAAAGGAGGCAAAAATGCCTGCTACTAGAACATCATATATTAGCAAATGTGAAACATGTTCTAGTTGGTGGTGACAACAAAACAAGTACCCTTTCATGGCTACTTGTTCACTAGTTTTACAGTATTTGTATGAGTTACTATCCTATGGTCTTTCTTATTCCTCTATCAAGGTAAATTTTTTGGCCATTTTAGCATTCCTGCCCCTAGAAACTCATCTTTCAAGGCAGTCTCATATCAAAATGTTCTTGAAAGGGGTATTGCATTAAATACCTCCAAATAAACCAGTGGCCCCTCGTTGGGATCTTAATTATGTATTTGAGAAGCTATGCTTTCCTCCATTTGAACTACCTACTCTGACTGACTTGAGTTTCTTAACACGGAAAATAGTTTTACTGATTGCTTTGACCTCTGCAAAAAGGGTGCCTGATGCTTATGGTGAGTCAACCCTATCTCATTTTCCATAGGGACAGGGTTTCTTGGAGAACTAGTCCTTCCTTTATGCCTAATGTGGTATTTGTGTTTACTGTAAGTGAAACTATCTATCTCCCTGTTTTCTTCCCTGAACCTAAAAATGAGGGAGAAAGGATACTCCATACCTTGAATTCCCACAGACAACTTATGTACTATCTTGACAGAAATTCTTTCAGATCTGCAGATCAATTATTAATTTCATGTGAATGTAAGAAGACAAGACAACTGGTGTCAAAACAGACCTTTTCCAAATGGTTGTCTAAGGCTATTACCTTTTGTTATACTCACCATGAAAAATCTATTCCAGCATTAATGTTGGGAAATGATAGAACTAAATGTTGGAGATGTGAAGAAACAGTATGTGCTGACTGGGCACATATGCTCCTAGAATATAAAATTGTAACCTCATTCTGGCTGGAATTTAAATATTTTTAAAAGCATTGTGGTCGGATAAATGTGAAGCTTCAGATTCATTATTATTATTCAATGCACTGATATCAGCGTGTATTCCAAGGACACAAGTGCACCTTCTCTGGTCTCTCATTGCAATGGCAAGAAAAATTATCACCTAAAATTGGAAGAGTAAAAATATCCTCTCATTTATAGATTTTATTTCATTGACCAAAACTATATGTAATAGAGAATTGTTAACTGCAACTTTAAGTAACTCAAGAGTGACACATAAGCAATTAGCTTAGTTAAAACTTAGAAAACTGTTAGATAAATTGTAAATACATTAATGAAGGTATTTCTGTTATGGATGCTTTATATAGTTTTGTTTATTTTACAATGTTTAATATTTTTTTTTATTCTTGTATCTATGAAAATCAATTAAAAAATAAGTGAAAAAAATCTATTCCAGGCAAGGTCAAGGACCACTCCACCAGGGCCTTTGTGTCATCTATTGCTTTTTGCAAAGGGTTGTATCCTAAAAGTGGTCCTCTGTACATACTTTTATAAAGCACTATAAGCTTGATTTCTTCCATAGGTCTAGATCAGGTTTTGCTAGGGTCATTCTCCAGGAACTACTAGACCCTTCATTTTCCTCCTCCCAAATATAGTTGGCTATGGTAATCTACCCATATAGCTAAGGCTACTGCAGCAGGGATCAATATAAATAATATAGTACAGTTGTATAAATTGAACTTAGCATAACAGCAGATATTTGAATGACCACTGCTGCTGTAGCTGCTCCCTCCCTCCATTCCCATTTTTTTGTATGTTTTTTATCCCAGGATGTGGACATTTATTTATTTTATATTTTGCTATTCCTAGCATTGTCCTTTCAGGTTTCAGCCTCCCTCTCTCTGCTGGCAGGAAAGCTCTGAAGGGCTTTCCTCCCAAGCCTGGGTTTTAGCCAGCTCATCTCAACCTGCTTGACAGTTTGGGTGCTTGGAAGGTGCATTGAAGCTTTGGAAGCTGGCCAAATGTTATATCCTTGGTTGGATATAACCCATATAGCTAAGTTTACTGCAGCAGTGATCATTCAGACGTCTACTCTTATGGTATGTTCAACTAACACAACTGTACTTTAAAAAAAAAAAAAATCACAGTATACAGCAACATTGGAATTCTCAAACCTTATGCTCTGAGCTGACCTGGAACTGAATAATGCAAAGACATGCCCTGGACTAGCCCGGCATACATTGAGTATAAAAGAATGAAACCACATTGTAGTAACAACAGTTGCAGCACTTAAAACAACAAACTGTCAGTGCAACTATGCACTGGAATCACTAATAAAGGCTTAAACATCTTAGCTAAAGTAGATGCAGACTTTTAAAATCAATTTAAAATCATATTTCTCTGTGTAGTAGAGCTATTACTATTACCATATTTTTGTTAAGTTAATAAATGTTTTTTTTCTTTTTCTGTTTATATATTTATTTAAAACTTATTAGCACTATAATAACACAAAATCAAAATATACAGAGGTGTTTTTCTCTAAACAATAATTTCCAACTAACATATGCTTTATTTTATTTTCTCAGAATGGCCAAGCAAAATATACTGTTTCTACTACAAATATGTCCTATACCTGCGTGGTGTCACAAATGAAATGAAAGGACAGAATCAGTGGTAAGTGGACAGAATCAGTGGTAAGTGAACCAACTTTTTTTTTTTTTTGGCTCTGATGGGATCTGAACCAGAGGAAGTATACCTTATTCAGTACATTTTACGATGGGAATGTATTTCTAGTGTAGGAGTTGCTTCACTAGTCTAAAGACGATTAGTATTGCCAGAAAATGCAGGCTGAAAACTCAGTTGATTTACAAAAAGCACTTACTAAATTGCTCAGTGTTTCTTTGTTTATTACATCAGTAGTATTTGAACATTTTTTCTAGTCCCTGGAGCTACAATGTACTGTAGTTAATAAAAACATCAAACTGTTGCCTAGTCAAAGTGTATCATTTTCACGCAAAGGTGAATTTAGTAATGTCACATGTATTTGCCCAAGGGATGTACTTTATTCAATAAAGAATTATAAAATATACGCCCTGTTAATAATAAAATACAATATTTATGCAGTCAAAAATGTGTGTCAAACTACAATCTCCAAAGATGCAGTTGAAATCTTTCTAATTCCCTGGAAATTGAGTTTCCAACAAATACTGTCTTTGTCAATGCCCTAAGTATGATGTGAAACCTCAGATATTAAAATGCAGGTGCCCTTGGGATGTTAATTTGCTTTTATAGTCAGACAATTGTACTGCAAAGGCTGTTAAATGGTAAACTTTCATTTCAGTTTATATTTTTTGTATTTTACTAGTTACATTGTTCCTTGCTCTTTTTGTTTTTCTAACGCAACTCTCCAGCTGCATATTTTGCTGTTTGTGCAGATGGCTACTTCCTCCATTTTATTTTCTTGTTATCCATATTATTCCAGTTTCTTTAATATATGGCGACTTTGTTACTCCCCTTCAGTTGCTCAAGGTAAAATTGCTCTAGTGATAGTAGCATCTAAGATAAAATGCTGAATCACATACTTCTGAATGCTGTTTTACATCGGAAATCATTGTGGGCATGGTATCTAAGTACGCCTAAGCAACAATTCACTTGTTCTTTAAGATTTCCTCCTTCTTCGAGTTGCTGGGACTGCAGAGTAGGTATATAAAAGTTTAGAGGGTGTGGGGGAATTGGCAATACAAAAAAAAATTGCCTTTCTGAATACAGGGTATTTTTTTTCACCCTTTCAGGAATCTCATAATAGAACCCTTCTTCCTCACACAAAATAGAATTAACTCTAACTTTGCATACTAACATTAATCACTGGTGCTGTTATTGCTAACCAGTTGCTCTTACATAGACATGAGACATTGTTTTCAAATATAGTATGGATTATTTTATTATACCAATTTTAAAAGTTATTTTTCCCAGTGCTTGCTCTACAAAATCTGCCATTGTTTTTGTTTGTGATGAGATAATTACTTTTATTGGCAAAATGTGCATTCAGTCATTTGGCAAGTCCACTTTCTGAAGTTATACTGCATATATTGAATGTTTATTCCACAGGACATCTCTGACTATAGTCCTGTAGAGGGCATCTGATAATAATTATCTTATTCTGTCTTTTTTCATATTCCTTCAGATACTTTATTATTTTTTTTTTTCATAAAAGGCATTCTATTGCAGTCTCATGGGTCATTCTTGAAAATAAGGGACATATGTAGTATGGAACTTTGTCTAATCCTGTTTCCAAGTTAGCAAAAATCCAAAAAAAAAATCTGCTGCATATTATCATGACAGATGGCTTTGTGAAAAATCATGCATTCTTATACAAATAAAGGACTAATCTTTAAATAAATGACTTGTACATTTCTCCAGATACAGGATGCCTCAAAACAAATTGTCGTTATGTTTATATCATATACCAGTGTGGTCATAAGTACTAATGTTATTAAATGTTCTGTAACACCTACATAGAAGCTAGAATCTCTGGTTAATAAGAATACTGCAAGCTTTTTCTAATTATTTATTCCACTGGAAATGCATGTAAATCAACCCCCGTATCTCAGCATTGCGTAGTTCTTTTTTCCAGTTTCTCCATTAGATATCTACTCTAAATCAGAAGATCCAGATATGAGACCATTTCTGCTAACAAGGCAATTTAGAGAGCAAGGTATGAATCAAACTTGGAAATACATATTCAACTGTCTGTTAAAGTGTTAACAGAATGCCCAGCCCTTCAACTGAAATAACTCTTTTATTGATTCCTTCAATGACATTGTCATTGTATGAAAAATATACACTGTACTGTATTCAGAGCAGTATGTTTTTTAACTACCAAGCCAAATGTCAAAATTCTAAGTAATATTTACTTAACATTACTTCTCAGGAAAAAACATATAGGGACTTGAGAAGTTATTTAAGTAATATTCTGCAGGGAATACAATTAAGTGTAATCCAATTTGTTTTGTGGAACATATGCCAAAATAATGAATCTTGATATGAGCTGGTGCTGAATATGTTTAGGAAACAGGCCATAAATGACTTCTTCATCCAAACTGTGGCAAATGTTAGAAACATACTTCAGTCAGAAGATGGGGAAATTGGATCAGTCATTGGATTGGACTAAATTTAAGGTCAGCACAAAGAAATAAGGAATTTATAAACCTTTAAGGTGAAGAGAAATACAGTGTAAGCAACATAAAAAGATAAAAAGAAAATTATAGTAGTCGTATTGTCCTTTTCATTCAAATGGAAATGGGACAACTATGTGTTATCTAATTTTTCTGTTTCTTTCCTTGCAAGCAGTATAACATAATTACATAAATAAGCTTCAGCAATGCTACAAAATGATACTGTAGGATCATAATGACAGTTGCACACAGTGTGTAAGAAAATGAATTTCTTAAATTCTGATTACTGATTTTGTACTTAAGCATTACTTATCTCATATAGGTTAGTGTGTCACTCTACATAAAAATAAGTCCTACAGATTAGCTCACTTGCTGTATTTCATTTGCTTGTACATTGTGTGAGTGATTGTCAGTAGAAGTGCATATCTGTGTGTTTGAGTACTTGTATCTGAGATAGACTAGTGTCTCATCCAGGATTCATTCTTAGCCTTATGCCTGTTAAGGGACAGCATAAGTTCACATCTATTGTGAAGAAAGGAAAGTTAAGTACCAGAGAAAAATGAACAATAAGTTTCAGACAGAGCTAGTGAAGACTCTCTTCTCTTACTATGATAGTTAGGGTCTGGATTTAGTGCTTTACTGTCTTATAAGTTGTGACATGGTATCACCCTGCTCTGTTCACCAGTGAAAGCATTCTTAGAAGATGTTGAAATGGGGATTTATAAATGACTGCTGGAATTTTCTGGAAGTTTTATTCACTCTTAAAGTGTACTATTTATTCCTCCCATTTAACATCTTATTGTAGTATTCTCTCAGACTCAGACCACTTTTCCTTTCTGAATTATTTAGCAGATTCACTAAATGACATACTACCTCATCTTGGTCTGGTGATGTGAGATAGGATAGTGGCCTGTACTGATAAGGAAACAGCACTGACTAATGGTTTCTTTGGCAGACAGCCTGCAAGGAGAAAAACAAGCATGCAGTTAAGTTTAGAGAACTTCTACTGAGGAATGGTGAGTGATTTTAAAGTGAACCACTAGGTTTAGGGCACCTTTGCTGGACAATGGTTAGTGACCTGCAGGAGAAATGTGACCTTTGGTGGAGAATGATTAGTGATCTGTAAGAGAAGTGTGACCTGTGCTGGAGAATGGTTAGTGATCTGTAGAAGAAGATTAACCTTTGCTGGAGATGGTTAGTGATCTGCAGGAGAAGAGTGACCTTTCCTGGAGAATGGTTAGTGATCTATAGGAGAAGACTAACCTTTGCTGGAGAATGGTTAGTGATCTATAGGAGAAGAGTGACCTTTGCTGGAGAATAGTTAATGATCTGTAGGATAAGACTGAGGATTAGCTCTCTTTTCATTGCAGACAGAAAGTGTCCTTTCACTGCCACAATATCACCCAGTGATACACAGGAATATCTGATGACATTTAAATAATGGAGGGCACCATGACAACTGCAGTGAAGACAAGCACACTGTGGCATATGATCCATGCCATTCTGAATGTCATGATGGATCATTAATACAGAGAAAGGACTGTATAGGACATAAAGCTTCTTTGCAGCACTACATATCTTCCAATCCACACCTTTAACAGGAAAAATCGAGGCTCAGCAGTCAAGATGCCTTCATCACAAGTAGTGGGAACCTCACAGAGGCCTGAGGTCACAATTCTGCTGATTTTGTTCTTAATGGACCAACCTATAGTCCCTCAAGAAATATTAAATACTTTTAGAAAAGTAATATAAGTACCACTTAACTCTAAGAATGAAAGCTTTTTTTTAAAGAATACTCATCAGCGATTAAGTTGACAGATTAAAAGTTTGACTTCTAATATTAGGAGAAAACAGATGCAGTGAATTAATGCTTATGAACATGCAGAAAGATTCACTTCAAGTCATTTCCTCTTTATACTACTCTGACTTCAGACAACAACTCAACCAGCACCTCTTTACTCACATAAACTGCAGCTGCACTCATTCTGGACATGTTGCATGCACCCCGAAGCTCACTCACACACCCCTTTATCCCTATTTCATCCTTCCTTATTCTCATCTTGGCATGCCCTTAACTTACTGCCTCTCATTCATCCTACTCACTGTTTGCATTTCTCTCTCACTTCTTCTCTTTTCTACTCCTCGTCCATCGGCATGCCTCTCACACCTTTTCTCTGTTTTCTTCACATGATATCCTTTCTTGCAACTATTTTCACTTGCCTCTTCTAATGTCTTCATACCTCTCTGTATAATGCTATGTTGCTACCCTGTAGCGTAAGCCATCTCAGACATTATGGCTACATCTTATCCGTAAAGCTCTGCTAAGCAGAATTCCATTTTTCCATCCATATTTTGACATTGTTAACTGCTTTTTGAACTAACTGTGTGTGTGTGTGTGTGTGTGTGTGTGTGTGTGTGTGTGTGTGTGTGTGTGTGTGTGTGTGTACTTGTAGATATATATATATATATATATATATATAAATATATATATATATATATATATAAATATATATATAAATATATATATATATATATATATATATATAAAAATATATATATATATATATATATATATATATATATATATATATATATATATATATATATAGCATATCCTTATATCTGTAAATATATTTTGTTCACTTCTAATTTGATTCCATTCACCCAGGCTGTGCCTGCAAATGTATCATTTAAATCAGTGTACTACCCCAGTAAACAATTAACATAAATAAAATAGTTGCGACTGTTTATCATTCAGTAACACTAAATTAAACAAATATAGTATCCATAGGGCTGCTGCAGTCCTAGTAACTTGGAGAATATTATCTGGGGTTCGCTAATGTTGACGATATTTATGTGGCTGTGCTCGTTTTTGAATATAACATGTGACTCTTTAGCTGCATCTGTGGCTTTTATTGAGTGTTCATGGCTCAAATATGGAGCATGTCTCTATGTTGCAGTGCCAGTTATTTCCCACTTTCTATGACTCACAGACCATGTAATTGGTTCTGTGGCAGTAACTATGGCTTAGATGACAATATAAGTAACGAACAAGAAGTATAAGTTGTTCAGTAACTGCATTTCTAGTTCAAATGGTATATTAGTTCTTCCATCTGTGGTTGCAAGGCATCGGGCCTGGTCTACTTATACACTTGTAATTCAGCAGATGTTTGCGTGTGTTAGTGTGTGTGTATGCAGGTGTACATTATGTATGTTTATAGAAGCACCTGTTTGGCACATGTTATGCTGAAGCCTTAGGCTTATTATCATCAGCTTAGGGAAACAATTCATGGATGAAGTAACATTACCTCTAGGCTACAATCAGTAGTAAAAAGCTAAAAAGTAGTGCATAGATACATGTGTGAGTGTGTGTGTGTGTGTGTGTGTGTGTGTGTGTGTGTGTGTGTGTGTGTGTGTGTGTGTGTGTGTGGGAATGTGTTGAACATGTACATGTTTGTGTTGAAATATATGTGAACATGTATGTATGTGCTCATATTTGTGTGTGCTGATATTTGTGCCTATGCTTCTATGTGTGGGTGTGATGTTGTGTGCATCTACATGTATATCTATATAAGTAGAGTGAGTGTGTGTGTGTGTGTGTGTGTGTGTGTGTGTGTGTGTGTGTGTGTGTGTGTGTGTGTGTGTGTGTGTGTGCGTGTGCGTGTGTGCATGTGTGTGTCTGAGACTGTTTCTTTGCAGCACTATACTCAATGTCCCCATCAGAAACCAATATTAGAATATAGCAAAAAATACATTACACAGTAAAATTTTTATTTCCAGGAACATCCAGAGTAAATTATAAATCTCACTCTCTTTTGTATCCTAGACTGATATTACATTAATAGTACAATGAAATCCCTAAATAAATTCTGCTGTAAGCCTCACTTAAGGATGATATGAAATAGGGAGGTATGCAATTACTTGTCTCCTGCTGTAAGAATGCTTAAACTACTTATGGCAAAGCACCCCCCCTCCCACACACACACACACACACACACACACACACACACACACACACACACACACACACACACACACACACAAAATGTAGCCAAAACATCCTCAAACAAAGATGCAGAGTTAGAATAAAAAGGTTGGGGGTGGTAGTGGTTATCAGCAATGATATAATATATTTTAAAAGAAGTCCATAACTGAGATATGGGACATGGAGGCAGACACAAATGCCACCCAGTATAAGCCCAAAAGATACAACTGCAATGGCAAACATGGCATTAAGCTCGCTTAAATGGATTCTTTGGAAATTACTAATTCATCATGTGAAACTGTTGTGTAATTTCTCTCCTAGAAATATAAATTTATCAATAGCGTGTTATGTTAAATTTACACTGCAGTTCAGTGAAGCATCCTAAGCTACCCCATGTGTGGGAGCATTTCATCCAGCTTCTGGTAAATCAACAAAAACAGGTTTGCAATCTCTTGTATTCAGGGTATGTGAACAATCTCTGTGGATAATTAATAATAATTCCTTAGGCATCAGGGCTTAACAAACGTGTGAAAATGAATCCTGTCTATGACACTGGTTCCAATTCTCATCTGTTCTCATACCCCAGCTACCTTACTTTTACCATAAGGCAAAAGATCAGGAATTTTGTTTTACTTTTGAACCTAATGTAGGTCTCTGACTACCCCTAGCTTGTTTAGCTTAATCACAATGAAACAACGGTATAAAACAGCAAATACTGCACTAATTTAAATTCTGGAAAAGGATGCACTGGCAATCATAGCTGACAAATCTCCCATCATGATGGCAGTGACTCCAAATTTACTCCATTCCAGTATTACACTCGAAGCTGTAATCTATCAAGTTACAGATTACAAAAAAAAAAAAAGAAGAAAAAAATCAAACATTACCTTTTTCCAGTTTGTTGTCTGCTTAGACCTAGCAGAACCTAGGTCCCATTATAAGGCAGACCTGATGAATATATACATTCTTTAACAATTTTGTACTCACATGTGGCATTGTATGTATTTTTTATTTCTTCGATGCATACTTTAAAAATTCAATTGAGAAACAGACTGACCATTTTCTCATCATATCTGGTGAGTTTTCATTTTCTTGTTGACAAAAATATGTAAAGGATTAGTTGGGTTATATATCCATTATTAATGGCAATTACTATTGTAATTTCTTCCAGAGTTTCCCAAATGGAATACTGATAAACCTCCTGAACAGGCATTACCCTGGCATTATATAAAAAGTACCTGCCTGCTGATATACCTTGCCATAATTGTAACCTTAACAGAGAGGATAAAGCTGATGGTAAAGTGGCTACAGTAACACAACATGTAAAAGCACAGTGTAACAGTAACTTTATAGCAGTATTATATGGGCATGACTTGCCATCTGCTGGTGAAGGAAATGTTTACATCATGTGAAAACCAGCAAAACTCACAGGCAGCACCTCCTTCTTAATTACTTAAAACATGCTTGTTTGCTTTTCTGTTTTAAACTAATTGGATATTCTTAATTTGTTTTAATATTTTATTAGTTTTTTATTTTATTTTATTGTATTTTATTCAGTTATTACATCTGGAATGACAAGTAATGTGACAGGCATAAAACATTAGTAATCGCAGTTTGAATTCTGTAGCCTTGATAGTGAATAATAAGATGGTCTACAGTTACTTGATACCTTAATGGTTGTACATTATTTCTACAAATGTAAGTACAAAAAGATACAATAGGAGACACGGATACAATGTATGGACTAAAATATAGCTGGGTGAAGAATACCAGATGCATCCAACTGAGAAATCCACAATGTTCACCTTAGCAATAAGTCTTCTAACAAGTGAATATGAGAATGAAGAACTCCAAAAACAAAACTTATTAACAGTCTGATAATACCTACTCCTGTCATATAATCTCTGTTAATTTATTCCATTTTCTGTCTTTTAATAGCTTTGTATATAATAAGACATCATGAGGTGACAGGCAGGCAGAAGAAAAGAAGAACACTGTTGATGATTAGGGTTAAATCTGCAAAAGTGAAGTAAGTGGTGGAATGTGCTATTAGCACTTTTTTCTTATATTTTAATATTTTTAGTTTTAGCCAACATACCTTTAGCATTGAGTTGACACTATAACAGCACTTCTTCAAGCCACTGATAGTGTCTGGTGTAACATACTTTAGCAGTTTCTAAGACAGCCTTCATTCTTCATTCTTCTGATCGTTGTCAAATTACAAACATTGCTTTTATCTCTGAAAGTTTCCTGAAACCTTCAAGTACTTGAAGACTAATCTTTTCGACAGAACCATTTATCTGCTCTTTTGGTACCTGTCTCTACCCAGCTCCTGTTCCCCAGTGATTTCTGAGTGCTCCTTCCTTGAACCTATCTTCTTTTCATCAGACATCTTCTTCCTTATCTATAGCAACTTAATATAGTCATTTCTGCTGATAACCTTTTATTCTTCAGGTACTTCACAAGCTTCTCTGACTGACATTCTTCCATGCAGGACAACATTCATAAAATACGTCACCAGTTTTGCTCTAATAAACAAGTAATTAATGCTTCTAAATCTGAATCAATAATCTTTACCAACAGCCTAAGACTTGTCACTTCTCCCTGCTTAATATACATGATGCATATGGAAATTCAAGATCCTCTGTTAATTGTCATGTACACTTTGCTCGACCCCTCATTATTCTTTCATACTCGTGAGGGCACAAGTGTTAATGACGACTTACTCTGTAATGGCTAGTTGTCCATGAGTTTCAAGTCATCATCAAGGGGTGGGTGCAGGTATGCACTGTCTATTTAAGGGAGTACTTCTGCTCCTCCCTGCCAGAGTCATCAGCAGGCAAACTGACATGATGTAAAGAAAATGGAGCCAGCTGGCAGTGACTGCACAGGTGGGAGGAAGTAGGTTATGGTGAGGGCTTATCGGCTATACAGTGGCTGTTTAGTCATCCATTACATTGCCAGTATTGTTTTCTCCATTTCTTCATACTATTTAATATTCTCAAAAACAACAAACAAACAATAAAAGAAGGAAAATGTCCAGTGAGTCACAAAGGGTGGCTGGGGAGGGGAGGGTTATTATAAATGTTTATAAAAAAATAATATATATAAATAAAAAAATATTACGAAACCTTAACAATACATTCAGTTTAGCTCAGGTAATAAAAAAAGTAATATATATATAAACTCATATAGTACTGCTGGCACACTAACTGTTGTTGGGCATGACGTGTTTTCTAGTTAAGCTGTTAGACTACTATATAGCTATGGGTTCACCTCAGATGATTGGGTTTCTGAAATTTCAAAACTCATATGATCAAGACCATATGATCGAGTTTTCAGAAACTTGAACATCTGAAGGGGGTTTAAATAAATTGTGTGAATACCTTAAGTGAGGGATTCTGCAGGGGGGCAAGCCCTCTGCACCCCTGCTTCTTAAATATACTAACGCCAAGATTGTGCTACAGCTGCAAACAGGGAAATCTCCCATTCCACAGTGTCTGTGGAAGCACGGAACAGGATATTTCTCTTTTCCCCACTGTAGCACAATCTCGAAGTTAGTATATAAAAGTAGAGGGGGTATGGGGGTGCAAAAATGTCTGTAAATGTGTTTTTTTTTCCGTTTTTTTATGTTCACTTCTGATGTTCGAGTTTCTAAAAACTCGAACATATGGTCTTGATCATATGAGTTTAGAGATTTCAGAAACTCGATCATCAGGAGTGAATCCGAGATAATTAAATTAATAAACAAATACTTTCAAATATAGGAGTAACTTTTATAACTTGTGCACACAGTAATAATATGTTTAAGGGCACTTTGGGGCAAACTCCTGCATTCTGCTTGTATAAAGAGCTTTATTAATTACATAAATTAATACCTGGTAACAGCATGTTGAACTAATAAAACAGGGGTACTGCAGTTAAAACTTTGTGTTAGGGCATATTTTATAACTGTTTGAATCTGTATGATTTGCTGCACATGGTTTGCTCATTTACTTAATCGGAATCACATTTATTGGCCAAGTATGCACACATACAAGGAATTTGACTCTGGTTTCAGTGACTCTCCAAGTATGAATTACATAAACGGCATACATACAACTATTAAGAACAAGACAAACCATATACATGCAACTATTAAGAACAGACAAAAAAGTAAATATGCATATACATATACACATACACACACACACACACACACACACACACACACATATATATATATATATATATATATATATGGGTCTATCTTACTACATCGACAAGTCAGAACGCCGACAGCGAGAACACCGACGCCAGAAGATCGAAAACGGAGAAGACCGACGGATCAAAACCCCGACGCTGAGAACATCGACATGGGAAAAGGCTGTGTATGTATGCGGTAGTGACGGACGTTAGGGTGCGAGTAAGGTAAGTGTGCGACTGTGATAGTTTGTGGGTTAGGGGCGGTTAAGTGAGTTAGGGTTAGGGCGGGCTAGGTAAGTGTGCGACTGTGATAGTTTGTGGGTTAGGGGCGGGTTAAGTGAGTTAGGGTTAGGGCGCAGGCTAGGTAAGTGTGCGACTGTGATAGTTTGTGGGTTAGGGCGGGTTAAGTGAGTTAGGGTTAGGGCGGGCTAGGTAAGTGTGCGACTGTGATAGTTTGTGGGTTAGGGCGGGTTAAGTGAGTTAGGGTTAGGCGGGTTAGGTGAGTGTGCGATAGTGGCGGACCTTAGGGTTAGGGTTTGGGTTAAGGTTGTAGGTAGTTGTGTATGTGAGGTTTAGTGTTGGTTTGTAAGGATTTTGGTGTGCTTGTGTTGTGTGTGTGCTTTTTGGACCGGGGATTTGTTTTGTTTGTTGCTTGTCGGGATTATGGTGTGTCGGGCATGTGAGGTTTCGTGTTTGTGAAATGTCGGTTATGTGGTGTCGGTGATTTTGTTGTCGGCGTTTTGACTTGTCGACGTAGTAAGATAGATCCGTATATATATATATATATATATATATATATATATATACATACACATACATGGTACAAAGTGCAACTCAGTGCAAGAAATACTGAAATAAACACTGAAAGGAAGAAATATTAAAAATATGTAAACGATACTGCAGTATCCTTGGAGGCTTGGGAAAAAGAATACCTCGGCCTAATAAGCTGAGTTAACCATTTATGAACTTGAAGGCCTGTGGAAAAAACTGTTCTTATATCTACTTGTTTGGTGCGTATTAATCTATAACACTTGTCTGGTGGTAATAGTTCAAAATAATGGTGGCCTGGATGTGAAGTGTCGGTGATGATCTTCCCTGCCTTTTTCATGAGTCTGGAATAGCACAGGTCCTGTAAGGAGGGCAAACTAGCACCAATATTTTTTGTCAGACCTGACTATTCGATGTAACCTATTTTTGTCATTATTAGACAGAGATCCAAACTACACTGTTATGGATGAGCTGAGAACAGACTCAATGACTGCTGTATAGAATTGAATTCCTGTGGGAGGTTGAATTTCCTCAGCTGTCGCAGAAAGTATATTCGTTGTTGTTCCTTTTCTATGATGGACCCTATACTGGTCTCCCACTTCAAGTTCCGGGAGATTATAGATTCATTGGGATTTGTTATTGCAATGTCTTATGCAGTTTGAAGTATGCTTTCATTAATTAGGACATGTTGGGAATGGGAGCCTGAGTAGTGGGGCCTTATGTCCTATCATGTAGTGTTTTAGCATTTTGGATTGCTGTACCAGTTGTAAGGGGGTGTTTATCTGCATCAGTAGCTGCATATCGCTTTTGTGGATGGGTGTTTTATTATGGGGGTTAATTTTGAAGTCTGACCAGTGGTGGCTCATGCTATTGGAATGCAGCCCCCCAGCTGTAAATAAACAGAAATAGAACAAAAATGCCAATCCCAGAATGATACCACAGTGCAAGGACAAAATGATTGACTTCAACAATTGGCTAAGCTTCTGGTGTCATTCTAAGGGGATCCAGTATTTGTCTGCCTGGGATGACATGATCGACAGACCACGATGCTTTGCCAGAGATGCACCTGTCACCCTTAGGATTCCGGATACTGGCTAAGGCTCTTGCCACCCCTATAGTGCTTTTTTAGGCAAGGTTCAAATGACAAATTCACCACCGTAACAGGTACAAGCAAGCAAAATCTAAGGGTAATGCTACTCAATGCTAGAAGTCTAAACCTCAAAATGCACTCACTCACTCGAAGCACTCCTTAAAATTGAGAACATTGACATCTGTGCAGTGACAGAGACCTGGTTCACAGCTCCAGAGAGCACCCCTGCATTACCAGGCTACAATTCATACCACACCTTTCGGCCACCTAACCCAGAATGAAGCACTAAAGGCAGAGGCGTGCCCATATTCATTAAGGATATCCACACCTCCAGGCTAGTTGCACAGCATAATGCATCCGAGATTATCCAAGTGCAACTAACTCTGGGCAAGACTGCAATCCAAATTGTAGCTTGCTACAGACTCCTCACCATGCCCCAGGATTCACACTCCTCATTTCTTGATACACTGGAAAGTATTAGGGTACAACCCAACACCCTAATAATGGGCGATTTCAACTACCCCACCATTAACTGGGAAAACTACTCATGTACCAACTCTTTTGCTCAACGTTTTCTATAATTCATAAATTCCAACGCCTTGGATCAACTTATTCACACCCCCTCCACCAGGGGCAGCAATATCCTAGACCTGGTCATTACCAACATGGGAAACCGGTGTTCCACACCAGAGGTAAATTCCTTGTTGATCAGATCCGACCACAAGCTAATCAGCCTAGACATCCACATCCCACCCCCACCCCCAATTAGGGAAACCATCATAAAAAACTTCTCCAAAGCCAACTTCACACTTCTTAAGACAGAAGTGACAAACTTCATGACACCCATGCAGACGGACAACAGAGGTATGACTGCTGAATCCTACACAAATGCACTTTATAAGCACTTACACGAGTGCATGGATCATGCTATCCCTAATAGAACCAAGATGTTATCCTCCAAAAAAGGAAGCCAATCTGGTGGTCCTCTGCCATAAGTAAACTCTACAACAGAAGAAAGAAACTGTTGCAAAAAAGAGTAAAATCCCATGACTGGAGGAACTCCCTGGTCAACCTCGGTAAGAAGCTGAGATCCCTCATAAAATCCTCCAAAGCTAGTTATGAAAACAAAATTGCCACTGACTCTAAAGACAACCACAAAACATTCTATAGCTATGTCAAGAATCTAAATGGGAACACTTAGATCTGCTCTGAGTTACAGCACAATGGCACTAAATATACAGAACCAACTGATATTGCCAACATCCTAGCAGATAGGTTCAGTGCTAACTTTACCCCCCTCTCACCCCCTAGAGGGCCCATCTTTATACCGGAAGAATGCAAAGTTCCTATAATCATGGCTGCACAGGTAAATAACACACTCTCCAAAGCCAAGAACACAGCATCCATGGGACCTGACAATATTCCAGGCTGCGTTCTACACGAACTACAGAATGAACTGGCACACTACTGAAGTACCATGTTCAATCATAGCCTCACCTCAGACTTTATTCCCACTGAATGGTGCACCGTGATGGTTATCCCACTCCACAAAGGGGGAGCCACGATGGACCCCGGGAACTACCACCCCATTAGCCTGACGAGCCTGGTCTGCAAGGCCATGGAACATATTATCGTGAAACTTATAAACAAAGACATAGGTAATCTCCAAACTCTGGACCTTACCCAGTTTGGATTTGTAAAAGGCAGTTCATGTCTCCTAAACCTGATTGACTTCTTTGAAGCAGTCACCAAAGCCATAGATAAGGGTAAAATGATTCACACAGCTTATCTAGATCTTGCCAAGGCTTTCAACACCATCCCCTACTCTGGAATTATAGATAAGCTCACTAAACTAGGTATAAATCCCTATGTCACAAGATGGGTTGCCAACTGGCTCATGGACAGAACCCACACTGTGAAAGTAGCGGATTCCAAATCCGACATCAGACCAGTGACAAGGGGAGTACCTCAGGGTTCAGTCCTGGGTCCTCTCCTGTTGAAACTCCTAATGATGTGGACAAACTACAAAAGGGCCTCATTGAGACAGATACCTGGTGTCAAAGCCATGGCCTGAAGCTCAATGCCAAAAAGTGCATTGTCATCCCCTTTGGTAAAAACTCTGTACCCATGAACTACCACATAGCTGGTAGTCTACTTAATGCTGAAAATTTGATAAGAGACCTTGGGACACAGGTGGACAGTAGTCTCTCCTTTGATAATCACATCACTACAGTGGTCAGGAAATCCTTCTACATGGCTCATCTCATCACAAAAGGATTCTCATCCACAAAAAAGAGGTCATTATTCATCACTCATTAGACCCATTATAGAGTATAACACCCCTTTTGGTATGTACCTCACAAGACATCTACAACAACTGAAAAGACCACAGAAATACCTCACAAAGAGGATTACTGGCCTCAAACAGATGCCCTATGCAGACCGTCTCAAAAAACTACAGCCTTACTCCATCGCATATCGCCTAACATACAAAGCTCTGTCAAACCCAGAGCTGTTGGACATGCTCCACTTAAAGAAATCCCAATCCCTCCAAGCTACACGCTCTAGGGACCTAAACCTTGTCACCACAATAAACAGAACATACTGGAGGGATAGATTCCTGTCCCAAAGACTTCCATACTCTGGAACAGACTACCTATCTATGTCAAACAGAGCTCCTCATTAGCACTCTTCAAGAAAAATCTTGATGATTGGATGGGAATTGGGAAATTCACCCCAGGGATCACTTCTGTGGCTCTGCTCGACAGGGGCACAGGAAAATAATTTTCTTGGGTGGCGAAAGCCAGGGTACATTTTTTGGCTAGGCTTGTATGGGCCCTAGGGCCGAAAGCCAAGTACCTACCTATGAACCTATGAACCTATAAAAGAAAATAACAAAAGAAAGTTAATAGAGTCTTGACAGCATTTCCCACTATATCCAGCTGCTGCAAGGGAGGAACTTGAATGGATGCTGTCTTATAGCTGCAGATGAATTAACAGGGTGTGTGAAATGCCCCAGTTGCTACATGGTTGTAGGTAGAGAATAAGGCTTTAATCCTGTACTTTGGGCCCAGTTGGCAAGAGCCTGGATTCCCTACCCACCACTATTTGTAAAAGAAAATGCAGATTTATGCCTCATATTTGTTCTGTTCCTCATAAAATCTATGGTTTCTGTATTTTTGTTTTTTGACATAATCAATGGTGCAGTGGTGCACTGGTAACATTGTTGCCTGACAGCTACAGGTTCTCTTGTTTGATTCTTGGCTGGGGTGCCTTCTGTGTGGAGTCTGCATGTCTTCCCTGTGTTTGTGTGGGCTTACTCTGGTGTTGTCCCATCTTAAAAAGACATGAGTCTGGAGTGTTTCTCCCTGGGCCTCTGCTGAAAATTGGCCTTTGTTCCAAGTCAGACTTTCCTGGTTAACAAATGTTAAATAAAAATGACAAGCATTTGAATTTCAGACTTCATATTCTTCACAAAGTACATGGTAACACAAAACCTTTTATTCTAGCAATTTTCGAAGTTTATAAGATGGATATTTGAAATTTGTCCCTATTTTTGGGGCTGTATTTCCCCATTATTGGCTTCATCCAGGTTTTTTGTGATAAGGTTAAGAGCTATGGTGAGAACTGAATTCACTGAATATGTTTGGGGGCTGTATTCCCCCTTTACTGGCTTTGTCTTGTCTACGTGTTTTTTGCTAACAGGTTGAGAGCTATGGTGAGAACTGAATTCACTGAATATGTTTGGGGGCTGTATTCCCCCATTATTGCATTTGTTCAGGTTTTTTGTTCTAAGAGGTTGACAGCTATGGTGAGAACTGAATTCAATAAATGGTAGCCATTTAAGTTTCGGTCTTCCTTTCTTTCATAAAGCAGATCATTTGGTATAGTGGTATGTTGCTCTGACTGTTTTGCACAGCATCCTGGGTTTAATACTTGGCAATGAAATGTGTGGTGGTAACACAGCATTTTATTTTAGCAACTTTTCAACATTATACTTGCAATGTTTAAAATGTGTCCCTGTTTTTTGGGCTTTTGCCCCCCCCCAATAAATTTTGGCTTTTTCCAGATTTCTTGTGCTGCAAAGTTCAGATATACAGCTGAGTGTCAAGTAGATTTTACAAGAGGCTGAGAGCTGCAGGGGAACAAAAGTTTAGTGCTGCTTATGCTAAGGTTGCTTGTATTGTTAATAGCACAACAGGTAGTGTGCTTGGTTTTGATGCAGAAGGCTGTTGATTCTACTCCGACAGTAAGTAGATGTATTGCTGATACTGTATTGTGTTATAAAGGGAGTGGATGCTGCTGTCCTTTTTGACGAAGATACCTAGTCACTATGAACATGTTATCAGTTTGCCATCCATTCCATATTGCAATATTACTGGCTTAGCATTTTTTTTAATGCAACATAGGCAATTTATTCCTCAAGGGAAACAGGCACTCTTTTTGTAGATGAAACAATGAGATATAAAGTTGTTTGCTAGCAGCAATCTCTTCATTAGTTACAGATTTCTTCAATGTGGAATTATTTAGTTGACTTTTACTTCTTCAGTGATTGTGCATATCTACTGATAATGGTAGACTGTAGAAGTTTGAGTAGACTTTTATGATGGAAATGTTCTGAACTGGACAGTTTTGCCATTATTGGTACATGCATTTTGTTTTATTGTTTACTGGAAAATTTTTCTCAATTGGGCAGTTTTGTCATTATTGGTGCATGTGTTTTGTTTCATTGTTTGCTGGAAAAATGTTCAAAACAATAAATTTAAAATGCCCTCTAACAACTGTACTGTATTTTACAAGGAATATAATTTAGTACAATCAGGAAGGTGTATCAAAGAGCACATGTATGCTTCATGTGCAAGGGGCTTATGATTTGAAAACAGCCCAAAGTTAATCTTTATCTGCCACTGGCAAAATGTATTTTCTTTGAATGTGGGTTTCAATGCTGTTTCAATGAATGTGAGTTTCAAGGGCAGAGAAGTTTTAATGCTAAGTCTGTTTTCATTGTGAGATGGCATTGCTTTGTTTAGCAGATGTCTTAGAGTTTGTGCTGTAAAATGCAAAATAAAATTTTCAAATAAAGTCCAAATCATCATAGAAGTAAAGCAGTATGCACATTAGTGTTTATGGTAAATGGGGTGAAATAGCCAAGTAATGGTTCATTGGAATGGCTGCAGGGGGGAGGCTCCATTCGACCATGATTTTGTGAGGGGGAAGGGTGGCAGACTCAGAAAGCCCTGGCTGAACTATACCTCCAAACTGTCCAGATTTTCATAGAGTGAATAGATTTTTGCTTCTTACTTTTGGTTTGTTCCTCATAAAATTTGTGGTTTTCTGTCAAATAATTTAGGAATTAAGTGATTAAATAATGACAGACAATGAGTTTCAGACTTCTTAACCTTCAAAAAATGCATGCTAAAGTAAGACCTGTTATTCTATCAACTGTCTCAGTTTATACAACAGCAATTTTTAGTACTGTTTATATGTCCCCCCAATATATTTGGCCTTGTTCAGATTTATTGCATTAACAGGTTGAGAGGTAGATGCAAATAAATTGCTTTATACAATTAGGCATATCCAAACCTTTCAACTGTCCCCGATTTTGGCTCAAAATGTTGCTCTTCCCCTAATAATCCCTCCGCAAAATAGCAACTTTGGAAGAAAACGTGAAGGGTTTACAATTAATAAATAACTGTAATAATCAGTTATAGATTATGTTTATTTCAGAAATGCATGTAGATTCTTTTATTTTGTCAGCTGCTGACGTTAGCAGTACTAATATTAAAAAAGTGTCCCTTCTTTGACAGGTTCCCAGCTGTAATGTGTGGCTATTTTATATTTTTGCATCACATTTTTGGTCCATTTTTCATAAAATTGTGTTTTTTTGACAAATTAGTGGAAAATATTTAAAGACTGACATTAGAAAATAATGACAGATATTTGAGTTTCAGATTTTATACCCTTCAGAAAATTCGTACCTACTATTCTATTATATTTCTAAGTTTATAAGAGCAATATTTAAAAATTGTCCTTATTTTTGGGCCTTTGTCCCACTTCTATGTATGACTTTGTCCAGATTTCTTGCTCGGATGTTGAGAGGTATGACAAATGTGTCAGGGCCATCACAGTCAGCCAGAGACATTTCAAATTGTGACATACTTGTTGCACTCCACTCCCCCATGTAGTGACTCTGGATGTGTCCAAGCAAGGCAAGGAGCATTTATGCAGTGTAAATGTGCAGAGTGTCCGCCCCATCCAAGGTAGATACAAGTACTACAGTGGCTTTTCATCTGTCCTTGATTGTGAAGAATGTTCTGGTTTCTGTCATATTTTTGCACTATTGATTTATGCTTATTATTACTACTCAGAAAGGGACTGTTGCTCTGTGTTTAAGTAACAATGCTTTAATGGCCATCAGGTAAGCTTGAGTAAAAACCACAAATGCACGTAGCCACAAAAAAAACAACTGGCAGAGAAACCAAAAGGTGAAATCAGCAAAGCTTCAAAAAATAGCGTAACCAATAGATTTTAATATCCGCTTTCGTCCTGGGACTTCATCAGAATAATTAAAGCTTAAAAACTCACGTTTAAATACAAAACAGTAAATTAATCACAATAACTGATTGGTCAAACAATTAAACAATTAAAAAACCTTGTTAATAGAAAACTATTAGAAAACTAATATCTAAATTAAAAACATTAAGTGTGTTTTATACAAAAAAAGTAGAAATAGATATTTTATCTTTGCCAATATTATACAGATCACTGTTTAAAAAACATTTAATGTTGACTGCATCGTTCAACCCAGGATTTTTGTCAGCATAAAGTTTAATCTGCCATCTGGCTTCTCTCTGTTCAACTAACTTTTTAAAATCACCCCCTCTCAGATCAGAATGAACTACCTCTAACACTGTAAACAAGAATTTTTTAAAATTCAAACATTGAGTGGAATGTCTGAAAAGGGCACTATTTTCATTTTTAGTTTTGATATTGTATACATGTTCCACAATACGTGTGTGTAGGCTCCTTGTAGTCATCCCTACATAAAATGCAGGGCATGAACTACAGAGGCCTAAATAAACTACACCTTTAGTCTTACATGTTACATATTCAGGAACGGAAAAAGTAAGATCTGTACTTTCTAGCATAATCATGGGTCCTTTGGCTATAAACCTACAGGTGCTACAGTTATTGCAAGGAAACATACCCTTAACCGTAGAACATTGGGGTCCTACTCTAGAAGAATGTTGTTCTAGTGCTTTTTTGATGTTAAATGAATTCCTATACACAAAAAGAGGTTTGTTACCTACCACCTCATATAAATCAGAATTACCATGAATAATCTTCCAATTTCTATTTAAAATATCACAAATCTGTTTATTATTGATACTCATGTCTAAGGAACACACCAAGTTATAATTATTTACAGTCCTAAAGGGCACAATATTTGGAGTCACATTGTTCTCTTCCACTAAAATAGCTCTGTAGTGTGATTGCCTTTTCTCCAGAACTTCACTTATAATGGAGTTTAATAAGTCAGGGTCATAGCCCCTAGAAAGAAACAAACCTTTTATAAATTCAAATTCTATAACTAGATCTTGAGCCCCTGTTGTCATCCTACAGGCCCGAATAAACTGCCCTTTCGGAATGTTACGTTTAACATGTGTAGGATGTGCACTGGAGAAATGGACGTAGCTATTAGTAAAAGTTTCTTTTCTATGGATCTTGCTCTGAAACCTCCTCATATGGGCATCCCACCACAAGTGGACATCTAAAAAGTTAATAGATGTACCAAGACTATTAAGGGTAAATTGTAAAAACCCCCCAGTGTTGTTTAACTTCTGTAAAAATTGATGTACTGTGTTAACATCTCCTTCGATAATGAACAGGAGATCATCTACAAAGCGACAGTAAAACAAGACACCAAAGTCCTTTGTAACTGTGCTTAAGATACTGTCCTCCCACCATGACATCACCAGATTTGCATAGGTAGGGGCAGCAGATGACCCCATGGCCACACCCCTTTTCTGTCTGTAGAACTTGTTTCCAAATAGAAAAAAATTATTCTCTAGTAATATTTCAATAAATCTACAAACAGTAGAAATCTGTCCGGTTTTTATATACTTATTTTTACCAAGAATATGGCGAATAGCTTCTACTCCTTCATCGTGAGGGATACACGTAAAAAGTGAGATAACATCAAGTGTAAAAATAATGTGTTGATCTGAATCAAAATTCTCATAAATTGAACTCCCCTTAATTTTCCTTAGAAAATGCCAGGAGTCTTGAAGAAATGAGTCAGTAGCAACTACTAAAGGACATAAAATGGCATCAATAACCTTCGCTATCCCTTCGGTCACTGAATGGGGAGCAGAAACAATGGGTCGGAAAGGTGGATCTACTTGATTCTTGTGGGTTTTAGGAATTCCAAAAAGAACACCTATTCTAGGTTTGTCAATCAAACAAAAATCATAAACCTCTAAAGAAATTTCACCTGACATTAATGCATCATATAAAAAGGAATAAATAAGCCTTTCCCTTTTCTTGATGTCAAATAGTTTGATAATTTCATACTCATCTTCGTTTTCTAGAAGTTTCAACATCTTAACATTGTATACCTCCTGGGACATGATCACAATATTCCCACCTTTATCACTCCGCATAAAGCGGGTATCATGACTCATCTGTTTTAAATTATTAAAAGCCCTTCTTTCATCTATAGTTAAATTGTGTTGTTGTCTGGTGTTATTACCAAGGAGAGAATGTATTTCTTGTAAACAGATATCTTCGAAAATTTTTAGAGTGTGTACTAATGGGGGGTTAAAGTTAGAAGATTTGGTTAACTTTTTTTCTTTACATGGAACACCCTCTAAAATGTAAGCTAGATTTAATCTTCGTGTGTATTTTTTAATGTCAATTGTAGTTTTACATAGATCAGCTTTCTTGGTGGGTATAAAATTGAGCCCTAATCTAAGAATTTTTAACTCATTGGGTTCCAATACACGGTCGGTCAAATTAATAATATCAAAGTTAGTTGGTTCAACACTGTCATGATTCATATCTCCTCTCCCGAGGAGTTTGAATTCAGAAATGTCCTGCTTCTTGTAAAAACAGTTTTCTTGATAGTTGCAGGTTTTTTGGCTAAAAAAACCTTATTACCTAAATTAGTTGCATTTACATCATTTAATACATTGTCAGCAATAACATCATTGTCAGTCTCTGAGTCCAAGTCCACATTGTCAATTAAAACACATGGAACATTTTCCAGTAATTTTTTGTTACCACCAAAAGAAGTCGCATTTTCAGATGGAATGGTGGCCCTTGATTTGTTAACTATAGCCTCATTTGTCGAAACGACAGTATTAGCCCGTTTAACTACTGGGGCCTGTTTAGAGAAAACAGGTCTTCCAGACACAAAAAAGGAACCAACATTTTTTTCTTTATTGTTGTTAATAGTCCCACTTGGTTCTCTACTATTAGGCATAAAGAAGGAATAAGCTGAATTATTCCTATACGCTAAAATGTCCCGCTGAAGTTTAACAATTTTCCTGTTGGTAACTTCGCTTGAATGCCTCTCAACCTCATCAAAGAGAGGCATGAGAAAGTCCACATTCTCAACACTCGATAACTCACTTTCTAAGCGTGCTATTTCTGTTGTTAATTCAGATATTTTTGAAATATTATTATTTACCAACAACTTCAAGAAGGACATACCACATTCATTAAAGAAGGAAACTAAAGTTTCGAAAAAAGCATCTCCGACATACACCCCATTTGGGCATTTAAAAAAACGGAGACCTTTAGGCATTATTTTGAGTTCAAGACATCTCTCAAAATATTGATTTTCAATAGTCAGTGAACGATATCGTTTAACCAACCTGGTCAAGCTGTCCCGTTTTTTCAAAATATCCCCTTCACAATTAAAGTCGTGATGTACGAACTTCGCGAATGGGTTGCTGGATATGTCCAAAAGCTTCTTCACGTCTCGACGACTTTGTTTAGTACCATGTTGGTGCTGGAAGCAAAAGTCAAGCCGCGCATTGCCGTCACCGGCTGGATTCCGTCTTGCTGCTTCCTTCAATGGCTCCACCTCTACAACTGTATCTAGTTCCTTAAAGGAACCTAACGGGCTAGAGGTTGCATTCACCTCACCTTTGGAATCTTCAGCTTTAGACATCAAAAACTTAAGCGATTTTTGAATTTCCACTAAAGTGGAAAGAAACAATGAATTAATGTCCTTTTTGGTGTCCCCTTCAGGAAAAGAATAAGTGCTAAGGTTTAACAAAACCTCATCGGTTTCAGCCGCCATGGTAACACAAAGTCACTGAGTAAAAACCACAAACGCACGTAGCCACAAAAAAAACAACTGGCAGAGAAACCAAAAGGTGAAATCAGCAAAGCTTCAAAAAATAGCGTAACCAATAGATTTTAATATCCGCTTTCGTCCTAGGACTTCATCAGAATAATTAAAGCTTAAAAACTCACGTTTAAATACAAAACAGTAAATTAATCACAATAACTGATTGGTCAAACAATTAAACAATTAAAAAACCTTGTTAATAGGAATGTTTGAATTTTAAAAAATTCTTGTTTACAGTGTTAGAGGTAGTTCATTCTGATCTGAGAGGGGGTGATTTTAAAAAGTTAGTTGAACAGAGAGAAGCCAGATGGCAGATTAAACTTTATGCTGACAAAAATCCTGGGTTGAACGATGCAGTCAACATTAAATGTTTTTTAAACAGTGATCTGTATAATATTGACAAAGATAAAATATCTATTTCTACTTTTTTTGTATAAAACACACTTAATGTTTTTAATTTAGATATTAGTTTTCTAATAGTTTTCTATTAACAAGGTTTTTTAATTGTTTAATTGTTTGACCAATCAGTTATTGTGATTAATTTACTGTTTTGTATTTAAACGTGAGTTTTTAAGCTTTAATTATTCTGATGAAGTCCTAGGACGAAAGCGGATATTAAAATCTATCGGTTACGCTATTTTTTGAAGCTTTGCTGATTTCACCTTTTGGTTTCTCTGCCAGTTGTTTTTTTTGTGGCATCAGGTAAGCTTGTCTGAGATTCTAAGATGCATGTAAGCTTTAATAAGCATACTGTTAAAGAATTGCCAACACTGAAAGCCTTTCTGTTGTTTCCATGCAGAGAATACTTACATAACTAGCTAATGTATATGCCTTGGGTATTGAAATGCAAATGACAGTATTTGTGATAAAGGACAGGATTACATTATTTTAAGAAGTTCATTACACTTGTTGGAGACTTCCAGTCATCTCTGCAGGCTTTACCCGTAAACTAAACAGAATGCTAATCTATCATGTGTGGTCCATAACCTGTACAGTAATCCTGTAAGCAATGTATCTTGAGCTTGTTTCTTATTTGCTTTTCATTTTTTACTTTGATCATGTTTTCCACATGAAACAAGTAGATAGTTGTCAGGTAGCAGGTCTTTTTTGGATAAGAAACATTTTTACAAGTGGGGATATTACAGAGATTGCTACTTTCAGCGTGTTACTTGGTGCTTTAATAAAGCTGAATATAAATTATAATTGCAACTGCAGTGCAGGGAGAAGTGATTTGGGTTGAGTGCTGCTTGTTTTCTAATACTTGATTTTTGACTGGCATTCCAGTAATGTATTTAAAAAGTAATTTATTTTTTCATGCCTCACAACCTTTGTGTTTCCATCTAGATATTAAGTAAGCTGTCATGCAGCCATTGCATTGAAATATTTTTTTTCTTCTACACTTCATTTTGTCTTGATTGGACTCTCATAATGACGGTTTGGCACCTAGGGTAGCGTATTTAATTAAAGTTAGTTTTTGTGGTTTTATGCATAGCTCCTTCCCTTTCTAGCTGGCTGCACCCCTTCCCATTGACCCTACGCATTCAGCTGTCTCCTGCAGCCCCCTTTGATTTTAAGTCACCAGCCGCCAGAGTCTGACTATGGGGAATCCAGCCACATGTTGTTTTTATGTTATAGAGGGGGTTGTGTGTAGGTTAAATGGTATTATATAAATATGTGTGTGATGGTATCTTGGGCACAATGATTTTAGTGTCAGTTTTATTATGCTTTGGGCATGGCATTTTGGATAACTGGTATCATATAATGTTTATCCCAGCATTTGATTCTTAGGTTGTAAACATCCTTTGTTTTGGAAGAATTGTTGTGTAGGATATGACATGGCATTGCAGAACCTCCACAGCAGCTTAGCTGGTTTTAGTCACAGTGGCATTTTTTCAAGGAAGGGATGAGCAGGGAAGCATCCTGAGGGCTATACATTCTAGAACCTTTCAACAACACAGCATCTCAGCATTATTGTTTTTCAGTACTAACTACCGATTTTTTTTCAGCTGTGGTATAGTCCATCAAAAATAAATGGATGAGTCTACTGTAGGAAGCACAAGGTTTGTTAATTGATTTAGAAATGGTGGGGGTAGCTGAGCAGAGCCTAAAGTCCAACAGGAAACATTTGTTGAATTCTAAGGAGGGTGCAGCTGAAGGAACACCCCCAGCAAGAAGGCTTAGAAAAAGATCATCGGAGATTCCTCCTTCCAAAGGGTCACCCCATCCTGTTCATCCAACATATCAACAGAAGCACAAGGTAATATCTCTGTTGGGTTTACAGGGCTTAATATTATTGGTAGGAGTAAGTCTGCTAATAATTGTTTAGATGATTTTATAAATCTTTGCTGGAAGAAGGGAGAGTTTGGCTGTTTGATTTAGCCTTAGACAGAAACTGTGCTACCTCTACAGCTTTGACTTCTGGAGAGTGAGTAAGTACTGATGTTGACCAGGTTGTGCGGTTATCTTTACCCAACTTGCATAGAGGGACCTAGGAGGTCAGGGGTTCAGAGAGGAAAGTCGCACCTCATCTGGCTGAGTGTATCCCCCACTTCTTATCCCCAGTGGCTACCCTCAGCTTTAAAGATTCCAATTCACCTGGCTCTCACATCATATCACATGTTCCCACCACGGTCAAAGACAAGATTATAAAAGGGAAGTTTTTAGATATTTTCAATCAGTGGAGAATGAGGGAATTAAATACATACTGGACGCTGACAACACATCTAACAATGGCTTGATGACAGCCTTAGCTGCCATTGGGAAAAAGGCATCAGCCAGAACACGAGTCAGGAAATGTGATAACTGGTCTCTGGGTTTTGTAGTATTTATGGGTGTGATCGTTGAGGAGGACCCCACTCAAGCATTGCTTATTTTGTACCCTTAAAGGAAGATAACCATGTGAAAGAAGGTTTGGGTTGGTTGAATTATGATCAGTGGTTCAGGAAGCTGAAAACTCTTGATGGTTCCCTCAGCTGGAAGTCATGGCATCTTAACATATGGCTCAGTGCCATGATGGACAAGGAAGTGGCTACAGGCATTAATGGAGGGTCTGTTAATCCAAAGGATACAAGGTTTTGCTGGATATTCAATCATGGCAAATGTGGCTGGCACACTTGCAAATACAGACACTTGTGTTCTGGATGTGGGAAACGTCATCCTGCTTCCAGGTGTTGTGGATTGTAACTAGGGACAAAATGCCTTTTTCTACTTCTCAGATGGAGAGATTGGTAGGAGATTCAACACCTCCTTCAGACCAAGCAACCATTTCACGGACACAGGGAGGCCTTGGTAGGGGACCCAAATGCACCACAGTAAGCTTATTCCCCCATTTCTCTAGATAGATTATCCTGCCTACTGTCAGAATACCCAGATCATAGGGCAGCAGCCATCCTTCTTAAAGGCATTTCTAAAGGTTGTCCTATTCACTCCACAGCCCCACTATATTATAAGTTAGTTAACAATTTGTCGTCCAACTAAAGACATGAACACATTGCAGCCAGGCTGATAGATAAAGAGCAATGAGCTGGCCCCTTTTCTTCCCCTTTATGTTTTTTGTTTAAAATGTCTCCTATCAGCCTTGTACCCAAGAAACAGGAAAGTGAATTCAGGTTAATTCATCACTTCTCTCACCCAGTGGGGGGTTCAGTGCAGTCAATGACTTTATTGACTCCAAGGCTACCAATGTGCACTACCCTTCTTTGGACCAGGCAGCAGAGGTTATCATGGGCTATACTGAGCCCTGATTCTGTAAGATGGATATCCAATCTGCTGTTCTTCCAGTGAGACAAGCATATTAGCCTTATTACGTTTTTAGTTCAACAGGAAAATATTTTTTGACACTGCAATGCCAATGGAGTGTGCTGTAGCTTGTGCAGCATTTGAACTATTTAGCACAACTTTACATTGGTGCTGGCAAAAATGATCCCCCTGCCAGTTAGCAGTACACTAGATGAGTTTTTGATAGTGGGAGAGGGTTAGGATGATGCTTTGGAAAGCAAGTCCATTTTCAAGCAGCTTTGCTCAGAGTTAGGGGTACCCTTGGCCAACGACAAGTCAGTAGGACCATATTGAGTCCCAACTTTCTTGGGTTTAGAAGTTAATACCACTGATAACTCCTTCAAGCTTCCTCTGCCCAAACTTCAACAGGTCTGACAGTTACTATGGAGATTCTTGGGTTCCAGCAAAGTTCAAGTGGGAGACATTTACATGGCTTGTTGAACTTTGCCTGTTGGGCAGTTTCTAAAGACAGAACTTTCTTATGGTCTGTATATGACTTGTTTAAAGGTAATAGGCCCAAGAACCACTTGGGCCAGCTGACCAGATGGATTAAGGATGACCTTCGGTTATTGTTCACATTCTTGAGCCAGTTCAGTGGAGTTTCTTTTTTCAGTCCCCTTGGGCCACTGCTACCACCAACCTTGAGATTTTTACTGATGCATCTGGGGGATCCGGTATGGGGAGTTATTTTATGGGCAGTTTGTTTGCTGAAAGGTTGCCTGAAAGCTGGTCTGTTGAGAGGAGGAGGGACATTATGTTTTTAGAAATATTTCCCATTTTGGTGGCAGTGTTAGTATGGAAGGATAGATTGCATGACAAGAAGATAATTTTTCACTCAGATAATAAAGCAGTGGTTCACAAAAACAATCTTCCAGATCCAGGTGGGTCCACTCAGTCATCAGGCTTTTAGTTTGACTGAGTCTAAAGATTAATTTGTCATTTTCATGTATCCGTGTCCCTGGTCATCTTAATCCTCCTGCTGACAGTCTTTCCCGGTTTCAGTTTGCCATTTTTTTTTTCTCTCGGCCAAGGATTTGGATCCAAAGGGCACTCCAGTTCCTGCAGGAGTCTGGCTAATTGGAGAAGACTAGCATTATCAGGCTTGGCAAATTGTTAGGCCAGCAACACTAGGAAAGCATATCATAGGATCACAGGATCTTAAAAGGTTACTAGTCTAATGGCCCTGGGGCCCTTACAAGCCTAGCCAAGAGTTTATCCCCAAAAAGAAGCCTCAGCCAGCACCTGTCACCCCTGTCAGTGAGGGGCACAGGTCGACAAATTTGTGTTTCTCTGTCCACTCATCAAGGTTGCACTTGAAGAGAGTCATCAAGGTATTCTGTTTAACATGTATGGGAAGTCTATTCCAGAGATGGGGCAGAGAGCATCATGATGATGCCTAGTGAAGTCTATGGGTGAAAGTACTAAGTCTTTTTCTTTTTGTTTGTTACACTTAATAAACAGCTGAACAGTCCTGGGACTTGCCAGGTTGTTTTTTATTACTGGTTTATATACTGAACTTTGTGTATAATGGGGTAGTTGAAGTCTCCAAGGATCAGGGTGTTGGGGGTACCTTGATGGAGTCAAGTAGATCCAGGTAAGAGGGTGAGTGTCCTGAGTCATGGAAGTGGGTCTATAGCTGGCTATTACTTGGATGGGTATCTTGCCAACCGTCACCCGCAACTGGAGTAATTCCAGTGCGTAATACTGGCAAACCAGTCTGTAGGTGTGCCTGTCCTTAATGAAGCTAGAGACTTCACTATACTTAGTGTTCCCGACTTCATTTTGGGGTCAGAATGTGTGAAAAGAGGTATAGCCTGGTAAGGCAAGGGTGCTGTCTGCAGCCATGAACCAAGTTTCACTGAACGCACAGACATCGGCATCTTCCAGTGCAAGGAGAGCCTCCAGTGAGTCCAGTTTCAGATTAAGGCTCCTAGTGTTAAGCAGCATAACCTTCAATTTGCTTTTTGACAGATCTTTTATGCTGGATGATCTATCTTTGGGACATTGCCTAAAAGAGGCACAATGGGGGAAGACAAGGTCCTTGGCCAGTATTCAGAATCTCAGTGGTTATAGGTGGAGGCCATCTCACTCAAAGCATCGAGGCCTGTCAACCATGTCATCCCAGGCACACAGATACTGGATCCCCTTGGAATAACACCAGAAGTTAAGCCAATTGTTGAAGTCAATTATTTTTTGTTGGTATTGTGGTATCATTCTTGGTGAAGGTAGGATGCTGCTTAGGGCTACTGTCATAACTGCCTGGGACACATATTCTGAGAGCTGACTCATGTTTCTCTTCATATAGTCCAGGGAGGTACATCTCAAGTCATTCACACTAACGTGGGCAATGACAGTCATACTTGTTCTTGTTGTGGAGAGACTTAAGTGCATGATGTGGAGGATTCTGGCACCAGACAGACAACTGACCATGAACTTCTCCTTGCTGAGCATGGTGAGGGGGATATTGGTGTGTCTCACAACTGAGTCGCCAATGACTAGTATGTTTGGTTTATTGTTATGCCTTGTGGGCTGTGATAGTTAATTGTTTTTGTTATGTGTTTGTGAGACACTGGTGTGTTGTCTGCTGTGTGTGATGTGTTTGTGTGTGGCATATTTATGAGTGTGTTTTGCAGGTCTCTGCTGTTTAGGTAAGTTTTTATTGAGGACCTCTGCATAGGTGGATGCGTGTTGTGCTTGGCTATGTAGTGGGAGTGGTGTACTGTTTTTTCTGACAATCTCCTCTATGTCAGGAGTACAGACTGTGGCACAAGAGAGCATACTGATGTAGATGCATTTCTCACAAGTAGAAGAATTCTGAGCTAGGAGAAGAGAGCTGTCAGTAAACATGAGGCAGTTGCTACACTGTCTCAGTATGCCCATGTCAACCAGGCTGGCAGGAGAAAGTGATGAGAATTGTCCAGACATAGTTTTCCAAATACTTAGGCAGAGTTATGGAGAGAGAGTTTTGATAAGTGTTTGTCCACAAGAGTGTCGACCATAAAAACCTTCTTAAATGTAAAGTAACTGGTCTGAAGCACAAATGCTAAAACCAAAGCTAAGATGCGCAGAATAACAGATTAATCAGGCTACTAACAAGCAGTAATAAATGCAACATAATAAAAGCACTTGAACACTTACGAACATGCAGCAAAAATAAGATACTAAAGTAGGAAGAACACAATTGCAGTAAAAGCAGCTGAATAAAGTGTAAAAAATGTTTTTGTGTGTGTGTGTGTGTGTGTGTGTGTGTGTGTGTGTGTGTGTGTGTGTGTGTGTGTGTGTGTGTGTGTGGGGGACATGGAAGAAACAGGAGATAGTTCAGGATTAAGAAACTAAGTGGGGTTGGCCTTCCCAAATGCTCTCTCTCTACTCAGTAGACTGACCTGATGAGATGGGACAAGCTGGACTGTCTAAAATCAAAGAAGCAAGGGGGGTAGTCCTTCCCAAATGATCTCAGTGTACTCAGCTAAGTGAGCAAATGAGAAGGGAATGGGAGGAGTGAACCAAAATCATATTTACAGCAGGGGCAGGCAATTCCAAAGCCACCAAGATTAACGGCACAACAGCACTTCAGAGGGAGAGTGGGAACAAACAATGCAGACACATAGAGGCCAGCAATAAACAATGATACAAATATATAAACGCAGTACAGTGCAAAGCAAGTGCAAAAACGTATACTTATCTTAGTTAGGTATATCAGATGGTTATAGAATTCAAGACAGACAGGTAAATAACTCTGCTATATCAGTTCTGCACAATTTCACAGAAGTGGAAGACTTTTGTACTAGAAGTAGAAAAGAGAAAATATACCTCATGCAATCAGATATTTGTCATCTGTCCAGGTTTTCAAGGCATTCTACAGGTCTTTAATCCCTGTTTCCAGGCCATGGGGAGTACAGTTGTTGAAGCAACTTTTAGTGACCAGGTCCACTGCAGGAGAGTCACCTAAAACTCTCAGAGTACACCTTTCAGCTTTGAGATGGTTGGAGTACTTTTTAGACCTTCAGGCTGTGTTAGGACATTGGGTTATGGGGAGGATACTCAAGGGCCTTGAGAATATTCAGGGACCTTCCCAGGTTTCCAGAAAACCTATTGCAGATAACTCCTTCCCCTTGTTATTCAATGTCTTTATTAGACCATGGGTGAATTTCACTTGGTTGTCCCTATAGCTGCTTTGTTCACATCTTTCTATGCTGGCGCCTTCAGTGCCAATGAACTTTTTCTTTACCTTTGTTGGGAGGATCTTATCATCCACAGAGAGTTTGTTATGATGTGGTTAAAAAAAATCCAAGACTAATCAAGTTGGTGAAGGACAGCATTTGCCTTTAGACAAGGCCTGTGGGCTAGTCACTTGCCCAGTGCATTGGGTCAGTTTGCCACATAATATTACTCTCACAGAGAAAAGGTTAGGCTTTGTTTTCATGTGGTTCTTGGGTAGGCCTTTCAACCATCTTTTAATCTATTGGAGATTAATGCATTCCTTAGACAGGCCTTGGCAGGAAAAGGAATTCACCCACAAGGTTACTCCTTGCATTCCTTCTGGGTAGGTCGCACCTCAGACCTGTCCATGGAAGGGCACTGTCTGCAGGTCATTCAAAGAATGGGAAGGTTGGTCTCTGATGTCTTGTCATACATCAGGCATTAAAATTGAATTCTATTGCAGGAAAGGAGGTCATTTGGCTCTTGAGACATTCTTTTATTGAGAGAGCTTCAATTAAAGCCTTGGCCTGCCTGGCAGGTCTCCTAAGTTCCCTTGATAGTAACCATTGGACAGTTCACTCTTTTGGTTTCCCTGGTCTTAGTTGGTTTCAGTTTTGGAAAGTCTGGCATAAGACTATTGTGGAAGAAGCCTCACCCCATATAGTGATAATTCAACTCAGGGGAAATGATCTGTGTCAACCCCCTAATAAATAGTGTTGGTCAGAATCCTATCTGATATGGACCACATGCGGCAGCTGTATCCAAAGGTATTTTTCTTATGGTCTGCCATCATCCTGGGACTGAACTGGAAAGGCACTAGAAGGTCCAATGCCATTGAGGGACTCAGGTATTTTATCAACCATACAATCAAACATGCTACTAGCGAAATTGGTTTCCAGGTGATTGAGCACAGTGATAATGACAGACTGGAGCCTGATTTCTATGATTTGGACAATGTTCATTTGAATAACATGGGTTTTGATTTATTTAATTTGGATGTGGTTGTTGTTATTAAGAATTTTTCCAAGTTTTACTTGATTCCTTCCATAATCCAGATTTATTTGTGAGGCCACCGATTTAGGAGGAACAGTATGTCACATGCCATGTTGGAGGTGGCCTTATGTCTTCACCCACCCTTGTGCCCCCCCCCATTCTTGTTCAGTGGCCTCGGCTTTCTTCAAGTTAGACCCAGATTTGACCGGTGTCCACATCAAGGGGTATGTGGCTTGTAAGTATGAGTTACATGGGTTTGCCACCAAGTCTGAGGTAGCTTGGAATATGCACCTGAGTTTTTCTGAAGTGGAAGCTGGAACAGGCAGGTTTACAATGACCAGCGTGAGGTAATGGTTTGATTGTATTTGTTTATATGTTGCATATGAATTACTTATAGCATCACTATTGGTCGTCTGTGAATGTTATGTAATAAAAGGTTACAAAGTCAGTCTGACTCACTGGACACTTTATGACTCGGCTCACTGGGCAACAAATTCTGTGCATCTTTTATTGGCAAAGGACTGCAAGTTCTTTGACTCAGAAACAGGGAAACCAGTATTAAAAATGATAACCACTCTTAAGCTCAAACGTGGTTAAAAAATGATGCTATGTAACTCCTGTAACACCTCCTCATTACAAAAGCACTGAACAAAGCCTATCACTTCATACTTCTCCGAATTCAGGAATTCATTGCTAACTTTTTTGAATTCCACCAGTACTTTATCTGTCACATCTTGATACTGTCTTGCTGACATCTGTAAAGTACTAGATAAGACTTAAATAAAGTCAAAGTGAAAGTTTTCTCCAAAGAGAGGAGCCGTTATACCGTAGCACTACACAAGCGAATGGGGTAAAGACTCTTATTTCCACAATATAAAATGGTGATATTATCTAAAAATAATGACTATATTTACTCATTTATTTATTCAAATGCAATTAAAGATGTTATTCTTTTAATTCATGGGTAAAAGTTACTACATGTTTTATAATGGTAGCAGGCTTTGCATTTGAAATCATGACTCTCCAGAATATTTCATTGTTTTGGTATATTTCACTCAACATATCATCTGAATCAGTTGACATGGTATTTGCAATTCTAGCAACTTCTATCACTGAGTGACTGAAATCTTCTTCTCATTCTTTCAATATAGTTGTACATGGCAGGGCTTAATGTAGGTGATTAGGTTTTATATCTCTGCTATATCAGTTAGTGAAATATATAATTTCACGGTTAAGTTACAAATGCTGTGATTAAGAAGGGCATTGGTCACAATGCTGTTTATCTTGTTTGTGCAATGAGGCCTGCTGATCATTAAGAAATAATACCTATGGGAAGGAGTGTCAGGACAATAGTTCATTAAATATCCTGCTCAAAGCTGGAGCAATGACTACTGGAATAGTGCACAGAACTTTGTTGTTTCTGCAGGGAAATATAATCACCAGTGGAATTTGTTAGTTGTTTTCGCACCTCAATGATGATATTTCAGTGGTGGAAATATGTTTTGAGGTAGCCTTAAAGGGCATTAAAGCATGGGTCCTGATTGTTTTTTAACACCTTTATTCAATTATTACTTAAGACATAGACACACTTACATTTCTTTTTTTTTAAGCAAGAAACATCTTTATTGAATTATCACTTATAAAATAAATTGTTCAATTCCCGCCTTCATTTAAACCTCACTTTTTCTCCTGAACGTTATGTGCGAATTAACACAAATTCCATTTATTTCTATGTGGTTTTCTCTTTCTCTTTAGCAAAGATCCTATCTCCATTGTTTTTAATCTTCTTTACAATATTCAATACTTCAGTTATAGTTGGTTTAGACTTTTTGTCATTTTCTATCAACTGCTTTTTTGGCAGCCAATAACATTAAACTTAGTAAGGCACTAATATATCCAGGCAATTCAGATCTTATGCCACAGCTAAAAGGAATCATTTCCTTAGATCTACTTTTGACTAAATTAGAGTCTTGAAAATGGAATACAGGACAGTGATTAAAAGTGGTAAGCAAGTAGGGGGTTGACATATGGTGGGAAATATGGAATGAGCAGAATGGCAGTGAGGAAAGAGAGAAATTCATTTTCATTGAGTCAGATGCTCATTTTTTATATATTTTTGAAGAGAAGGTAAGTTGGAGAAGGGAGTAAGAGAAGTAAGGGGAAGGTAGGAGGCTAATGGAGATACTAAACACACACACAAATGGCCATGAAAGACAAATACAATGAACAGGGGAGATGCCAATACAACAATAGAGGGTAAACATGATGAAGGAGACATCATACATAGTGAAGACAAATATGTTTATTGGAAGGACTGTACAACATACAAGAGTGGGAATAGACATAGAAGGGAAGGGATCACTAGGATTGGGGTTAGAATGGGGTTGGCACAGTAGAAACTTGCTCACCACCTCTGGGCCCAGGCTCTGATGGTAAAGTCAGGCTGAGACACTGAAGTAACTCAATGAGTCACTTGAAGGGGGTCTCTAAGTGTTCAAGTCAGGCATCCAACCACCATTGAATAAGGCTACCGACCATTTCTTCCCAATGATAAAAAAAAACATGGTGCCATGAATGGCAGCCTCATTTTAGTGCTCTCTGGTATTCTATATGTGTTTCTTTATTTTTCCTGTTGTTTGGCGTTCAACTGTAATTAAGTATATTAGTGAAGAATTGTTGAATATTTGGCAAATCACTTTGTGCAATTTGACACCAGGTTTTTCACAATTAAGAAATTTTCCAGAGATCCTAGCTGGGGGAGCAGCAACTGTCAGCAGCAGGGGTAGACATAGGTACAGCAAAAGGAGAAGGCATACTGGTGCATTTGTTAGGCTGAGACAGAGGGGTATTTGAATGGCAGTCCCAAATTTACATCTGGAAAACCTCCACTCCTTATGCAATAAGATGGATGAACTGTTACATCTCAATGAAACACACAATAATTTTTCACTTTCTTCTGTACTGTGTTTCACAGAAACCTGGCTAAATTAATCTATTCTGGACTCTGCATTATATCTGCCCAGTTTTCAACTTTACAGAGCAGAGAAAGTATTAGAGACATCAGGGAAGAGAAAAGGAGTGAAATCTGGTTTTATATCAATGAAGATCGGTGTAATGATGTCACAGTGTTAAGTAAAATGTGCTGTCCTGACTGAGAAATGTTTTTTTTTAAATTCTAGACCTTTTTTTCACCTTGGGAGTTCTCGTCATTTACTCCGGTTAGTGTTTACATTCCACCTCAAGCCTGTGTGCGGCACCACTGCAAAAACTGATCAGATAATGTGCAAGGAGCAGAATTATCCAAACTCCCTTCCCATTATTCTAGGGTATTTTAATAAGGCAAATCTCCGCCATGAACGTTCTAAATTTACACAGCATATTAAGTGTCCTACCAGAGACAGGAACACACTGGATCATTGTTATGCAGTGTTAAAACATGCTTATCATGCTGTTCCCTGTGCAGCTTTGAGTTTTTCTGACCAGAGTCTGATTTATTTGCTTCCTATCTATAAGAGCAAGTTAAAATCTGCTAAACCTGTGATCAACACTGTGAGAAGGTGGACTAGTGAGGCAAAGCTGAAGCTCCAAGCCTGCTTTGATTATACAGATGGAGTGTCTTTGAAGATTCTGCTGCTAACTTGCATGAACTGGCAGATACAGTAACATCTTATGTTTGCCTTTATGAAGATATGTGTCTCTTCACTAAGACCTGGTTAAAATTTAAGAACAGCAAACCCTAGTTTACTGCTAAACTTAAGCAGCTTCATCAACCCAAGGCAGATGCCTGTAAATGTGGGATAGAATACTTTTTAGACAGACAAGGAACACACTGGCAAAAGAAATCAAAGTGGCTGAAAAGAACTATTCTGAAAAGCTGAAAGAAAGTTTTTAGCCAATTATCTTGCATCAGTGTGGAAAGGTCTACAAAAATTTACAAACTACAGGAAACCATCCCCCTACACTGCAGCTAATTACCAGTTGGCTGATGACTTGAATGCTTTTTAATGCAGGTTTGATAAGCTTCAGGTTACAAATGACACTGTCGCTAGCCTTTTCAGTGTTCAGACTTACATGACTGTCTCTTCCACACATTCTAATATTGAACCTGCATTAATTATCAATAAAGAGGATGTGTGTAATTTTTTTTTTTTTTAAAAAAGACAGCACATTAAGAAGGCAGCAGGTCCAGATGGGGTTTCACCCTCTGGTTTAAAAACCAGTGCTGATCAACTGGCTCCAATTTTTACTCAGGTTTTTAATAAATCATTAGAGATCTGTGAAGTTCCCTTATGTTTCAAACAAGCCACAATCATTACATTCCCTAAAAAATCCATTATGACAGGACTGACTATAGGCCTACTGCCTTGACATCTATGGTCATGAAGACTTTTGAGATGCTGATGTTAGCTCACTTGAAAGATATTACAGTTCCCTTGTATGACCCACTTCAGTTTGCTTATCAAGAGAAATGGTCAGTGGATGATGCAGTTAATATGGATCTGTACTATATCTCGCAACATCTTGACAATCCAGGGACATAATCAAGGATTCTGTTTGTGGACTTCAGCTCTGCATTTAATGCAATGATTCCAGAACTTCCTCACTTGAAACTCTTCCAGCTTTCTGTTCCTGCCTCCATCTGTCAATTGATCACCAATTTTCTGACCAATAGGAAACAGCAGGTTGAAACTGAGGAAACTTACATCTAGCTATCACATGATCAATACAGGTGACCCCCAGGGATGTATGCTCTATCTACTGCTATTCTCCCTCTACACTAATGACTGCACCTCTAAGGACCCCACTATCAAACGTATTAAATATGCAAATGATACAACCATTATTGGGCTCATCAGGAATGGTGATGAGTCTGCATACAGATGGGAGGTTGAGCAGCTGGCCCTTTGGTGCAGTCAGAATAATTGGAGCTGAACAGTCTTAAAACAGTGGACATTAGAAGTGGTACTACAATATTATCCCCCTCTTTATATTTAATACTGCTGTGTCAGTTGTGAAAACCTTCAATTTTTGGGAATCTATAATCTCCCAGGACTTGAAGTGCGAAACCAGTGCAGGGTCCATCATAGAAAAGGCTCAACAGCGAATGTACTTTCTATAACAGCTGAGGAAGTTCAACCTCCTACAGAAGCTGTTGATTCAGTTCTACACAGCAGTCATTGAGTTTGTTCCCAGCTTATCCATAACAATGTGGTTTGGATCTGTGTCTAAGAATGGCAAAAATAGGTTACATCGAATAGTCAGGTCTGTTGAAAATATCATTGGTGGTATTTTGCCCTACTTACTTGACTTGTACTATTCCAGAGTCATGAAACAGGCAGGGAAAATGATCACTGACACTTCGCATTCAGGCCACCATCTTTTTGAACTATTACCATTGACCAGGCATTATAGTTTAATACACACCAAAAACAAGCAAATATATGAACATATTTTTCCACAGGCCATCAAGTCCATAAATGGTTATTTCATCTTATTAGGGTGAGTATTCTTTGGGTCTATATTAAATCAGCAAATGCTTAAAAAAGCGAACAATGATTTATTGACCCCATGTAAGTGAAAGCTTACAATCCCGGACACTTAGAACAGCGATTTTGTTCCCAGCAAAGCCTGTCCTGAAAGACAAACATGCTAATGGTATGTGTCACACAATTGCAAAATGAAAGGGAAAACATGCTGCTGACTCCAATGCATTTATCACAATGCTGCGGGCACTGTAAGTCATAAGGACAATCAAGCACCCACTGAAAACTGCCTGCAATGTCATAAGAAATGAGAAAAGGCTGGAATAGAACCCAAATCTTGGACTATCTTATCCATGAAAATTTACTAATTTCCACACAACATGGCTTCCATCCTAACCATAGCACAACAGCCCTCATTTCCTTTACCAACACTACCACACTAGCCAGAGACAACAATAAACTAATCTCTTATGACTTTTTAGACCTCTCAAATGGTTTTGACATGGTCTCTTTTCCCTTGCTCCTTGCTAAACTCACTGACATTAATCTTTCAAGTTTGACAATCTTCTGGATTGCCAGCTATCTTACTGAGAGGCAGCAATCTGGTAAATGGACTTCCTCTTTATCTCCTGCTCTCCCATCAAGACAGGAGCCCTGCAAGGATCAATACTTGATCCGTTATTGTTCAGCACCTTTACAAATCTCATATACACATCCTGTCCTCATATGCTGATGACAACATGGTCATTACCATCTCTGATAACCTCTGTGATCTGAACACCCTTACCCAATAATCCTTCTAATCTATTGAAAACTGTCTCTCTAATAAGTAGCTAATACTTAATCCAAAAAGGCTAAACTTCTGCTATTTCTTCCCAAATCCCTCTCACATCTCAAACCCTCTTTCTCTATTTCATCCCTTAACGGTACTACTATCATGGTAGAAATGCATACTAAGCTTCTGAGAGACATCATAGACAACCAACTCAAATCTGACCTTCATTTGTTCCATTGCATAAAGAAAACCCACCAAAGACTAGGCCTCCATTACAGAAATAAAAAAATCCTAACTAATGAGTCTCGACACTCCCTTATTCATGTCTACCTTCTACCTAGTCTCTAGTTCTCAATCTTTACTAAACTAGAATCAACTTACAATAAAGTTGACAGATTTGCAGACAATAAAACCTCAAAATCTCACCACTGTCACTCTTCTAAAGACCTTATACTGGTTAGAATTCCCACAACAACTGCTTCTATTGCAACCACTGATCATCCATTCCATCCTCCACAAGCACTCCTTCTGCCCTAATATCTCCTCATTGTCTCCATCTACACTCCCCCCAGAACCCTTAGGAGCTCAGACCAAAATCTGCTAGAAATTTACACGCCAAAAAATCAATTGGACAAAATCTCTACTGGCTAGTGCATGTCTATTAGAAATATAAATCATCCTCAAGAATTCAAAAACGCTCTTAAAGACTTCCTAATAAATACCTGGACTTGCCACTGTAGACATCCTCCTCGAACCTCTTAACAATATCTCCATCTAGTTTACCTACCATCCCAGACCCTGTTACACCCTCTTCTCAGTTTCGCCACCTTATAAACTGTATCTTCTCCTTTTTTACCTCTCTCATCCTTTCTTTCAAACTTCATTCCTCCTCACTACTTCTTTTAAACTTCCCCTATTGCTTAACTTCATCCCTGACTACAACATGTAAATCCTTGAAGAATCCCTTCATAGCATTTAAATACTGTTACTGAACCAGGTGGCTAAGTGTTTTCAATATACTCTGGACACTACCAGAACAAACAAATTTGCTTCTTAACTTACTCTCCTTATGGTATTGAAAATGCTGCTACTGAAACAGGTGACTAAGTGATTATATTATACTCTGGACATTGACTGTACATACACATTTGCTTCTAAACGAACTATCTGTTCTCCAGTTGTACATATGAATGTATCCTGTAATTAGCTTTGACAAACTGCATTTGATACAATCTGTGTATTCAGTTGTACAAACTGATCATCTGTCTAACCTTGTGATGTAAGTCTGTATTTTTTCTTGTTAATGGGCTATGTATTTACTATATTTGTTGTGTGTTAATCTACTGTATAAGACTGAGGAGCTTTTCTCTCCAGATCTCTGCTGAAAAGGCACTAGCTCAGTCAGACTATCCCGGTTAACAAATGTCAAATAAATAAAGAAATAAAACAATCAGCATACCCACTGCATAAGTCCAAGAACAGATGTGCAAAATATCTGCACAATCCTATTGAAGGCTGCATCTAAACATGCATTAATATCATCAGACCAGGTAGATTAATATATTAGGATGTGTGAAACTTGAACCATAATATTAGAAGCCCAGATATATTAATACATTTGGATGAGTGAAAATTGAACCATAATATTATCAGTCCAAGCAGAATAAAACATTTGGATGTGTGAAAATTGAACCATAATATTATCAGTCCAAGCAGATTAAAACATTTGGATATGTGAAAAATGAATGAATGCCATGAATATAGGAATGACATAGTTTTCCATGACATGTAGTACATATAAGACTGCAAAGTATAAAAACACGAAAGTCAAACAAAAGTGTTGTCTAAGTAGTCTACCAAGGGGAAAGCTGATCTCATTGGCAACAGTAAGAATTAAATAGTAATGCTCTAACATGTTGAGCTACATGTAGAAATCCACAAAAAAGTATACAATCACTGACATATATGCAACCAACTGTATACATCTCCCATTAAATACTGAATGTGCAACTAAAGTGCCAGAACTGTTCACATCAAGGGATAACACCTGTTTCCTTTTATGTTAAATGCTCCTTATATGGGTTGGAGCATTTTTCAAAATAACAAGTACAACAGAAAAAGGCCCAAATAATTAGAGAAGCGATTATGTCTTATCATATAATTTGTACATGCATTAAATTATTAGCTTAGCATCTGAAGTACCTCAGCATTATAAGACTTATTCTAAACAACACTGAACTTATTTGTATATGGAAGATTTATCTTTGACCTTTGATTTGATTATTGTAACTGTATCTGTGATTGTGGAAAAGAGGTTGAGAGTTATGACGGAAGGCCTAGGTGTAAATTTGAACAGGGAATGCAACAAAACATTACATTTTCCATGTATAGAAGTCTATTATTCCCAATGTGGACTTAACTCTAAAGGATTTTTTTTTCATGTTTGAGGACTGTGCGACTAACTACTCCTTGAATTTTGTATTTAGTTGTTATTAAGTAGTTAGGTAGATGATAGGGTCACTGTAAGTATGGGATGCGGCAGGTTTTCATTTCACTATCATACCCTTGAGGCTGGTTCAAACATGAGTTTTAAGATCTTAACAACTTTGTGCTTTTTAACAAAGGCAGCATAGAAACCACTGTTTCTCTGGTGCTGACAGCTGCACATAGACAAGACTGCAGGACTACCTGTAACAAGCTATAGGTGGTCATACTATGCAAACACCGCTAATGTTAGAAGTGCATATAGAGTCAGGCCCTGGAGTTGTTGATGAGTGATTGGTTTCTGCAAGGCAATGTGCACAACATGGCAGCCTGTGAACCTTTCAGATATACTGCAACTTCAACAATTAAACATTGTCCCATATGAGAAGCAGGAGGCACACCATGGGAGTCAGTGAGCCTTTTTTATACACACTGCACTGAACGCTCGAATGGCACCTCCTGTAATGGGAAGGCTAAACAGCATTATGCTATGTACAGCATGTTGTTAGGCAAGAATGTGAGTGTTTAGCGGACGAAAGACACTGGGGGAAGGTGTTCATCATGGCCAACATATATGTCAGCCTTCAGCTTTGTGTTAAGAAAAATCCATGTATGACAGTTGTAATGTTCTTTGGATGGTTAATAGTTGACACGACAATATTTGTTTAATGTAAGGAGCTAGTGGTAAAATTATCATGTTACACTATGTAAGATGTCTGATCAATAGTTGCATTTAGTAAAGATGGAGTAATAATTGACTTTTTGATATCACCATTACTAAATTAAATATTTGATAATAAGACTTCATGTAGAACTGCATTCATCTGCTACTGTCATCTTGCTGAAATGTTTTCTGCTATGTGTAGATACATCTGTCTGTGACTGCTGTGTTATAAGTGCCTACGAGTACTGTTTTGTAATCCAAAAACTACATCCACATTATGCAGTATTAGAGAAGGGGCAAGCTGAACATCAGCACCACGATGGAGAATGAATGTTCTCCAGCAGGGTATTAATATACAAGTAATGCCCAGTGAAAAACAAGTCCACCTCTTCACTGCAGCAGATCAAGCTGCTGTGGAGCTCAGACTGAAAAAAAATAATGGCCACCATTATTTTACACTCACTAAGCAGCACTTCTGCTGTTTAGTGAGTGTAAAATATATTTTAAAAAGAAGAAAACTAAAAAAGAAAAGTGTGTGTGTGTGTGTGTGTTTATGTCTGTGTGTGTGAGCGTATGCATGCATGCGAAACCAATATCGATCAAGCCATTATATTACACTCGCTAAACAGCACTTTTGCTGTTTAGCGAGTGTAAAAACTAAGTATAACAGAAGAAAGTGTGTGGGCATATGTTTATATTTCTGTGTGAGTATGTTTCTGTTGGTGTGTTTGTTTATGTCTGTGTGTGTGAATGTGTGCTTGTGTGCATGAAGACAGTGTGTGTGAATGAGAGTAAAAGCAATCAAGCAACAGCAGCATTGAGGAGGTTTATGTACATCTCACCTCTTAGATCAAGTTAACTAGATAAAACCTAAAATAAAACAAAGTTCCTTCAATAATAGGACTTGTGTTAGTATGTATCTTTCTTAAGTGCAAGTGTGTGTGTGTGTGTGTGTGTGTGTGTGTGTGTGTGTGTGTGTGTGTGTATGCGTGTGTGTGTGTATGCGTGTGTGTGTGTGTGTGTGCGCGTGTGTGTGTGCGTGTGTGTGTGTGTGTGTGTGTGTGTGTGTGTGTGTGTGTGTGTGTGTGTGTGTGTGCATGACAGAGAGACAGTGAGATAATGGACCACTAGTAGCAGCAGATAAGAGGTTTGCGTACCTCTTGACATTTAAGCTCAAAAAGTCTGGATAAAGCCTGAAATAAAGGGAGAATAAAAGCTCAAAAATAGGAATAGATTTTATATGTCCTACTTATATAAATTACCAAGTAAGTTAAATCAATTTTCTGAAGGAAATAAAGTTTGAAAGTCAAATGTATGTCATTATTTAATGACTTCAATCCCCAATGACTGGCAAAAAACCACACATGTTAGCAGCAAGAGACCAAGAATAAAGCAAATATCTATATATTTTTAAATGATATATTTTGGATGTAAAATGCTTCCTTTAACATAATTTACATATACTACAGCAACTTTGAAACATTAGGTGGAGGAACTATTTTACATCAAAAATATACAGGCCCTCTGCCTGCAGTGTCAGGCCTCAGAACACCACTGGACGGGTGTTAATTACACATTAACACACACCCTGGAGGGCATTATTACTTGCTTAGTTCATACTAATAACAAGATAATTACCACTGCATCAAATAGCATTGTTAGTTTTCAAGTATACTGAAACTGTTTACCAGATTGCTCAAGGGTCAGATTAGAAACTGTTCGAAAGCATAGATTCAGTACAATTAATTAGGGAAAAGGAAGAGAAATGTGGAAAATAAGCTATTATTTGCATACAATCATAGAATACAGTAGCTAGTATGAGTCTTCATTTTGTAAGGTAATCTCTGCTGAGTTCCCATACACTAATTAAGGACATTTTAACTGCATTTTAACAAACCTAAGTAATGCTGGAAGCTACTAAACATCATTATGTCATTTTCTGAATTTGTCAACATGAGATTTAAAAAAAGCATGTTTTTTAAAGAGTTGAAAAACTCTTAGATGCTGTTTTCAAAGCATATTCTTGTATTCTTACATCACCACCCCATAAGTCTGAATCACATAGTTTTTAAAGGTATTTGTTATATAGGAGAGTAGCATTCTCTTGAAGTTTAAGTTAAAACTCTATATATTTAGCTGGAAACTATCTTAAAGAATATACTTTCACCATAATTATGCCCCCTGACGAAGGCCATGTAAGTGCAGCACAGAACAAACTGTTTTTGAAGACTAACTAAACACACTGAGATACAATATTTATTTCTGACTTGTATGTATTAAACTGACATGGCCAATGGTCCTAGTGAAATCATAATACCTGCAACACAGTGGTGAAAATAATAGATCAGACTGACTAGTGGCTGAATAAATGTATTTCTGATCTTTATATTTTCCTGAATGATCAGGAGTACACAATGAAGCTGCGGTGGTGCAGCGGTAGCATTGTCGCTTCACAGCAAGAGGTTCTCCCATTTGATTCTCGGCTGGAGCACCTTCTGTGTGGAGTCTGCATGTCCCCCCCATGGTTGAGTGGTGTTTGAAAGGCATGCATCTCAGCACCACAAAAAAAAAAATCTACTGCAATCCTTAGTGGACCGGAGTTTTGCAGTGGCAACCCCTAACTGGGAAAAGCCGAAAGAAGAACATCAGGAGTACACAACAGGACAAAACGTCAGCAGCATTCAAAACAAACTAAATTATTCCCAGCAATTGCAATTTAGCCTAGTAAGAAGATAATAGTATTTCTTATAGTGCCTGGACACAGAGTGGGTCAGGCTATATATGACAGACATAGATGTTGCTGAACCATGGATTAGTATAATATATGCTGACTAAAACTTCTCAGTAGTCAATAGTGCATGGTACAGATGACAGCAGGGAATGTAGGCATGTGCTGTCCTTGATTACTTTGATATGCAAAACCATAGAAAGTAAAAAGGATAGAAATTAGAAAACGCAAGTAGGAGCCATGCAACTAGAGTAATCAGGCTATTTTAAATTATGCCGGTGCCCACATCAATAACAGTTTGCTGCTGCACCCCTACTCAAGTTGCTAAAAAGTAATATTGCACATTTATGCAATGCACAGAGAAAACATTTGTACGTACTTACATTTCTCTCTTCTGTCTCTATAGTTAGTAGCAGTGGTGAGCCGTCTCTTCATTACCTGAGTTCCAGAATTAAAAAAAAGTGTCTCCTTGATAAGCTGTGATACAAGAAACATGAGTCTCTAAATGTATTACGTTTGATTTAGCTTGACAAAATTGAAACAGTTTATTAGGCATCTTGTCTAAGTTACTGAGTTCAGAAAATGTTCTCGTTTTTCATATAAAAGCTGTTACTTCCAGACAGCGCCATGTTAGGAGGTCGAATGGGCCAAATTCAGAAAGGGTTAATGCCAGCAATTTCAAAGATGTCTGCTTTAGTCTAATTTCTGGACTTTATTCCTATTCTGAATTTAAACAATAAAATATTATTTTGTTTGTTGTTAGCTGGTTGTTAGCTTAGTAGCACTAAAATGCTTTGTTGGTGTCTACATTGTCTTAGCTGCTAAAGTGTATTGTGGAATTCTCATCCATCTGTGTTTAACAGTTAATTTCATTTTGGGGTATATTCCCGATGTTAAAGTTGCAAGTGGTTTGACAACAGAACAAAGATTATGACATGTTGTTTCAAGTTTTAATTTCAATGTTAACTCAGTTTTTCCTTATGACCACTCCCAGAAAATAATGCCAACTCAGGTATTGACAATGATTTCCCTACAGCAACAAAGCATTCTAGGTGATCAAAACCACTATACTTCCTTAGAGGAGTAGCTATTTACTTACATAATGGTTTCACTAGTAAGTCATGACGCATTAATTTGAAACATCGATGGTTCCATCTGTGTGATATAGCTGATAGCTTGTCTTACTAGGACATGTGACTGTCTTGCTCCTGCACTTGAAGAGCGTTTTCAAGGGGCCATCTTTATCATCAAAGTTAATTATGAAAATAACACATCTTTTTATATCAAGCATTTTAAAATTTGATGGTAATGAGAATATTCTCATGAATTAGGGTGTAAATCACATTTGGTGTGGAAAGTGTGCCAATGCACCTTGGGTTTAGAAGTGCTTTTCTTTTCATGGGAATTCTGTGCAACTCCTAGGACCCTTTACATATTATGGTACACACTCATTTCTTATCTACAACAGAAAGTTAAAAGCCAAGATTCATAGAAATATGCTGCAGCAATGAGAGAAGGATGTATTGAATACCCAAATGAAAACATGCAATGGTTCTGGGCAGCTGGCTGTATCTATGCAAAAGCACAGTATAAGATCCATGAAGAGGTTGTGCACCATATCTCTCCACCTCATACTGCAAACAATCAAGACAAAGCCTAAAATTATGGGAAACAAAGGCCCAAAAATAGGGCCAGATTTTAAATATTTCACTTATGAACTTAGAAAGTTGCTAGAATAACAGCATTTGTATTAGCATGCATTTTTGTGAAGGATATGAACTGTGAAACTCAAATGTATATGACTATTTAGTTTCTTTATTCCTCTGTGGTTTGCCAGTAAAAACAATAATTTTATGAGGAACAGACTAAAACTATGAGGCAAAAATCTGGATAGTTATACAACAAGAGAAATAAATTGCTTAGTGTTTCTTAATATTTATACTATGTCTCCTTTTAACAACTTTAAGAGCACACTTAACCAAACTAGTAAAGACTATCTGGCTCAACTGCTTCTCTCTAAGGCCTTTGAAACTATTTCCCATGCAAGCATTATTACTGACAAAGTTGAAGGAGTGAATGTAAATATTTTTGTTATTCGGTGGATAGCTAACTTGTTTTCTGACAGAATCCATATGATTAGAACCTCAGGTGCTACTTCTGTAAGTAAAAAGTTTCCAACAGTATACCTAGGGGGTTTAGGGATGGCCCATCTCATATCTACCATATCTCTCAGACTTTCTGGCCAACACTCCTAACCTATGTTTATCTATGTTTTCTGATATCTGTAAATTTTAAACAGAGTATTAAAGATAAGTCCAGATAAAATCACTTTAGCTAGCAGATCTAGGAGGCTCTCTCTCTCTCTGATACCCTCTGTGTAGAAGAATTAAGAAGCATTGTTGAATTTTCCGGGAGTTTATTCAGTTAAGTAGGTAGATGGATGAAGGGGGCTGTTATTAGATCTTCCACTGACTCCCAGTTGCTCAAGCTTGGGTTTTCCATGTTGCAGATTGGAAAAAGGACAACATTCCCTAACTAAATGTGAAAAAATGCAGCAAAGCTTATATTGGCAAGCAATACATTTTCATATTCCATATAGGTGACGCAGTCCTCCAATCATGTAATTAGTGCTGTAATGGATTTAGGCATGTTTTTGATAATTCCTTTTCATTTAACCATCATATCTCTGCAATAGTTCTAAACGTTTTCTATCTGGTTCATCTAACATCCAAAGGCATTTTCATTAGATTCAAAGAAGTCTTAATTCCCATATACTTCTATCAAATCAAACATATTCTTGAATATATACACTATTGAGTGAGTATTTGTATAAACTTATTAATCAATGTTAGGGAACTAAGAGATTCATAACTAAAATAAAAATTGGTCTCAATAATTGTAGTCATTAACAGAGTCCAGAAGCCATATGGCCTCTCTGTCTTGCGTAGATCACTGCATGGATATCTGTATCTAGGCTTTAAGCCATAAAAAAAAAAACAAAATGTTTTTGATCTCTTACTCCATCACAGAGCATGCTACAAATACCTAGTTAAGGGAACTAAATTTTTCTTAACAGATAAAGATACACGTTGGCAAGATAGATTCATATACTGGTATACCACCTTCAAGGTAAACCTAGACAATTGGATGTTCAGCCTCTAATTATCTCCTAGTCTATCTGTTTTTGCCCTCCTTGAAGTAGGGGAGAACTTTTAAATATTGTTATTTATTTATTTATTTATTTTTTTGGCTAGGGGTATAATGGTCTGCAGTATGATTGTCTAGTTCTCACTTATGAACCAATCAACCTTTAAGACTAAGACTAAGCCATGGAGATTTGGAAAATACTGTATATGTAGATAGTGATATTGGGAGGAATTACAGTTTATTTGGATCTATAAGGAGCCTGAGGAGGTACACAGTACTAAGAAAGTGTGTGCTATTCTACGCCTTCTCTACTTTTCTAAATATGTGTACCTTCACAATGGAATTTGTATTAAAAAGGGAAGTGATAGGAAAATGGCTGTCAGCATATGCCTCATGATACTAGAAGATACCAGCAACAACATAGTCTACAATATTAGGACAACATACCTAAGTATATGCCTGTCTTTTAGAGAACATTGTTATTGCCTGCCAATGTAAGATGTTGTTCCATGGTGGTGAGTACAGCTGCCCTCTGACTACGTACATGCTCCTTTACAATACAACTATATGGGCATAACTGTGACACTTACTAAGATGACCACAACTCTTGTTAGAAGGATGCCTGCCTGCTCTTATACATACCTATAGATACATACACCACATGTCTATATTCTTAAATCTTTCCTTAGATTTGTTGCATGTCATACCTCAGTAGCTCTTCCTTCAGCTATATCTGTGTTATTCCCTCTGCCTCAGCTATCATTTACAGGTTCATAGGTGGACAACTGGATGTGCAGCCCCTAATTCTCCCCTGGTCTATCTTGTCTTGCTCTCCTTAAAGTAGGAGAAGCCTTTCATATAGTTTTTTTTCCATAGGTAGATATAACACAATCAGTCCAGTAGACCATTAGCAGCCTAGCCAATGAAATTCCATTCCTCGTTCCCCTCTATCTATAAGGGTCAGAAAACAAGGCTGGTCTAAATTTGCAAATACCTATACACTATCATTTTTTTCTATGAAATAGTTATGGTGAAGCTTGGTTTGGTATGGGAAGGAAGCTTATTCTGCAGGGTGGGGGATTATCTGGGGGAGAAGTAAACCCTTCTCAAAAGTTCTATTTTGACATAGATTTAGGTTGCTGGAGTGTGTATACATGAACCTACCAGTTTTTCAGGTATGTAAGAGATCAGGCAAGACAAGGACTTTTCCTGATTCATAGGTTAGGTTAGACAGAGGTCTCAAAGAAGAAGTCTGTAAGAGAGACAGAATGGAAAGCTGGGGCTTTTAGTCACTCTGTGTATCGGAAGAACCTCTTACCCAAGATTCTTGTTGTAAGGAAACATTGAGACTTTTCTTGTTGGCTGATATGCTAGTTAGGTAGATGTCAAACATGGTATTATATTGAAGCACAAGCAAGTCCAGAGGAACAATGATTTCTTCTGGCCTGGAGATTATGCCATTATAATTAGGAAGTCTAAGTTAAAAAAAAAACCTCTAATGACAGTTCATACATGGTGGTCAAAAGAGAGTTCCTTGTCCACTGATATGGCCAGGTCTCAGATGACTGTGACTTTTTTGAAGGGGGAGTCATTTATGATGTAGTTCTAGGGTTGTTCTTGCTTACAAATACTGATTACACTGTTACTTTACATTTGGCTTTAGTCCACAGTCCTGACATTATTCTTATGTAAGGGCTAGGCTCTTTTTGGGGATATGTGCATCTTCTAGTGTGCTGATGACAGTTCTGTGGTCCTAACTTGGCAACCTGGGCGATTCTACTGATGATGAGTCTCTTAGAAGAAACTGTGCCATCAATCCTGAGTGAGTGGCTTTCTCGTATATGCCAGTTATCCAATTAATTATGTTGGGGTTCATATTCAAATACATAAGTTTCTCTATGAAGCTAGACTATAGAATAGTATTGAAGTCCTTGGCATGATCCAGGTAGGCAGTGTACACAGACTTGCTTTCATCTACTGCCTGAATGACATTCTCATAGAAATGCAACAGGTCAAGTATGCAGGATCATACCTCTCAAATTCTTAGAGGAAGAAATCTGGACAAAGCCATAAATAGTGGGTGAACAAAAACCCAAAAATAGGGACAGTTTTTATATACTGCTCTTATAAGCTAAAAAGTTTATAGAATAACAGGTTTTGCATTAGCATGTATTTTGTGAAGGGAATAAAGTCTGAAACTTAACATTCTGTCGTTATTTTCTGACTTCAGCCCTCAATGATTTGTCAGTGATTTGCAAGAAAAACACAATTTTATGAAAAACAGACCAAAAATATGAGACAGAAGTCTGGACATACTGTGAAAATCTATACAGTTGAGAGGTATGTGCAGGATCTATGCTTCATAAGAAATTGCTTGGGTCAACAGCTTGTAAAATACCAATATCTCTGCTAATGAGTTTAGTGTTTGCATGCTCCATTATCTTATGAATGTTAATCAGTCAGTAGTTCCCACAGTCAGTATGAAGCAGTACCACTATAGCTGCTCACCAGGACTTAGGTTCATACTCATTGCAGTTGCTATGCTTGAATAGATTTGTGAATGAGTCACTAAAGCATTGTTTTATACAAGCAAGGAAACAATCTGCTATGTTGTCCTGCCTACTAAGGTTGTCCTTTGAGGTTTTGTTTTGGAGAAAGCTTGTAGGATTTCTACATAGAAAAGAATGGGGCATGAAGATCAGATGGTTTGGAAGGACATGAGGAAAGTGGGAGAAGACTGGGTTGAACTTGTCCCCTAGTATACTTGCAATTTCCATAAAGTCAGAAGGAGTAGTGCTGTTTGACATGATATCATTATAGCACTGTATGTTGCAAATGTAACTGCTAAGGTATTTAAAGAGTACACTCATGGTTGTCCTTCTGTGGTTCTCTTACTTGGCCTCCCATGTTTGCCCTTGGACAAATGTAGCAATTTTTATTTTGTAGGACAATGCAGCGATTTTCATTTTGTAATTTGCTATACAGTGTTTGATTTTTTCCCACTTACTTCTTTATTTGACTTTCTGAGGTCACTTTTAGAGCTGGAAGATTTAAGATTATTCTTAAAGGCAAACATTTTTTTCTCATATTGTAGAATTTATTGATACTGATGTTCCACCACAGCAGTTTGTTTTTATCCGTGGCATTACATCTGTGGTGGATTGGGCTACAAACCTTGATAAAGAAATGTAGTGGAGGAAAAAAAAATCAGTATAATACTGCTGCATTATCTGTGCAGTTCATTTTGGGTGGATTTAAAACTCCTTTGGCGTTCAGGTAATTGTAGGAAGGTAGCCTTGAAGAAGCCTCTGAAGACAGTAAGATGCAAACACATCTGGGAATTATGAAGAACATTATGGCACTGTAGGAAGACTTGACTAGTGATGCAGCAACAATAGGTGTGAACCATAATGAAACAAATCAAGTATATTTGAACTGTAGTAAAGAGTGCTATATGTTCAATAACATTTTCAGGAAATGTTGTGAACAGTAGTAAAGAGTGCTATATGTTCAATAAAGTTTTCAGGAAATGTGAAGATTTGTTTTTTTTACAATATATGTTAGCAAATATATGGCTGGGTAACTACATTTTCCCAGAATGATTATTAGGTCTAGTAATTAATAGGGTTGCCACCTTTTGTTGTGGCTAAAACCAGATTAAGGCCAAACCCCTCACATCACATGTAACCCCACCCATTCCCACCCCTTCTCCCATCCACGTTCTACCCATTTTGTGATGTGATAATGACAAAGTGGAACCTGTGTGTTGAGAGACAGCCTTACAAGACTATCTGCAAATATATAGAGCTGAGTATATTTTTCTGTATTATTCTGTATTATAGAGCTAAATTGTTGCTTAGATATCTGTTGTCTTACTGTTCTGCAAATATACATAGATCAGTATATATTTTTTTGGTTTTATATTTTGCACTCTGATTCCTCACATCTCTGTTGAAACTGTCCCCCCCCCCCCCATTTTGGTTTCTATAGCTTGTGTTAGGTTCCCTTAATTTGACCTGTTAATAGCAGCAGTCTGCATTTAAAGTAGAACTTGTGTGTTGAGAGACAGCCTTACAAGACTATCTGCAAATATATAGAGCTGAGTATATTTTTCTGTATTATTCTGTATTATAGAGCTAAATTGTTGCTTAGATATGTTATCTTACTGTTCTGCAAATATACAGAGATCAGTATATTTTTTTTGGTTTTATAATTTGCACTCTGATTCCTCACATCTCTGTTGAAACTTTTCCCCTCCCTGTTCTTGGTTGTAGTTTAAATTTGGTGGCTTTTGCAGTGTCAGCCCCACTGTAGATTTGATCTAGGACACTCCCCCAGTCCCATCTCTTTACTGCATTCTACCTAATAAACCCTTTCTGCACTTGCTTTTAGTCCTTTTTAATTTAATTACATTTTTTCAAACTGTGTGTGGACTAATATTTCTACATACTCAAGTGTGCCAGCTTGCACTGCATGTGAATTGTTTTTACTACTGTTTTTGCTACTTTTCTGAAAAAAAAAAAAAAAAAAAATTATAAGCCTGTTTCCTACCTTTCCTGTAGTTAGTGTTCCAGATACAGATTTGCTGTATCCAGGACTATTTATAAGCTCATGAGCCCCCCAAGCCTTTCTGTGTTGGAGGGAAGCCTTCTAGCTTATCAGTGGAAGTGGTAAGCACTAGGTAACCTGTCTACCACATAAGGAGTGGTTCTGGCCCAGAATTTGCAGTTATTGGCCATTTGGGTGGTCTTCCATCTCTCTCAACTTTCTGATTTGCAGGCCTGCATTTGCACTTGTTTCTGTCCTGTAACTTCCTGGGCCCATCTCATTTGCTCACTCAAAAAAAAAAAAAAATGTATCTGCTTTTACTGTATTTGTGTTTCTTCCTACTTTATTTTGCTTTTGCATCATCTTAAACGTACTCAATTGTATTTATTACTGCTTGGTGTAACTCATTCTAAGCCTTTTAGTTTAAGCACTTGGGCTTCAGACCAGTTGTTTTACATTAAGAAGGTTTGTGGTCTGCACTGTAGTGGCAGAACAGGTAGCTTACATCCTTCTAAGTTGGGAACTGCTGATTGAGGGCTCAGTGGCTGTTATTCTAAAAGTGTATTAATTCTGGTTTAAGCACTTGGGCTTCAGGCCAGTTATTTTACATTAAAAGGGTTTGTGGTCTGCACTCTTGTGGGAGGAGAGGGTGGGCTCTGACCTTCTGAGCTGGGAATTTCTAGTTAAAGGCTTATAGTGCCTGCATATTTAAACTGCTTCTTACTGAAATTGGTACACCTTGTTTGCTGTAGCATAGACTAGATCCAGGCTTGCTGAATCTAGCTTTGTTTGTATAACTTGAGCAATAATCCAGGCATTCTTTAAAGTATTCAATTGTATTTATTACTGTTTGGTAGTAACTTGATTAAAGTGTAGCTATCATTCTAAGTCTTTTGGATTAAGCACTTGGGCTTCAGACCAGTTGTTTTACATTAGGAAGGTTTGTGGCCTGCACTGTGGTGGCAGGACAGGTAGCTTACATCCTTCTAAGTTGGGAACTGCTGATTGAGGGCTCAGTGTCTGTTATTCTAAAAGTATATTAATTCTGGTTTAAGCACTTGGGCTTCAGGCCAGTTGTTTACATTAAGAAGGCTTGTGGTCTGCACTGTAGTGGCAGAACAGGTAGCTTACATCCTTCTAAGTTGAGAAATGCTGATTGAGGGCTCAGTGTCTGTTATTCTAAAAGTGTATTAATTCTGGTTTAAGCACTTGGGCTTCAGGCCAGTTATTTTACATTAAAAGGGTTCGTGGTCTGCACTCTTGTGGGAGGAGAGGCTGGACTCTGCCCTTCTGAGCTGGGAATTTCTGGTTAAAGGCTTATAGTGCCTGCATATTTGAACTGCTTCTTACTGAAATTGGTACACATTGTTTGCTGTAGCATAGACTAGATCCAGGCCTGCTGAATCTAGCTTTGTTTGTATGCTTGTTGTTTGTTTGCTTGTTATTTCGCTGAAATGCTAATTCCACCTAAAACACGGCTTTTCTGTGCTTCTGTGGATCCCTAGTGATATCTGCATTGCTTACTGTACTTATTTCCTTGTTTCACTTGAAAGAAAATTACTGTTTGTTGTTTTTGCATTTAAGTTACCTGTAGCACATTGCATTTAAGATACCTGGCACTTGCTCACTAAAGCAATTATATAAGTCAGCACTAAAAAATTAAGCACTACACCCTCACAAACTCACTTTGAGTACCTTGTTCCCCATTGGCCCTTTTTTTTTCAATTATAAAGGAATTCCCAATACTATTCTAGCATGTCCAAAGGTCAGTTGTCAATCTCCTCTCCGGTCCATCTGGTGAATCTGGGAATCTTGAGGCAATGTTACAACTGCCTCATGTACACAGACAACCCTCTCCTCCTCCCAACAAATTCCAACACATGTGAGAGATGCAACCATATAGCCATACTGGAGGCAAAGGTCTCTCAACTCAGTACTGGCGAAACCAGTGAGGAGGAGAAGGAAACCACACTCACTACAATTCCAGTCTCACATAGACCTACCACGACAGCAAACCAAACACATAAACACACAAAAACATACTCGGAGGCTCTAAATAAAAATCTGCCTAAGCAGCAGAGACCTCCAAAGCAGACACCCAAGCAACCGTTACCCCAAAACAAAACACGTGCAACACATAGCTCACAAAGCCAGTGTGCCAAACAGTCACAGCCCTTAAGGCTAAACAACACACTTGATACACTTGTAATAGGTGACTCTATCGTCAGGCACACTGACGTCCCGCTCACCAGGCTGAACAAGGAGAAGGTCACGGTGAGCTGCCTGTCGGGCGCTAGGATCCACCACATAACACAAGCACTCAGGTCACTCCAAGGCAAGTACAAATATGACTCAGACATTGTCCATGCTGGTGTGAATGACCTGAGATGTACCTCCCTGGACTACATGAAAAGAGACATAGAGGAGATCTCTGAGCATGTAGCCCAGACCGGTATGACCCTGACCTTGAGTAGCATCTTACCCTCACCAAGAATGATGCCACAATATGAAGTCAAGATGATCAATTTCAACAATTGGCTTAAGCATTGGTGTCATTCAAAGGGGATCCAATGCCTGTCAGCCTGGGATGACAAACTCAACAAGCCATGATGCTTCACTAGGAACAGCTTGCACCTGTCACTCCTGGGCTTTCGGATATTGGCAAAGGCTCTTGCTACCCTCATAGTGCCTTTTTTAGGCAAGGCTCAAAAGACAAACCCACTTCCATAGGTATCACAAGGGATAAGAAACTAAGAGTAATGCTACTCAATGCCAGAAGTCTAAACCTCAAGATGCACGCACTCGAAACTCTCCTTAGCATGGAGAACATCGATATCTGTGCAGTAACAGAAACCTGGTTCAAGGCTCCTGAGTGCACCCCAGCACTACCAGGTTATACCTCATACCATGCTTTTCGGCCCCAAAACTTGGACTGAACCACAAAAGGAGGGGGAGTATCAATATTCGTCAAAGATACCCACACCTCCAGGTTGGTGGCACAGCACGAAGGATCAGAGACTATCCATGTGCAACTAACAGTGGGTAAAACTGCCTTCCAGTTTATAGCCTGCTACAGACCACAGGAACCCCATTCAGCCTTCCTGAGAACACTGGAAAATATGAAGGTCTCTCCAAACACCATTATATTGGGCGATTTCAACTACCCAAACATAGACTGGGAGCATTACTCTAGCTCCAACACCCTAGCCCAAAGGTTCCTAGAATTTATAAACTCAAATGCTATGGAACAACTTGTTACCACTCCCACAAGAGGGGAAAACATACTGGACCTGATCATCACCAACATGGGGACTCTATGCTCCAGACCAGAAGTGTATCCCTCACTGGTAAGATCAGACCATAAACTAATCTCACTGGATATTCACATCCCGACTCCACCCCCTGCCCTGAAAACCACAGTGAAAAACTTCTCTAAAGCAAATTTCACACTCCTCAAAACCGAGGTGGAATCCTCCAAAGCCCCCAGGCCTGTGGAAAATACGGCCCAGACCGCAGAATCCTTTATAAACACATTCTATGAACACCTTCAGGAATGCATGGATCATGCAATCCCAAATAAAACCAAGACCCAATCCTCCAAAGGCAGACGTCCTGTCTGGTGGACCCCAGTCATAAACAAACTATACAATAGAAGGAGGAAGCTACTACATGATAGAGCAAAATCCCAAAAAGGGAAGGCATCTCTGATCAGTATTAGCAAAAAACTACGGGCAGTCATAAAATCGTTTAAGGCCAGCTTCAAGAGAAAAATTGCACAGGACACTAAGGATAATCACAAGGCTTTCTTTAGTTATGTTAGGAACCTGGGTGGGAATTCCCAGATATGCTCAGAATTAGTCCAAAATGACAAAAAATACACCGAACCCACAGACATTGCCAACATCCTAGCTGACAGGTTTAGCGCAAACTTCTCCCCCCTCCCCACCAAAAGGGCAAATATCTATCCCAGCAGAGTGCTGCTCCCTTGACATCTCAGATGCTCAGGTAAGAGCTGCCCTCTCCAAAGCAAAAAACACAGCATCAATGGGACCAGACGGTGTCCCAGGCTGCGTCCTACATGAACTCCAAGAAGAGCTAAACCCAAACATAAAACTACTGTTCAATCTCAGCCTTACTACAGGATATGTACCCAAAGAGTGGCGTACAGCAACGGTGGTCCCTCTCCACAAAGGTGGCACTTCAGCGGATCCTGGAAACTATCGCCCCATAAGCCTGACTAGCTTGGTCTGGATAGCTATGGAAAGGATCATCATGGACCTCATAAATAAAGATATTGGGGACCTACAGACACTGGATCCTACCCAGTTCGGCTTTGTTAAGGGCAGATCCTGCCTCTTAAACCTGGTTGATTTCTTTGAAACAGTCACCAAGGCCATTGACGAGGGGAAGGTGGTCCACACAGCCTACGTGGACCTTGCAATAGCCTTCAATACAATACCCCACTCGGGCATTATAGATAAGCTCACCAGCTTAAATATAAACCCCTACGTCACTAGATGTGTTGCAAACTGGCTCAAGGACAGAACCCACATGGTTAGAATTGCTGGAGCCATGTCAGACTCCAAACCAGTTACAAGTGGCATCCCACAAGGCTCAGTCCTGGGACCTGTCTTGTTCGGTATATATTTCTCGGAGGTACAGGCCAACACAGAAGGACTGTGGCTGACCAAGTTTGCAGATGACTGCAAACTGGGTTCCATAATCGACTCTCCAGCCGACACAAGCATCCTCCAAAAGGGCCTCATAGAAACAGACAACTGGTGCCAGAGCCATGGCCTCAAGCTAAATGCCAACAAGTGTATAGTCATACCCTTTGGCAAAAACAAAGAGCCCACAAATTACCACACAGGTGGTAATCCATTAAGTACAGAAGAAGTAATTAGGGACCTGGGGACCCAAGTTGATAGCAATCTCTCATTTGACAACTACTTGGCCAAAGTGGTTAGAAAAACATTTTATATAGCCCACCTAATCATGAAGGGATTCACATCTAGATCAGGGGAGGTCATCGTGCCTCTTTACTCATCCCTCATCAGGCCCATAATTGAGTACAATGCCTCTTTTGGGATGTACCTTATCAGACACCTGCAACAACTGGAAAGACCCCAAAAGTACCTCACCAAGAGGATCAAAGGGCTCAAGCAGATGCCATATGCTACCCGGTTAAAGAAACTCCAGCTCTACTCAGTGGCATACCGTCTGCTCAGTGGCGATCTGTGCCTGACGTATAAAGCCATGTCCAACCCGGAATTAATGGACATGCTGCACCTCAGAAAATCCAAATCCCATCGAGCTACACGCTCGAGAGACTTGAACCTCAGCACTGAAATAAATAGGACATGCTGGAGGGACAGATTCATAAACCAGAGGCTCCCTTCACTCTGGAATAAAATCCCAGTCCAGGTTAGGCAGAGTCCCTCATTGACTCTCTTCAAGAGGCATCTTGATGAGTGGATGGGAGATAGTAGGTTTATCCCGGGTGTCAATTCTGTGTCACTGTTAGACAGAGGCACAGTATACTAACCTCGAAAAAGGGCATAGCAAAATTAATTTAAAATGGGTGGCGAAAGTCAAACACACTCTGGCTAGGCTTATAAATGCCCTAGGGCAGATAGCCTAGTATGAACCTATGAACCTATGAACATCAGCTGACATAAACATGAACCTATGAACATCAGCTGACATAAACGCCATCTTTTTCCATTCCTGACGCATGCTTTGAGCCAGTTTACTATGCTTTTCTGTAAGAAAGCATAGTAAATCAGCCAATTTAACTAGCTCTGATAGTCTGTTTCCTTTTTTTTTTAAACAGAATACCAGAGTTTGTACAGTGTTTTCTGGACTACCGGAGAATCAATTTCATTTCCAGATTATCCATAAATAAAAGACATGTGACAACCCTAAAAGTTAAGGAATGTAGTTTTGTAAGGAAGACATTGTTAGCTGTTGGAGTCATGGAGGGGGTGTTCTGTTAGGTTAACCTAACCAAATAATAACAGGTAATTTGCTCTCTGTGGATGCCCTGTAACTGCCTTCTCGGTATTGCCCCTTCACCTGCACAGCCAATCAGAGGTCTTTTGGGTGCTTTTGGAAGCTCAATCCATATGTAAAATACAGGAATAAGCAGATGACCACACAAGATGATGTGGAAAGGGGGTGGTGGCTACCATGCAGTCTTGGACATCCAATTAGGACTTGTTTGTGGTTTCTCTTGCTTCCCTAAAAAAGGAAAAAAAAAAGAAAAGATATTTATAAAAAATATATATATTTATTTATCATGAGCTGCACGCTTGCCATGCTACTGGTGAGAAATGACACAAGTTAAAGGAGTGGGTTGCAGAAAGCTTAGCAAGTACTATATACTGCATGTGAAGAAACTGAAAACACTGACATCTGTGTTAGCATGCCTGGCAGGTTATTTGCATATATTCTGGGATTATCTTGCATTGTATGCCAGCGAATCTAATTGTGAACATGTAAATAAGTTTTTAAAATGTTGAGTATTTCTCTGTTTAAACAGAATGTTTAAAGAATCTGTCACTGTTTTGATACATTTCTAATTTTGCATGTTTGAGACGGAGATTCTAAAGTACTTTGGAGAATCATCTGAACAGTAGGTGATGTCATTCGAATGTCGCTGGTTGTTACGTGATTATTTGAACAGGTGATTGGCAGAAAAAATAACTTTCAAATAGCTGACTGTTATTTTTAAAATAAGACAGTTGAGGCTGTTAAGCTGTGCAGTTTGTCAAGTACTGCACAGTTAGTCAAGTACTGAGCGGTTTGTGAAGAGTTGCAGTCAGTTGCAGTGCTGTGCAGTGATATCCGAAGAAAAGAGAACTCACCAAAAACTGTAAACCTGCCTTTGCCTTGTTGTTACGTGTTAGATTAGATCAGGAACAGTGTTGTCTAGTTAGACTAGGAAAGTTTTCTAAACTGATGGACTGCTGTCCTACCGTTTAATTTTACATTTCTGGTGACTGAATTCTGTTGTTTACTGAAAGTTTTTGATTTATATTCTTGTAATCATTTTACTTATTATTATTATTTTTAATTACTTTACATTATGGCTGGAATTCAGTGTGTTCTTTAGAGTTTAGAGAGTGCTTGTATCTGTTTGATACTCTCCAGCTCACCTCGAAGGCGTGTTCGCTTCTGGTCATAAGTATAATTTATTTTGATATTTAGTTTTCATAACTGGACACCCCTTTAGAAGGGCATGAAGATACTCTGATTGGTGGCAACATTACCTTATTATTTTGGGGGAGGGGCACAGCTGGAAATCTGTGCCAGGTTTTCCCAGAAGTGTTTGGATGTGTGAGATTTAAATTTACTTTGAGTGTGAGTGTATCAGAGGTCTTAAACTGGGACATATTGCCTTGAAGTGTATAATAAGGAATTGCATTAAGGGTGGACACAAGTATACAGTCCAGTCCTAGATTATTGATAGTGTTCTTGTTGTGCTCTTAGGGAAACAATGTGAAATATTACTCCTGTTTAAGTGACAGTCTCACACTGGAGTCAGTAGTGAGGATTAAAGCTCCTTGGTTACTGACTTAGGATAGTGGGGAATGTCACATTTTATTGTTGGCACTCTGGTGGGATTTTAACTGGAAGTCACACTGGACATGACTTGATCTATAGGCATAGTTTCCACAAAGGTATAACAACGCAGTTTCCTGAGGAGCAAGCACTCACTGGCTACTCATTAATGTAGATTAGTACGATTACATATGCAGCACTGTATGATGTTGCAGTAAGAAAAAATGTAAGTGCAGAGCAATGCAAAGCAGTAAAAAATAAAGCACACAAAAACAACAAAGCAGAAAATAATAACTAGTAGTGCTAACAAGCCCCTAGTGAATTCACTTTCTGAACACAGTTAATTTTCCTTCTTTTACCTGTCCCATTTATATACAGTTTATTTTTCTAGGTCAGTTGTTCACAGGTCTGCATGTCCATACGGTAAACTGGATGGCAGAGCTGGGATAGTCTCAGTCCTGCTGAAACTGTTATCATGCTACAGGCAATAAGGATACATGGGCGTTGTCTGTTGGGGAGAGGGGGCTTACCAAGATTTATGTGACTAAGTGGGTCAGAAAACTGTCTGTGACAAATGCTTTACCAGGATGCAATCACCCATCACAGCAATACCATAAGTTTGTTTCCAGTCCTGTGCTAAGGCAAACACACATTCTGCGGCAGATGAGAGATGCCACAGAAATAGGCACCAGGGTGCCCAAGGATTGTTTGATGCCCTTGCTCAGGTTTTTGGATTGATTTTGGAAGAGTGGACACAGATATAAAGATGTAGCAAATAGGTAAAAGGCAGACAATTCACCAGGCTGAGTACGTAAAAACAGTTTAATAAAATCACACTTAAAAGCAAAATAACAAATGTCATGAGCGCTTTCGGGTATAAGCTTTTCATCAGATAAGATTCATCAAGAACTCATCACATTTATACTAAAACCAACCAATGACATCTCAGTACCGTACCCTTCTTCTTTTGAGGGCCAGCTTTAATGGTACCACCCCATTAAAACCAGGCATTCTTTCAGCTGCTAGTTCTATGATCCATTTCAGTTCACTGAATTCAGTACAATTAATTAATTCCCCTCCCCTGGTGTCACACTTCATAATCTGTAAAACCATAAACTTAAAAACATGACCCGGTTTATTAAACACATGCTGATAAACTGCGTTATGCTCTTTACTTAATCTAATAGCAGATCATTTTTTCAAAATTCTCTCTTTTAACATGCAATTCATTTTCCTACATAAAAAGAGGTACAGCTTTGGCACACAGCTAAATATATGACATCATGTGTTCTACAATCTGCATATCAATTGAAACAATATTCTTTCTTCGTAAGCGGATGTGTAAATAAATTCTTATCCGATATATAAAGGCAAGCTTTACAACCTCTACACTTAAATGTTCCTCTTCTATGGGTCACTGTCTTTTGTATGCAGCTAGGTTCATGACAAAAATGTCCTTCAAATTCCTATTTCTTCTGAAGCTAAAAGCAGGTGCATGTCCCACTGTGTTACTTATCCTATCTGATTGTAGGACCTTCCAGTTCTACTTGATGACCTCACATATACTACCCATATCACTGCTGTAGGTCAACATCAAGTGTGCTGTATTTTCACCCTTATCTATAGCATTGCTTATACTACATTCAGCTACATCATGGCCCATTCTATCCGAGAGCCAAGGTCTGTCTCTATCTTTCCTATTACACCTGCTACTGCTGAGGGCTCATTGGACTTTGACGTTGCTATACCCCTTTTTCCTCAAATTAGAACCCAGTAGTTCTATCTCCCTTTTAAACTGTGAATCATTTGTGCATAATCGAGATATCCTATTAACCTTTCCCTTGACTATGCTATCAAAAGTATGTTTCGGGTGCATACTGTCAAAGGATAAAGGACTATTTTTCCTGAAGTTCTTTCTATAAAGAGATGTATGTAGGTGTTTTTGTTGGACAGATATAAGGATGGAACATCCCACATATCTAAGAGCATTATGTACTGTGTAAATATGGCTTTAAAAAATTTCTTTATGGTAGCACTGGACATAGGCTGACTATAGCAACTATTAGCTAGAAAAAAGTTTAACCTTTTCCAAGTTAAATTTTGATGACTGGATAGATTTACTTTTGTCCCAGAGGATAAAAGCATGGCCCTCTTCAAAAAAAGTATGCTAAACCTACCAACAATACTTCCTAGGATGCATGGTAAAGCCATACATGTTTATTACAATCAGCCATGTTACAGGAGTCCATGCATACTCTGGTATATCTTTTGCTGTGCATTCACATGGCAGACTGGACTATGGTGTCTTGGCCATCCCCAGTTTTCCTTAGGGAAGGCTCCTGCAGTTGAATTTGTTATATATAAAGGATACGTTGTAGGGCAGAAATCCTACCACATGCCCATCATGTTATGGTGATGGTGAAAATTCATACATAACAGTCAGTTGTACCATTCATACATACATTCTCATATTCATCATAGAGTAGGATGTACATCTTTATCTGTATGACAGTACTGATGCCAACATATAGATAGAGCTGTGGTGCCAAGCAGCTTCAGATGGTCTCGCTGAGCCAGCCAAGGCCTCTGAAGAGCTCAAAATATGCCAGAATTGGGCATTAATTCATTAGCACAGAAAGCTAAAGTCTATCATTACCTACTTTTTGCATAGCGGAACTCCATTACACTGGGTTTCTCAGCATTGCATGCCTTGTCTAAGGGATGGAATAGTAAAGCCGAGTCTTGGTAATGTTGTCGTATGGAAGGGTCTGTCCTCTGTGCTACACCAATCATTTCAGAATTTTGTTGTGTATTTTTAGAGGTCCTGCTTCTATAATTACAAAAATATAACTACTACTAATCTTTATCTAATTCTTTTATAGTTAATATGTTGCTATAGCCCTGATGGCAGCCCAATGTCCCCTTCAAACCTTTTAGTGTCTTTATATGGTATTGTATATTACAAACATTTGCTCTTTCATCACTGCTGAAATATTTGCTTTAAATAAGTCAACTGACATAATGTTTCACTCAGCTGTACTTCTCTTCCAGTCAACAATGATGACATCTATCCATATTAATTCTAGATTTATATTTTAACGGAAACCTTTCTTCTTGGGACCCTTTAGAAAATATGATAGACTGATTATATGGTAAACCGGTTAACAACACGTAAACAAAATAAGTAAAAAGGTTATACCGTGAGCCAGTTGAATCATAATTCAGAGTTTGAATGTGAAGATCCTTATAGTAAAAAAGACATAAATTCAGCAGAAAAGTAATGTTATTATGTAAGGAATTCAGTGTTTCTTATCTACTTCCTGTTTCTGAAAGTACTGAAAATAAAACATAGATCTGTTTGGACAGTAGATGGTGCTATCTGACAGTTTATACTACTTCTATATACTATAAAACAAGTTAGAAAAAAATCTGTGTAGAACTATGTGAATATATAACAAAAGACTGAGGCCTAGGGCAGTCTGTGGTATGTTTGGAAGTAAAGATAAAATCCAAAAAGAATTTTCACATTTGCCTTCATTTTCCTTAAGTACATTTTGAATATATTTTTAATGTTTATTGCACATATTTGCATTAATTTACCTTAAGTGCATTGTGAATGTTTGCAATACTTTCTTGATGTCTGCATATCGCTTTATTCCACACAGGCATTTGACCATCAATCCATCATTTATAGTTTCATTCAAGAGTTTCCATTGTTGTCTGCTAGCTGTCAGATACATGAGACACAGAACAAGTTGTTTACAGAAACAGAAAGCGATTTTCTCTACTCAAGACCACTGTAACACCTGGGTCAGTTGGGTCACTGATGCAGTAGGTGGGCATGCATGTTTTTAAGCTACTGTTTCATAAAAAATCAACGTGCAATATCAGCAGTGATAACTCACTTTTGAATGATAGCAGCACACTGTTTATAATATTCCCTTGGGAAACTCACTTAACACTCTGAACTGTTATCATTTATCTACAATAATCTCATTTAATTTTCAAACATATTTTATAATTTTATTTTAGCACATAGGCGGTGCTGCGGTAGCATTGTCACCTCACAGTACGACGTTGTCCTGTTCAATTCTCAGCTAGAGCGTGTTCTGTGTGGAGACATGCATGAATGGGTGTACCTTCATTGAAGGTTGTGCGTCAGAGCTGGCAACTCGGCATGTGAAAATCTACTGCCAAT